>NC_025997.2:21396920-21423241 GCF_000442705.2 Elaeis guineensis
GAGGGGGTTACTAATGATTTTGACTTGAAAAAAATTTATTATATTTCAGAGGCAAAATCATAATTTTACCAAGTTCTGATTCAAAAATTTCAAGAGCAAGAATAGAAGATTTTGATCTATTGGAGGTAATTTCATATTTTTTAGATGTATATTTTGAGAGAAAATCAAGTTTAAAGAAAAAGATCGACCCTTAGGGTTGATCCCTGTCAAAAGAGGCTGAAAGGTACGCTATTTTGGCTGGCACACCCAAAGGAGATGATCGTCGGGGTTGACCTCTGCTGTCTATGCAAGCTAAAAATATAGAATAGTGACTTTCTGTTCTTCACCACAGAGGTCGACTCATAGGATCGACCCCTATACAGGGGATGACCCTATGAGTCGACCCCTGCGATGAAAAATCTTCGTAACGGCTAGTTTTTTAGCTCATTTTGACCATATTTAATGTTCATTTAATACTCTCCAATGGCTCCAAATCTATCCAAATTTCTCTCCACCATCCATTGAAGATATAAAGGCACTTAAAGGAGGAAAAAAGAGAAGAGATTCAAGCATTCATTTCAGCCCTAAGTAAAAAGCCCTCTTCAAGTAAAAGAAGCTTTCATTTCAAGTTCACCAACTCCTCAAGAGCTCATTCAAGTCTTCAACAATCTTGAAAAAAATTAGAAAAACTTTTTTATTATTGTGTAAAGTGTACCTAAAGTTTTATTTGCTCATTAAAAGAGCTAAACTTATATTTCTTTATCATTAACTCTTATACTTTGTTTTTATCTTGATCTTTAGTTTTGGAAGGATTCTAAAACTTAGATAGGTTGATCCGAATCTTGAATCAGATTATATTTGGTTGGCTTGTATCCAAGAAATAAGTGTTCTAGCTTGGAATAGCTAGAGTCGGAGGTACCGATATTGTATTCTTGTTAAATATATTTTAGTGGATTTAAATTCTTAAGAGGTGCTTGGGAAGTGGATATAGATGCAAGGTTGGCACCGAACCACTATAAATCTTGATTGTTTATAGTGTGCTTACTTGCTCTCTTTCTAAATTTTTTTATCTTCTTGCATTCTTGCATCTTATTTCTATACATTGCTTAAATCACTTACTACATATAACTTGCTTTTTATTACTTAATCTTTGTGATTCTAAATTAACTTTAAAATTTCAAAACCCAATTCAGCCCCCCTCTTGGGTTGCATAGCTAGGCAATAAGTGATATCAAAGCTTGGTGCTCTAGCCCTACTTTGATTTAACCATCAAAGAGCTAAAGATCTATGTCAACTCAAGTTGGTGCTTCACTAGCTGAGGGGCAGTCAACAAACCGACCTTTATTTTTTAATGGATCAAACTACACCTATTGAAAAGCTCAAATAAAAATTTTTATTCAATCACTTGACTATGATATGTGGAGTATCATAGTTAATGGACCACACACACCCACTAAGATAATTGATGGTGTAGAATCAACCAAACCTGAAAGAAAATGAGATGAAGTTGATAAGAAAATGACTCAACTCAATGTTAAAGCTATGAATATTTTATATTGTACTTTAGACGCTAATGAATTTAATCATATTTCAATATGCATGTTGGCTAAAGAAATATGGGATAGGTTAGAAGTAACACATGAAGGCACTAATTAAGTTAAGAAATCAAAAATTAACATGCTTGTGCATAAATATGAACTCTTTAAAATGAAGCATGATGAATCAATAACTGAAATATTTACTCATTTTATGGATATTATTAATGGTCTAAAAGTCTTGATAAGTCTTATTCTAACAGTGATCTTGTGAGAAAAATTTTTAAGTCTTTACTAAGGACTTGGGAGGCCAAAGTGACCGCAATCTAAGAAGCCAAAGATCTAAATATTTTATACATAGAGGAGCTTCTAGGATCGCTAATGATACACGAGTTAAGTATGAAACAACATCAAGAAGAAGATGTCAAGAAGAAAAAGATAATCATCCTCAAATCCACTACTCAACTCGATAAGAAATCCAATGAAACACAAAATGAAGAGCAAAATGAAGAAATAGCCCTCATCACTAGAAAGTTTAAAAGATTTTTTTAAAAAAAAAATAAGGGATGAAGAAGAGGCCACCTACAAAAGGGAGCATAGTAAAGAGAAGGATAAGGAGCAGCCCCTTATTTGTTATGAATGTAAGAAGTCGGGGCACTTTAGGTTTGAATATCTACAACTTAAGAAGGACCCCAAGAAGTACAAGAAAAAGGCTATGGTGGCTACATGGAGTGACAGTGATGAGTCAAGCTCCAAAAAAAAAGATTCACATGAACAAGCCAACTTGTGCATTATGACACATGAAAATGAGGTAAATACTGAAACTCTGAATGACTTTACTTTTGAAGAACTTCAAGAAGTATTTTATGATCTAGTTGATGATCTAAAGAAGTTAGGGATAAAAAATAAAAAATTAAAATCAAAGAATCAATCTTTACTAAAAGAAAATGAGATTATTTTAAATAAAAAATTAGTCTTGATATAAGAAAATTTGAACTTGAAAAATAAAATTGCTAAGTTAAAACCTATGATAGAAAAGTTCACTCTAAGTTCAAATAAACTTCAAATGATACTTGATAATCAAAAGATCGTTTATGACAAAGTCGGTCATGGCTACAACCCTTTAAAGAAATAAAAATTTTTAAAAAATATCTATGTGAACTCATCCAGCAATAAATTTTTAAATAATACTTACTTTAAATATGATAAAGTAGGACACAAATCTTATACATGTTTCTCTAACAAATCTAAAAATTCTAATGTGAGAAAAATATGGGTTCCAAAAGGAACCATTGTGACTAACCAAAAAAGATCCAAGAAAACTTGGATACCTAAAGTCAAAACTTGATTTTTGTATGTAGGTGTGTCTTGCATCCTAAAGAATAAATCAAAAATGGTATCTTGATAGCGGGTGCTCAAGACACATGATCGGTGATGAATCTCAATTCATCACACTTGATGCAAAAGATGGAGGGATGGTCACCTTTGAAGATAATAGCAAAGAAAAGATCATCGGTATAGGTAACATTGGTATCACTCTCTTCAAATATATTGAAAATATTTTATTAGTAGATGGTTTGAAACATAATCTATTAAGTATTAGTCAATTTTGTGATAAAAAGTACAAAATTATTTTTGAATCTTTATTATGCATAGTAACTAGTCCCAATGATGAAGGCATTAAATTTGTTGGGCATAGACATGGTAATGTTTATATGGTAGATTTGAATGATCTTTCTAAGATAAACATACAATGCATAGTAGCCTTGAATACTAAAATTAATGAGACTAGTTGGCTTTGGCACCGTAGGCTTACACATATTAGCATGCATTCACTTTCAAAACTTATTAAAAAAGAATTGATTATCGGTTTACCTAAATTAAATTTTAAAAAGGATAGAACTTGTGATGCATGCCAACTAGGTAAATAAACAAAAGTCTCATTTAAATTTAAAAATATTGTTTCAACTTCTAGGCCATTAGAATTATTGCATATGGATTTATTTGGACCCACTAGAACTACTAGTTTAGGTGGAAAATGATATGGCTTTGTAATTATTGATGATTTTTCTCATTTTACATAGATTTTTTTTTTGGCACATAAGGATGAAACTTTTTATGTGTTCTTAAAATTTTATCGAAAAGTTACTAATGAAAAAAGTTTTTCAATTCAAAATATTCGAAGTAATCATGGAATTGAATTTGAAAATCAAGATTTTGAAAAATTTTATGATGAAAAAGGCATTGACCATAATATTTCAGTACCTAGGACATTCCAACAAAATGGAGTAGTAGAAAGAAAAAATAGAATCCCTGAAGAAATGGTCTGTACCATGCTATGTGAAAGCAACCTCCCAAGATACTTTTGGATGGAAGTGATTAACACGGTATGTTACATTTTAAACCATGCTTTAATGAGATCAATTCTAAAGAAAACACCCTATGAGCTTTGGAAAGGAAGAAAATCCAACATTGCCTTCTTTCATATTTTTTGTTGCCGATGTTTTATTTTGAATAATGGTAAAGAGAGATTAGAAAAATTTGATGCAAAATTTGATGAAGCTATTTTTCAACAAAGTTTTTAGAGTTTTCAACAAAAGAACTTTAGTAGTGGAGGAGTCAATACATGTTATTTTTGATGAGACTAATGATCTTCCTTTAAAAAAGAGTGAAGGTATTGATGATGCAGATCCTCTTATAGAAGGGATGAAAGAGCTCACCCTAAAAAATTCAACAGTCCAAAATGAAGAAGAACATGAAAACAAACAAGAGGAAGAAGGTGAAGAACAACAAGAACAACCTCAAGGTACAAATAATCTACATAAAGAATGGAGGTATGATCATAATCACCCCAAAGAACTAATCATTGATGATCCTATACATGGAGTAAAAACTTGTTCTTCACTTAGAGATGTATACAATTATTTTGCATTTATTTCTCATTTTGAACCTAAAACCATAGATGAAGCTGAAAAAGATTATAATTGGATAAATACAATACAAGAGGAACTTAATCAATTTGAAAGAATAATGTATGAACTTTAGTATCAAGACCTAAAAATTATCCAATAATTGACACAAAATAAATATATAGGAATAAATTGGATGAACATAAAAATATAATTAAGAATAAAGAAAGATTGATTGCAAAATGTTATAATCAAGAAGAGAGAATTAATTTTGATGAGTCCTTTGCACCTGTTGCTAGATTAGAAGTAATTAGGCTTTTACTTGCATATGCATGCTTTATGAATTTTAAGTTATTCTAAATAGATGTCAAAAGTACTTTTCTAAATGGTTATATTACTGAAGAAGTATACGTAGAATAATCCCTCAGTTTTAAAAATCATGCTTTTTCTAATCATGTTTTCAAATTAAACAAAGCATTATATGGTTTAAAACAAGCACCTAAGGCTTGGTATGAAAGGTTAAGTAAATTCTTCCTTAATAATAATTTTTTAAGAAAAAATATAGATAAAACCCTTTTCATTAAAAGAAATCATGATGATATCTTAGTTATACAAATATACGTTGATGATATTATATTTGGATCTATTAATAAAACTCTTTGTCAAGATTTTACTAAGCTCATGCAGGGGGAGTTCGAATGAGCATGATGGGAGAACTTACATTCTTCCTCGGACTTCAAATCAAACAAACAAAGAAAGGGATCTCCATCACCCAAAGCAAGTACACAAGAGAACTACTCAAAAGATTTAGAATGGAGGGCTCCAAAGCAATTGATACCCCCATGAGCCCATCATGTAAGCTTGACAAGGATGAAGAAGGTAAAAATGTAGACTCAAAATTTTATAGAGACCTGATTGGTTCGTTATTGTATTTAACTGCTAGTAGATCAGATATTATATTTAGTGTTTGTCTATGTACACGCTTTCAATAATATCCAAAAGAATCATATTTAAATACAGTTAATTTTTTTTTTAAATATTTAAAAGGTACACAAACTCTAGGATTATGGTATTCTAAGGACTCATCAATTGACTTAATAGGATATTCAGATGTCGATTTTGCTGGATGTAAATTAGATAGAAAAAGTACCAGTGAAACTTGTCAATTTTTAGAAGTTAACTTAATCTCTTGATTTAGTAAGAAGCAAAATTTGGTGGCACTGTCTACGATCGAGGTTGAATATATTGCAGTCGAAAGTTGCTGTGCTCAAATCTTATGGATTAAGCAACAACTTGAGGACTTTGGCATCAAACTCAATGAAACTCCCATAAGATGTGATAACACTAATGCTATTAATCTAACTAAAAATCTAATTCAGTATTCTAGATCAAAATATATTGAAATTAGACATCATTTCATAAGAGAACATGTCTAAAATAATAATATAATTTTTGATTATGTTTGTACTGAAAAATAATTGGCTGACATCTTTACCAAGGCCTTAAGTGAAGATAGATTTTATGAAATTAGGAGAGAACTAAGAATCCTTAATCCATCAGCTTGAGTATCTTTCTGATTTCGAGTTCTTTTTTATCAAAAATTTATTGAACCAATTTTTGAGCTCAATTCTCATCTCTCCCTTCTTAAAAGCTCAAAACTATTTTTCATATGATCAATCTCTTAAATAGACATCCTTCCCTCAAGTTTTAAATTTTTTTTTGAAATTTTTTCATCATTTTTTTGAATTTTCCTAGTCATGAGTCGACCCCCAGAGGTCGACCCTAGGGTAAACTTGTAATTTTTATTAAAATCCATCGGGCGCTCTGTTTTATTGAAAAATCTCCAATTGTAAAGGAGCCAACCCTTTGCCTTTTGTCTTCCTCTTCTCACCGAACAAAAATCTCCTCCCTCTCCACTCTCTCAACCATAAAATTTCTCTTAAAATCCCTCTTCCCACTGGATTTTTCTCCTTCAAATCACTTTTTTAGGAACTAAATCCCTTTTCCTTTTCTTCCTCATTCGGACAGATCAAGCTTACCCTAGCTTCAAATCCTCTTCTCCAAACCGACGATCTACCTCCCCAAAATCCTTATTTTTTCTCTAAAATCCTTTCCACTCTCCTCTCATTAGGTCTCCTAAGCTATTTGCAAGTCTCTCTTATCCAAAATGGCTCCCAAATTGAAGCTATTATAGAGAAGAAAGTCTGTTCGTGGGTTAGAGGAGGATGTGCGCAGAAAAAGATTGGCAGCTGAGCCTTCTCCTGCTCCAACCCCAGTTTTAGGTCCTGCTCCAGCTTCTTCATAGTCTCCACTTAGTCCAAGTAAGGTACCACTCTCAAATCAAAAAGTAGAACCTGGAAAGAATATAGATTTTAAGTTTTTTGAAAAAGTGGGGTTCTCAATTGGATCAAAAATTAAAAGTCCAAGATAGGAGTTTTACTATCTATTGAAGAAAAATACTTATGTTGATTTGGTCAGAGAATTTTATTTAAATTTTAGTTACTGCAATAGAACAGTAAAGTCTTTAGTGAAAGGTGTTAACATTGTTTTTGATCCATTGCTTTTGGGACAAATCTTGCACTTGCCTTGTGAAGGTTATACTCATATAGAGCTCCCAATCAAAGAAGAGAGACTAAGTATTATTTTAGAGAGAATATTTATTAAAAATTTAAATAAATTAGAAGTAAGGATACTTTCTATAGAGATGAGACTTTTGCATCACATGGTGACCAAACTTTTTATCTCTAGGAGTGGCAGGTATGATCTCTTATCTGGTAGGGATATATGCATCATGTACCATGTGATCATCAAGACTCTCTTAAACCTTCCTACTCTGATGTTTGAGGCCATGAAAAAGACCTTAAATAGGTCTAAGGCTCACCTGCCTTATGGTATGGCACTCACCTTGGTCTTTAGGAGGTTCGGAGTCTGTTTTGAGGGAGAGGCTGTCATCAGATTATCATTTTTTGACACCATCAACTACCACACACTACACCGTATGGATTTTTCAAAGACTGATGACGGTTGGTCGAAGGATGTTGAGGAGAGAGCAGAGGAGGAGGAACCATCTTCACCTCCTCGTGATCATAGAGCATCTCCTGATATTCAGTTCATGTTTGATCATGAGGCAGGTCCCTCAGAGTCAGTGAGGAGGGATGCTTCTGTACCACAGTCAAGGAGCAGAGTAGATCCTTCAGAGATCAGACTTGCAGATGATCAGATTGGGTAAATATCCCAGCATATTGCTTTCATTTTATCCTAGCAGTTTGCCACCTCAGGTTTTGCTCAGAGGACGACATCTTAGACTATTTTAGATCAGACTTTGATCCCTCATATCTCTACTATCTTTCAGATGCTTATTGCTCAGTCTGCATGACTTGAGGAGCTTGAGGGATATATTCTGAGACTAACGGACAGAGTTTTAGATTTACAGAGGTAGGTATTAGCCTTAGCCCATCTCCAGCCGTAAGAGGACATCACAGAGGTCTCCAACCTGTCTGCAGAGGTGGCTAGGCTTCATGGTGTTTTGGAGAGTGGTTTTGATTTTTTGAGGAGAGAGATTAGGAGCTCCAGTGAGGCTGTCTCTACTCAAATTAGTACCCTGATACAGTCCATGTCGAGAACTTTGGCATAATTGGACACCATCAGATTTGCTCTCCTAGCATAGCCCATATCTTCTCAGGCTCCAAGACCTTCTCACCCTTCTGCTCGTGCCAATACTTCTACCCGTGGCCGAGGCAGACGTGGTCGAGGATGTGTCCGTGACTTTGATCTTGAGTCTCCTCATCATATCTTTGACTCTTCTGATTCTGATGCCTCTAGCCATGATATTAATTAGATCTAGCATAGTTAGTCTTTTATGTCTAGGATCTGACTTATGGCCTTTGTATTTGTTGGCTGATTGACTCATGGATAGTTGTATTTTTTGTTACCCATAACTTTTATATGGCCTATATATTTTGACTTGACTCTTATGTATTGTGACACTTATGTATCTGATAACTCTTTAGTCATATTTTGGATATATATATATATATATATATATATATATATATATATGCTTTTAACTTCTATGAATGTCATTTGGATTAATTTTTATGAACGACATCAATTGAAATGTCTTAATTTTGTGATATGAAAAATACCTCATATATGTGCTATGAAATATTATGAATGGCAATATCTTCTATATGAGCAAATTGAAATATCCTTTATGATTGCTATAGTGAGGGGGAGTCTTTTTTTCTTAAAAAAAATTCCTTAAGATCTTAATTGATGTTGTCAAAAAGGAGGAGTAGAGAAATAAAATCGGACAATAAGCAAATTTGTCAAAGAAAATAATCTTATAAGCAATTTTCAAATTAATCTTCAAACTACTCATTATGCATTTTATTCAAATAATTGGCTATAATGTTTAAGTGATGCATCTTCATAAATTTAAAAATTCTTAATCAATATTTTATATATGTTATATTTTGCTTTTACTCAAATATTTTATCATTATCAAAAAGAGAGAGATTATTGCTCCATGAATTAATTTTGATGATTACAAAATATTTGAGGGGGTTACTAATGATTTTGACTTGAAAAAAATTTTATTATATTTCAGAGGCAAAATCATAATTTTATCAAGTTTTGATTCAAAAGTTGCAAGAGCAAGAATAGAAGATTTTTGATCTATTGAAGATAATTTTATATTTTTTAGATGTATATTTTGAGAGAAAATCAAGTTTAAAGAAAAAGATCGACCCCTAGGGTTGATCCCTGTCAAAAGGGGCTGAACGGTATGCTATTTTTGGCTGGCACACCCAAAGGGGATGATCGTCGGGGTTGACCTCTGCTGTCTATGCAAGCTAAAAATACAGAATAGTGACTTTCTGTTCTGCGCCACAGAGGTCGACTCATAGGGTCGACCCCTATGCAGGAGACGACCCTATGAGTCGACCCCTGTGATGAAAAATCTTCGTAATGGCTAATTTTTTAGCTCATTTTGACCATATTTAATACTCATTTAATACTCTCCAATGGCTCCAAATCTATCCAAATTTTTCTCCACCATCCATTGAAGATATAAAGGCACTTAAAGGAGGAAAAAAGAGAAGAGATTCAAGCATTCATTTCAGCCCTAAGCAAAAAGCCCTCTTCAAGCAAAAGAAGCTTTCATTTCAAGTTCACCAACTCCTCAAGAGCTCATTCAAATCTTCAACAACCTTGAGAAAAATCAGCAAAGCTTCTTCATTATTGTGTAAAGTGTACTTAAAATTTTATTTGCTCATTAAAGGAGCTAAACTTGTATTTCTTTGTCATTAACTCTTATACTCTGTTTTTGTCTTGATCTTTAGTTTTGGAAGGATTTCAAAACTTGGATAGGTTGATCCAAACCTTGAATTAGATTATATTGGGTTGGCTTGTATCCGAGAAATAAGTGTTCTAGCTTGAGATAGCTAAAGTCGGAGGTACCGACGTTGTATTCTTGTTGAATATGTTTTAGTGGATTAAAATTCTCAAGAGGTGCTTGGGGAGTGGATATAGGTGCAAGGTTGGCACCGAACCACTATAAACCTTGATTATTTATGGTATGCTTACTTGCTCTCTTTCTAAATTTTTTTATCTTCTTGTATTCTTGCATCTTATTTCTACATTTTGCTTAAATCACTTACTACATATAACTTGCTTTTTATTACTTAATCCTTGTGGTTCTAAATTAACTTTAAAATTTTAAAAATCCAATTCATCCCCCCTCTTGGGTTGCATAGCTGGGCAACAATACTTGACTTGGTTTGATCAATTACCTAATCGAATTAGACCCATATAACTCAAATAAAAAATCTTAAATGCAAACCTATTACATGATCTAATTAATAGTTTTTTCATGACCAAAATTTTCATGCACAAACATAAATTTCAGATTCTAAAATCATATTTCAGATCTAAATTCTTTGCATGAAAATAAATTTCAGAACATGAAAATAATTTTTAGATTTTAACACACAAACATATATCATAACCCTCTGTTGAGCATCAGGCCCTTTTAAAGGCCATAACCATCAATTAGAAAGGGAGCAGGGCTCTTGAACAACAGACAGCGATCGCTTCAGGGGTTCAGGGGGGTCTTCTAAGAGAGAGAGTTTTTGTGAGGAAAACTTTCTGTGGGAAAAAAATTGGATGTACGAGGGTTAAGGGTGAGATCTCCTCTTATAATTTTTTTTTATAGTGAAGTTTGCATACCCTGTAGAGGTGAGCCCTTTTGTGGCTGATTCACGTATTTTGATTGGTTTTTGTTTTGTTTCTTCTTTCTTCCTGCTGCATCGTGTAGTACCGAAAAGGTCTTGAGAGATGGTGTCCTGGCCAAACATCCACCTAACAAGTGGTATCACACAGAATAACTCTTATTCTTAGTTAGAAACATCCTCAGTCGTCCGATCATTTAATGGATGAAATTTCGATCGTCGATCAGCACGACAGTTCTCTTATAAACTGACGACGAATAGCAGCCATTGGATCATGAGATGGATGAATGTGGACCATTGGATCACACAAAAGAGGCTTCTGCCATCGTGGACTACATTTGTGGACCGCATGAGGTTTCCAATGGACTGTGCCCTGGCTCTGTGGATCGATGATTGGTCCACCATGCATCAGAGGCTATTTTTAAGATTTTTTAGAATATTTTGACTTCATTTTTGCTCTAATTTTTGCCTGAAAAATTGAAAAAAATATGTATTAAATTCTTCAAAAATTTTATATTATTTTGGTGCTTAAATTACTCAATTAAATTAACATCTATTTTTCATAAATATATTCTAATTTTAATTTTTTTAAAAAAAATATTTATTTTTAAAAAAATTTAATAAATTCATAAAATTAAATTTTTAAGAAGATGTTAGCATAAAAAATTATCAAAAATATCTATAATAAATATAAAAATATATCACTTATTACATATATATGCATGTAAAATTAGATTTAAACTAAATTTCAGATCTAAGCATGATATCATATATCTCATATACTAATCATAGATCAGATTAAAAGTAAATTTATGATCTAAATATGTAATCATATATCACATATATGAATTAAAATTTAGATCATATAAAAATTTTAGATTTTATGCATGCATCTATGTATCACATGAACATTAACTAAAACTCTTTCTAGATCAAAATTTAGATCTATGTAAGCAATTACATATCGACTATATATTTTAAAATTAAATTTAAAATTAAATTTTAGATTAGAAGATCTATCTATACATCTCATGTATCAAAAAAAAATGATTTTGAAATCTTTTAAAAAATATATATATCAAAATTCAACATATGAAAATTCACAGCTCTGGTGTCACTGTTGGAATTCGGAGTTTGGTGCATGCATACGTATTTTAAAACTTTATTTTCTAAACACTGTAGTAGAGAATAAAATCAAAATATTTTTAATCTAAATTATGCATGTATGAAAATATAAAACCACATGGATCTATCTCATATGCTGAAATTGATATATGCTGAAATTCAAATTGTGATCAAATTACATACCTGTTTTGCAATTCTTTTCTTTAAATCTGGATCTGAAAGAGAAGAGGTTCTCTCTTAGCCGCACAAGTGTTCGGTCTATATGAGTATCTACTCAGGATCAGCTTGGAACAGCCCTCTTTAATCTAAATTTTTATTCTCTAAAATTTAGCCTGTTGAATCTGAACGAAGCCTGAATCACGATCAACGCTTGATTTCTTTTCTTGATCTTCTCCTCCTCTTTTCTAGAATTTCTTTTTCTTATTATGTGCTACTACCAGATGCTAAAAATTAGTAACAAAGAGACACCCAACAGTCTTTGAGCATGGGACTCCTTGGGATGCGCATCCCAAGAGAAAGGGGGGTGGGACGCCCAAGGGAAGAGAAAGGGAGAGGAAGAGAGGGTGTGGGACTTCTCTTTTGGCATGTGGGGTTGCTAGTTTGGATGCTCTAGGGACCTTAGGAGAGGCCCTTTAAATAGGCATAAAGATTGAATCCTATTCAATCACATAATATAAGTCCTATTTGCATTGGATTTTCTATTAACTTAAGTTATCCAACTTACTTTAGGAGACCCTTTAGGCACCAATAATTGGAGCCCTTGCACTCATAATTAGACATTCCAAAATACACCCAAGAGATGCCCCATAAAAGAACTAAAAGCTTTCTAATCAATAGACATGCCCAACTTGATCAAATCAAGGTGGTGCCCAAGAATAACTATCAAGAAAATTAATTAGGGACTTGCACCCTTAATTTATATGGTCCATAACCTTAGACATCCAACAATTAAAGTCTCATGAATCTTATTCATATTGGTTATTAGCGGATAATTAAGTTAGAATTATCTTTTCAAATAAGTAATCCCAACAGAAAGAGAAATTGGATCCAACCATATGCTAGCAAGGTTATCATGAATCTAGTAGATTTTTCTAAACCCAATTGACACTTCATAAGCTCAATTACTTATTTCAAACTTAATCCCTTTGTTGTGTGACCTCATAGATTCAATTCTATCTGGTAGTGAGATATACAATGATCTCTATCATTGTATCATTAAAACTCTTTTTAATGGATCAAAACAATTTCACTCTAACTTCGCAAGGATTGTCGATTCAGAACAATCATAGTGAGTTCTCACAATCCACCAGTGACACCTAGCAGTATATTATGACAACCTAGTAGAATTGAAATGAATCTTTAGGTGTAGTTAATATGTGATTCAGTCTCTCTATCTTGAGTCTCGACTTGATGGCAGGTCATGGATAAATCATCAAATCTCAGCATCAGTCATATGATAGATTCGATTAGCTCAAGTCTAGTTGTGACTTCTATAGAAACTCTTTTTCATCAATCACACTGCTGTGGTCATAGACTCTTGAACTTAGCCTCTCAAATTTTATAGGACTACTCCTCTCTATCAAGATCAATAGATCCTATCTTGATATACACCTCACTCCTACAGTAGACCAACTATCGCCAATATCTACTATAAGAGCTCATTGAGACCTATGTTTATGTATCAGTCAAACTCTAACAGCCTCACTACGAGTAGCAGTACCATCTCAAGTCAAAAGACCAGTCACACAACTACAGCATTGAGACAATCACTGACGATCGAATAAAAATCTAAGTGATCTCTCATATGGTCACGCTCAGTACTAATTATTCTTTAACAACTATCCGCACTTGTCGCCCTGTATTTCTACATAGTAGATTAGAGACTAATCTATTCCAAAGGAAGTAATTTATGCATCAGTCTATTCAAATCAATCACCATCCTCATGATGATCCTATGATCGAAAGTATTTAAAAATTAAATATATATCTCTAATTCTCAACACCTTGAGAATATGTATCGAAACTAATTTCATAGATGATTCAAAGACACATCACACTTGAATGAAAAAGAAATTTTCTTTTTATTGATTATATCAATATATTAAGTATAAAATTATGTCCTAGAATTATTATAATGTGTCAATCATATTAGCTTCTAGGACATACATCTAACAGTCTTTTGGTCCCTTATTTATATGGGATATCCCATATAGCCCAAGTATTGGGATTTTGGGTTGAAACTAGAGATAAGTGGCATGTAAATTAGAGAAAAATTTTTGAAAAAAATCTGAGAAAAATGTAAGGAGAAATTGAGTGGCAAAAGTTGTAAGAAAGGTGGTGAGAAAATTAGCAAGTGTTGCTAGTATGCCCTAGGGTTTGGTTTTTTCATATGTTGAAACCAAAAATCAAATCCTAGGTTGTGAGACATCTGAAGAGTATCTTCTTGGCATGATCCTAGAGGTAAATTTGGAGGTGACTGGGCTTTGGCATGATCGTTCTTTGAGTTCAAAACCGGCAGTGTTCTTGAGAAGACAAGGTTACGACGACGTACCAGTTAGGAAGAATCTTGGCCAACTTTCGTGTAGATTACTATTGGAGGACTTCTAATTTGGAGTCTCATGGAGATCACCAATGTGCCATATTGTCATTTTGATGAAAGTAAAAATTTTATCCCTTTTTGCATGCTTGTTTTGTTTTGATCGACATCGGCAAGGTGATTCTAGGATTTGAATTTCGGCTCGATAGTTTTATATGTTAAAGCTATTGACTTGTTTGATTTTAAAATTTTAAAAATTATTTTTTATTGTGTGGTCGAAATCCAACACTGAGATCACCATAGTGACTTGTAAGCAACTCACTGTGCTTTGATGCCAGACTATCTGAATTTCTAATGTAGTGACGGAAGGCTACTGGATACAGTCAAGTACTTGCGAAGTCTGTATGTGGATTAAGATGGTATTAACCCCTCCAGATTATAGGAGTTGATGTATTACTATATTTTAATTTAGTAAAATTTTGACCAAGATCATCCATGAGATGGATTTTAAAGATTGAAATACAATGTAGATGAAATACTCTGGGTTGACAGTTAAACCTAGATCATGCTAGAGCATTTAGGGTCAAAGGAAAGAATTATGTGGTAACCATACGTATAGGTTCTAAAATATTCTTTTACGATAATTTAACCTATTCGGGCATTGAAAATCATTGCTAGATAGTAGCTTCGATTAGTATAGGAATCGATTTTTGTGCTACCGACTTAGTGTTTGAATCTATGGAGTCACGAACACAAGTCAGATAATGTAGAAAAGTATTGACCTATATTTATATGTTTAATTTGAAAGTATTTGACTTGATTGAACATATAAACTAACTTGATTGAGAATTAACTTATGGGTCAAATGGGATTGAAGAGTTGACTATGTCTAGCTAGCACTACACATGTGGTTCAGGTTTAATCCCGAGGATGAACAGTTCTTGATCTATGATCCAAGAAGCCTATGAGAGATTAGATTTAAGTACTGATTAATTTTAAATTAGATCTGAATTAATTAAGCTCAATTTGATTTAAAATTTTAAGTTAGACTTAGTCTTAAAATCCTAAACAGTTGAGGATTAACAGCCTTTCGAAATTATTTTGAACCAACTTCAAATTAGATTCGAATTAAACTCTTTTTGAATGAGATCCTAGGAGTCCTATTTTCACTAGGACTCTTTGACTCTTTGGCTGACTAGCACCTAGTATGGTGCTGGTTGTGGGCCGTCCTACATGGGTGTGGATGTGGTGCAAAGTGGGTGCCATATATGGCGCCAATCCTATCTCAAGTGGGAGTCCTTCTTTGATAAGTCGTGGAGTGATTCAAAGTATATTTGAATTAAGAGTCCTATACTTATTGGGTCATAGAAATCATCTATAAATAGAGAGGGTCTCTACCTATGGATGCATAGCAATCAAAGTGAGAAAAGAGAGAAAGAGAGAGAAAGAGGCGTGAGAGCTAGTGGGTGCCCCTTCCCTTGGTGTGTCCTCCTTGCCGCCCATCCTCTCCAAGCCATGGGCCCTCCTTGGGTGTCCCCCCTTGCTGGTGTGAGGCATCACATCAGTATCTCTCCTTCCTCCTTTGGTGGCTTTGCAAAGGTGCTTCAATTCAGAGATTCATCCTACTTTCTTGCATTGCTTGGCGTGCGCGTGAAGTAGAGAGCCTGCAGTTTTAGGCCTACGCGTAGGTTGACTCTAAATTTTGAAGATTTGATCCTGAATTTTGCTACAATCCAGTTAAAGATTTGATCCTTATTTAGATAGATTTATAAAAAAATTTTAGATACAATCCTGGTTATCCGCAAGAAATAGGTTTCCTTCCCTTCAGTTTGTATTTAATAATGAAGTATTTGATTGATTACTATTTTTCACAAATAGGTTGTATGATTAATGGTAAATATAAATTAGAAAATAGTTAATTAAAAATAGTTAAAGTAATGTTTACAAATGTCATTGTAAGTATGACAAAATGACATATTATATCTACTCTAAAATTATAAAGCGATGATTAGAAAATGTTGTAATAAGTTATTTATACCATTGTGTTATACCAATTGAAAATAAAAATAATAAATTACTTATCACTCAAAAATATTGAACTCATCTCTAAATGTAGTAAATCTTTAACCAGTTGCAGGATGTTGAGATTGTGGTTGAACACTTGCATAGACCAAACTACCAGCATCAAGGACCTATATAGTAGTTTTCAAAATTAATATCTTTTATATCTTTGTGTGTGTAGCTCATAACTTTATCTTCTATAAATTGTCACACATTAAGCTGTGTCTACACTATGCTATCCACGATCATAAGAAGCATGATTGATTTATTGGATCCAATATCTCCTGATAAGGACTCTTCATAACAAAACCAATGAGTATAACTTGGAGAAAATTCATGATTCAATAGATGGTTTATGACAACATCTTGAGTATAATGATGGCCATTAACATATTTCACACATGGGCAAGTAAGATTTCCATCAGCAGAGGATTTAAGAGCAAAATCTATAAAATCAGTACCTCCTTGCAAATATCTTGCACTAATTCTGTTAGGCTCATGAATCCAAGATTTATCCATCGAATCCAAAAAAATATCTTTTTTTTTAAATAAAAAAGCATAGTAAGAACATAATAAAGTTACATTATATTTATAAACTAGTATAAAAGATATAATCAAACTAAGCCAAATATCGAAGAACTAATAAGTAGTAATGAGAGTATTATATTATATTTCTAAAGTAAACTATATTGTTGAAGTCTATGTGAACTTTAAAAGAGGCATCAAAAGATCCATAAGAATAAAAATAGTACCTTTATGAATCAAGGATTCCAATCTGAGCACACACTGATCTTGTATGTGATGAAAGCTCACCTATAGATCACAAAGAGTTGCTGAAACATCAATTTGTTAATATAATTAATAGGAGGGTAAGGGACTATAGTTTAAATACATGCAATAAACGATCTTGCCTTCTGTATATATTATTTCTATGCCTAAAGAATATAATTAGCAAGATGTAATCTAAGACATTAATTTTTTAACTAGCAGCTTGAAGACCTCTATGTGTGTATTCGTGTTATTTATTTCCAACAAAGAAAAGATGAAGAGCTATACAATGCACATCAAATAGCTATGTTGAAGTTTAATTATATTCATGCTTTTTTTTTAGAAATCATATTCATGCTATCATGCATTCATAAAAACACACAGCTGTTTACTTTAATAAAGATTCAAACGTGATAGTAAAAAGCATATTAATCAGAGCTAGAAGGCATATCAACTTAATCAAAAGCAAAACTTAGACCATGTTACTATGTTATATGTAATTCATAATTATACCTGTACATAAGGATTTGAATGAGAGTACAAACTCAAGAATCAAGCTTTGAGTTCCCAAATCCAACCCCATGTTTCACAGAGCATAACAGAACTTAGAGTTGTTGACTCTATTAGTAGATCGATAAAAATTTGCTATGATAATTTTGTAATAAGATTCTCCAATAATACGAAGAGTATAGGTACTTGCTAGCATATTGATATGAAATATTTTACTCTTCATGAAAGAATAAAAGAGAACATAGTATCTATGGAATATATTAAAGAAAAACTGATGATTATGGATCCACTGACTAAAGAACTCATTCTCGAAATTTTGAGGATTAGGTAGATCATATGAGATACAACTTATTTTATGATATATATTTGACACAATATATAAAATAATTATATTAAATTTTATGATAAAGTTTAGTTTATTTTATACTGATAAGCTATTTACCATGCGATATAAAGATGATCAAGAAATAGGCATAAAGTTTCATCTATTCATAAAGTAAAATTCCACATAAAAAACTTGATTATGAAATATTATTAGTATTGTGATATATGAAAAGTCGTATATTGATTGATAACATATTTACCACCATAATTTGCACTAACAATTATTTTGTAATCCAGTATACAGTTTATATCCTATGGAGGAACTAAAGTTTTTTAAATGTGGCCACATCAATTTTCAACTATCAAATCTAGATAAAATTTCATTAATTTTTTTTGAAATACTTTAAATAATTAAAATGAAGATGCTTGTGTTAGGTTGGGCCAAGTGGGAGAATCTTATAATTTATTTGATTAAACCCCTTCAGATGTGGCCCACACTAACATGCATCAGGATTTATTTTAATTAGTTTGGACTCTGACTAAAGATAAGCTTTTAATAAAGTGATAGGGATTATTAAATAGTTTGATAAAGTTGAGCTCTATACAACTATCATGGATAATGTCCATCTTTTAGCTATTGTGACTAATTCAGATACTGCCTCTGGATGAGGCACATTATAAAAAAAATTTTATGGATTTTGTCCCTTCTCATTCGAGAGCTTATGAGATCCTCCCAATTGGATATATTCAGATTAGGGATTAAAAAATCAAGACACTGCTCAATGACAACAAGGAGCATCCAACTTGGTTCTCTTATGGTTACAGGTCATTGCAGGCTTCAGAGATCATTTATTCGATTGGGCTTGAACAACAATGGTAGGAGGTACATTGACTTCCATATTTAGATTAACATTTTCTACAAGTGAACTAAGATGATTATTCAGAAGCCATCATTGATCTTTCTTATATTTGCAATAAAGCACATTAGTCTAAATGGACCTATCCACTAGAATACATATTCGATGTTACTGCCTTTTATATTTACTGATCTTTGAACAAAAGGAGAACTAAATTTAGTAATCATCATGCAGTTAACTCCAGAACCTTACCTAAGCACTACAAGACAATGGATCATTATTGATGCAAAAAATGGCCATTTTCGATGCTAATAAGCATCATAAAATATCCTTCCAATGCATTCAGAAGTGTCAAAAAAGCGTCGACAAGTGAAAAATGAAAATTAAACTTACCGACGCTTTCATGTTGCATCAAAATTTATCGATGCTTTAAATCCCGATGCTTTTAAGCATCATTAAACATAAGACATTTCCGATGCTTCCAAAAGCATCAATAAGTTTGAACACCGACTGATGCTTTTGTGCATCGCTATGTTATAGGACTATGCCAATGCTTTTTAAAAGCATCGGTGAGTTTTAGAACTATCGACACTTATTTGTGTCACTTGCTGTCATAATTTTGAGATTTTTTTCACACTATAAAGCATTGGCAATGTTCTAACCCAGAAAAAAGATAATTTCAAAACAATTTAGTATCTGTACCAAAATATATAAAATCTATCCAAAATGTATAAAAAAAATTCAAATACCAACATAGTCACAATCAAGATTCTATATAACATCATAAACCTATGAACCTGTCCAAAATTTATAAGCAAATTCAAATACCAATAGAGCCATAATCAGCACACTATATAACATCATAATCAATATATAAATCTATGAACCTATCCAAAATTTATAAGCAAATTCAAACACTAACATAGAGTCACAATCAACATTCTATATAACATCACAATCAATATATAAACTTGTGAACCTGTCCAAAATTTATAAGCAATTTCAAACACTAAATAAAGTCATAATAAGTACTCCATATAATATAATAAAGTCAAGTCATGATTATATTATCCATCATGTTCATGAATTACAATCTACAACCAAGAAGAAGAAAGTAAAAAAAATATCTCAAAAGAAAGATAGAGACATCGGGCTATCCAGGATCCATAGGAGCATGATCTCATCGACTCCACGACTGCTAGAACTATCGAAAGCCTATAACAAAGATATAAAAACTTTATCCGTTGAGAATATAATTATCATAGTATAAATTAAATGATTAAGTGTATGAATAAATATAAATATAGTAAGATATATATCCTAGAAGAGTCCACAAATATCTGTAATGTGGACATCAACTGATCAATCTGAGTTCTCATGGTGGATATCATAGTATCATAGTTCTGTTTGATCGTCTCTACCTGTGCGTCCATTTGTGCCTATACTTGCGTTTGCACCCCGCACCTTCAGCTGCTCCTTAATCCACATCTCCACCCATGCCTCCACTTGTTGCTCAATCTATGCCTCCATCTGAGCCTCGAGCATAGAATATCCACATTGGTAGAGCTCTCTCTAGCATCCTAAATATATTGACATATGTCAAATAACTGAGTGTGGATGACTTTAACTTCATAAAGTCTCACTTGATCATAACTGCCTGATTCTAGCAGCTCTGTCATCTTTTGGGTCTTGACACGATTGGCCTCCATAGATGTTAGAGACTCACCGACATGCTTTGTAACAAGAGATGAAGTTCTTTCCTGTATTCAAAAAAAATATATGTATTAATTTTATACTAAAAAATAAAACTGCAAATCATTGCATTAAATAATTATAAATATATATATAAATAGTTTAAACACCTAATACCATGAATGTCTAAGGTAAAATTAGGATGCCCATCATCAAATACTTTTCATGCTAAATTATCAGTGGGTGTCTTAACATTCCATATTTTATATGACCATCATCATGCCATCTCATCAATAAAGCTGTCTTTGATGATGCATAGATCTTTTTCAATCTAGGTATTAAAGAAAAGTAATACAAAATTTTAGCTAATTTTTTCTTACTCTGAGTAACATCTATTTCATTCAATAGCCATCCTCATCTTCTTTATGCAATGCCCATCATAAAGATCCATAAATATTGCATGATTCTTTATTAGCATTTTCTTTTTGGTACGCTATACAGTCACTTTGGACAATTATGAATCTTCTTATATCCAAGATCTAATTTTTTTACTAATTTTTTTTTACTTTATAAGAATAAGTTGGCAAAGCAGTGCCCTCAAAAAATGCATCCTGAGCTCTTGGGCATCACCCCTGTTTCTTATCCTTCACTGTAATCTTCTAAATTTTTACTACCAAATCCCATAGCATCTCTGAGCAAACCATTGATATCATCTTCTCTTGCAATATTTCTTTGTAGATTACTAGTTTCAATATCATATCTATGTTCTATATGTGAGGGTTGATTACATGGAGATGGTAACATGGATTCTCCATGAAATATCCATTGAGTATATTCTCTTACAGAATCATTCCACACCAAATATTCTTCGACAATTTGTGAATCGAGAGAAGAATTATTTACACATTTTCAGCATGGACAAAAAATATTGCCATTCATTGATCCTTTTCAACAACATATTTAATAAAATTTTGTACTCCTTTAAAATAATCTTTATTGGACCTTGTCTTGTTTATCCAACTTTTATTCATTGTATGAGAATAATAACTATTATCCTTTGAAACCAACACATTATAGCATAAAGCACAAAAAAATTAAGCAAACATAAAAAAAAAAAAGTAATTAATTCTAGCAACTAAAAATATATTATGACAAGCAGCTCCATACCATCTAGAAAGAAAAGCCATATAGTACAAGAACATAAAATAGAGCCCAATTTATTGGCTTAAGCACACTCCTAGTTCAGCAACATAACTTTTAATACTTTCTAAAGATGCTTTAGCTATCCAATATCAATTAGCATACAAGATGGAGGCCGCAAGTCATGTATTGTGGATAAACAGCAATGTAAACTGTCACGCTCCCGACCCGAGATTTGAATCGAGGGTCATGGCAACCGCCGCATACTTATAGAATACTTTTCCCATAAGCATGCAAGGCATCTCATCATGATATCTTCATAAACAGTTAAATAAATTTTTTAATATTTAATAATCAAACCTTAGTTCAAATAACAAATCAAAATTCAGTGTTCAAAAGAAAATGACTGTCTGACAAAGTCAATACTAAAACAAAACTAAAAGTCTTAAATAAATTCTGAGAAAATCCTAAATCAATGAGCTAACTCCATCTCTAATCGCTCTCCCAACCAAAATTTTGCATCACGCTAATTTTCTGGATCTGTAAGAAAAACATAAAACTCATCATGAGCTAAATAGCCCAGTAAACAGTGTATACCTTTAACTGAATAAATCATACAATTATTTCTATACATATCGATTTACTGATATAACAAAATCAATATGTAATTTTATGAAATCATAATTATACTATCAATCATATATAAAAGTCAATTCATCATAATTTTCAATTATGCTTTTCATCTTAAATTCATCAATTTCTTAAGTTCTTCTTACCAACCATGACTATGACCACATTATCCCTGTGGCAGGGTCATAATACCGCGTATCTGCTTGCGGTGGCTGCGAATTATCTGACAGCCAAAATCCTTTGGAACCGCTGGTCTCACTGGCGGTTTATCGCTGGTCTCTCTGGCGACATGTCGCTGGTCTCGCTGGCGACATAAACCCTCCGGACAGTCAATTGCCAACGTATATGCCCCCATTGGTGGGGTCCTCAACACAGTCAGGTTATCAATTTCATATTGTCTTCCAATTCATATATTATTTTCAAATATAATATAATTAAATGATATTTGAATCAAATCAATCATGTCATTCTTTGTGATCATACATCATCATAATAGTTATTCAACAAATAACTTCAATCATAAATAATTTTCTACAATTAACTTTAATCATAAATAATTTTAATAATTATTTTAATAAATAATTTTAATCACAAGCATGCATAAATTTATTTAATTCATAATTTATCAGATAAATTCAGTAAAAGTAAACACTACTTACCTCAAAAGAAAATCCAACTAGAAATTCTAGGAATTTTGAAAATCCTTCTCTGAACCTGATACGTCAAATATCATATTTTTAATCAAAATTTTATCAATTTAAAATTAATTAAAATTATAAAAATCTAATGTCCCTACAAGGATCAACTTGACAATAGCATCCAGGATTTTTGGACTAATCCATGGATATCCTAATTATATTTATTTATTTATTTATTTATTTATTTATTTTTATTTATTTTTATTTTTTTTAATTATTTGCATAAATCCTAAAAATCTAAAAGAGAGAGAGAGAGTTTCTCTCTCCGCCCCCCCTTTTTTTTTCTTCTTTTTCTTTTTTCTTCTTTTTTTCTTCTTCTTCTTCTCGGCCCTTCCCGCGCCGGAACAAAGGACCGGCGGGGTCCTTCATTGGTCGGCCGTTCAGGCCGCGGCCACCGCGGTGGAGACCGACAGTTGAGGAAGGACACTCCCCTGTTTCTGGAGGAGTCTGGCCGGTGGTCGATTTTGATCGCCGGCGTCGAAAAATCCAAGGAAAAAGGCTCAAAACAGAGTCTTTTTTCCGATCGAAAATCGATGACACTCGTCGTCGGCAGCCTCAAGCAACAGTACGGGAAGAAAGGGAAGGAAGAGAGGAAGGAGAGGAAGGCTCACCCCAGCCTCCGGTGACCTCACCGGCGAAAAATCACGACGAGAAACCCAACAGTGTCCACGGCTCCGATTGAGAAAAATGGGGAGAAAGAGAGAGGGAGGAGGCCGATGGTCGATTCTAAGGAGAGGGAAGACCTTCTTATAGAGGGTCCTAGGACTTCGAGAGGTCCTAGGACTCCCAAATCACTCGATTTTTGCCGGAGAAGAAGACTCCTATCGGGAGTCTTCTTCCCGATTTTTACTCTATTTTTTTTTTTTTTTTTGTTGGGCTTGGATCCTGATGTCATGGGCTTGGGCTTGGGTTATAACATTCTTCACCCCTAAAAAGAAATTTCATCCTCAAAATTTTTCATACCTGTAGTCTCGAAGAGCTGGGGATATTTTTGCTTCATTTCTTCCTCTAGCTCCCAAGTAGCTTCTCTTTCTGAATGTCGACTCCACTGTACCTTGACATAAGGAATGTTGCGACGTCTCAGCACCTGTTCTTTATGGTCTACGATCCGTATCGGGTATTCTTCATATGTTAGATCTTTTCTGGCTTGTACTGGTTCAAGTTCCACGATGTGATTTGGATCTGGTAAATATTTCTTTAACATAGAAATATGAAAAATATTATGTACTCCTGCAAGTGAAGGGGGTAAGGCAAGTCGATAAGCCACCTCACCAATTCTTTCTAAAATCTCAAACGGACCCACATATCTAGGATTCAATTTACCACGAATGCCAAATCTTGAGATTCCTTTTGAAGGAGATACTTTAAGAAATACATAGTCATCGACTTGAAATTCTAATTTTCGTCTCCTGTTATCTGCATAACTTTTCTGTCTGCTTTGTGCTGCCCGAAGTCATTCTTTAATTAATTAAATCTTCTCAACTGTTTGTTGAACAAGTTCGAGACCCAAAATTCTTCGCTCACCAACATCACCCAGTGAATCGGTGATCGACATCTTCTACCATATAAGGCTTCATAAGGTGCCATTCCAATGCTAGCCCGATAACTGTTATTGTAAGCGAACTCAATCAAAGGTAGATGCTCATCCCATGAACTTTTCATATCCAAAATACAGGTTCTCAACATATCTTCTAAGATCTGAATAGTTCTCTCTGACTGACCATCAGTCTGTGGATGAAAAGCTGTACTGAAGTTCAATTTTGTTCCTAATGCCTTGTGTAAGCTCTTCCAAAACTGTGATACAAATCTGGTATCTCGATCCGATACGATGGTTACTGGAATTCCATGTAGCCTTACAATTTCTTTCATATATAACTTTGCTAGTCTTTCCAAGGTAAATCCAACTCTAATTGATAGAAAGTGTGCGGACTTTGTCAATCGGTCTACAATCACCCAGGCTGCATCATTTTTACTGGGAGTCTTCGGTAGTCCAGTTACAAAATCCATAGTGATATGTTCCCACTTTCAAATTGGAATATCAAGAGGTTGAAGTAGTCCCGCAGGTCTCTGATGTTCAGCTTTAACTTGTTGACACACCAAACATTGAGCCACGAATTGAGCAATCTCTCTCTTCATATTATTCCACCAGTATATTTCTTTTAAGTCTCTATACATCTTAGTACCTCCCGGATGAACTGTATAACCGGTCTGATGTGCCTCCTGAAGTATTTCATGCTTGAGTGCTGAATCATTGGGTACGCAAATCCTATTTTCAAACCTTAACGAACCGTCTTTATGTATCTTGAATTTAGATTGAACATCAGCTTCCACTGAATTTCTTATTTTCAAAAGTTGTGGATCATCATTCTGGGCAACTGTAATTCTTTCTATGAGTGTTGGCTGAACCCTCATGTTGGCTAATCGTACTGTCGAGTCATATATTCCGATGTCTAATTCCAGTTTTCTTATATCCTCCAATAATTGGCTTTGGTGTGTGATTAAAACCATCAAATTTTCCACAGATTTTCTACTAAGGGCATCAGCAACAACATTAGCTTTCCCCGGATGATAATGGATTGTTAAATCATAATCCTTTAATAGTTTTAACCACCTTCTCTGTCTCATGTTTAATTCTTTCTGCATAAAAATATACTTCAAACTCTTATGATCTGTAAACACTTCACACTGCGCACCATATAAGTGATGTCTCCAAATTTTTAGGGCAAAAATCACTGCAGCTAATTCTAAATCATGTGTCGGATAATTCTGTTCATATGGTTTCAATTGTCTTGAGGCATAGGCTACTACCTTACCATGTTGCATCAATACACAGCTGAGTCTCTTTTTAGATGCATCACTATATATTATGAAACCTTCATCTCCTGTTGGTATAGTAAGGATAGGGGCTGAAACTAACCGTTGTTTTAATTCTTGGAAACTCTGTTCACAATCTTCAGTCCACTCAAATTTAATCCCTTTTTGAGTAAGACGAGTCAAGGGTGCAGCTATGCGGGAGAATCCTTCTACAAATCGTCTGTAATATCCTACCATTCTCAGAAAACTTCGAATCTCAGAAATATTTGTAGGTCTGTTCCACTGCATCACAGCTTCCACTTTTGCTGGATCCATAAAAATTTCATCCTTAGATATGATGTGTCCTAAAAAGACTATTTTGTCCAGCCAAAATTCACACTTCTTGAATTTGGCATAAAGCTTTTCTTTCCTCAATATTTGCAGTACACATCGTAAATGTTCTTCATGCTCCAATTTACTTCTCGAATATATCAAGATATCGTCAATAAATACGATAATAAACTTATCAAGATA
>NC_025997.2:21423341-21572961 GCF_000442705.2 Elaeis guineensis
CAATACTAAACAAAACTAAAAGTCTTAAATAAATTCTGAGAAAATCCTAAATCAATGAGCTAACTCCATCTCTAATCGCTCTCCCAACCAAAATTTTGCATCACGCTAATTTTCTGGATCTGTAAGAAAAACATAAAACTCATCATGAGCTAAATAGCCCAGTAAACAGTGTATACCTTTAACTGAATAAATCATACAATTATTTCTATACATATCGATTTACTGATATAACAAAATCAATATGTAATTTTATGAAATCATAATTATACTATCAATCATATATAAAAGTCAATTCATCATAATTTTCAATTATGCTTTTCATCTTAAATTCATCAATTTCTTAAGTTCTTCTTACCAACCATGACTATGACCACATTATCCCTGTGGCAGGGTCATAATACCGCGTATCTGCTTGCGGTGGCTGCGAATTATCTGACAGCCAAAATCCTTTGGAACCGCTGGTCTCACTGGCGGTTTATCGCTGGTCTCTCTGGCGACATGTCGCTGGTCTCGCTGGCGACATAAACCCTCCGGACAGTCAATTGCCAACGTATATGCCCCCATTGGTGGGGTCCTCAACACAGTCAGGTTATCAATTTCATATTGTCTTCCAATTCATATATTATTTTCAAATATAATATAATTAAATGATATTTGAATCAAATCAATCATGTCATTCTTTGTGATCATACATCATCATAATAGTTATTCAACAAATAACTTCAATCATAAATAATTTTCTACAATTAACTTTAATCATAAATAATTTTAATAATTATTTTAATAAATAATTTTAATCACAAGCATGCATAAATTTATTTAATTCATAATTTATCAGATAAATTCAGTAAAAGTAAACACTACTTACCTCAAAAGAAAATCCAACTAGAAATTCTAGGAATTTTGAAAATCCTTCTCTGAACCTGATACGTCAAATATCATATTTTTAATCAAAATTTTATCAATTTAAAATTAATTAAAATTATAAAAATCTAATGTCCCTACAAGGATCAACTTGACAATAGCATCCAGGATTTTTGGACTAATCCATGGATATCCTAATTATATTTATTTATTTATTTATTTATTTATTTTTATTTATTTTTATTTTTTTTAATTATTTGCATAAATCCTAAAAATCTAAAAGAGAGAGAGAGAGTTTCTCTCTCCGCCCCCCCTTTTTTTTTCTTCTTTTTCTTTTTTCTTCTTTTTTTCTTCTTCTTCTTCTCGGCCCTTCCCGCGCCGGAACAAAGGACCGGCGGGGTCCTTCATTGGTCGGCCGTTCAGGCCGCGGCCACCGCGGTGGAGACCGACAGTTGAGGAAGGACACTCCCCTGTTTCTGGAGGAGTCTGGCCGGTGGTCGATTTTGATCGCCGGCGTCGAAAAATCCAAGGAAAAAGGCTCAAAACAGAGTCTTTTTTCCGATCGAAAATCGATGACACTCGTCGTCGGCAGCCTCAAGCAACAGTACGGGAAGAAAGGGAAGGAAGAGAGGAAGGAGAGGAAGGCTCACCCCAGCCTCCGGTGACCTCACCGGCGAAAAATCACGACGAGAAACCCAACAGTGTCCACGGCTCCGATTGAGAAAAATGGGGAGAAAGAGAGAGGGAGGAGGCCGATGGTCGATTCTAAGGAGAGGGAAGACCTTCTTATAGAGGGTCCTAGGACTTCGAGAGGTCCTAGGACTCCCAAATCACTCGATTTTTGCCGGAGAAGAAGACTCCTATCGGGAGTCTTCTTCCCGATTTTTACTCTATTTTTTTTTTTTTTTTTGTTGGGCTTGGATCCTGATGTCATGGGCTTGGGCTTGGGTTATAACATTCTTCACCCCTAAAAAGAAATTTCATCCTCAAAATTTTTCATACCTGTAGTCTCGAAGAGCTGGGGATATTTTTGCTTCATTTCTTCCTCTAGCTCCCAAGTAGCTTCTCTTTCTGAATGTCGACTCCACTGTACCTTGACATAAGGAATGTTGCGACGTCTCAGCACCTGTTCTTTATGGTCTACGATCCGTATCGGGTATTCTTCATATGTTAGATCTTTTCTGGCTTGTACTGGTTCAAGTTCCACGATGTGATTTGGATCTGGTAAATATTTCTTTAACATAGAAATATGAAAAATATTATGTACTCCTGCAAGTGAAGGGGGTAAGGCAAGTCGATAAGCCACCTCACCAATTCTTTCTAAAATCTCAAACGGACCCACATATCTAGGATTCAATTTACCACGAATGCCAAATCTTGAGATTCCTTTTGAAGGAGATACTTTAAGAAATACATAGTCATCGACTTGAAATTCTAATTTTCGTCTCCTGTTATCTGCATAACTTTTCTGTCTGCTTTGTGCTGCCCGAAGTCATTCTTTAATTAATTAAATCTTCTCAACTGTTTGTTGAACAAGTTCGAGACCCAAAATTCTTCGCTCACCAACATCACCCAGTGAATCGGTGATCGACATCTTCTACCATATAAGGCTTCATAAGGTGCCATTCCAATGCTAGCCCGATAACTGTTATTGTAAGCGAACTCAATCAAAGGTAGATGCTCATCCCATGAACTTTTCATATCCAAAATACAGGTTCTCAACATATCTTCTAAGATCTGAATAGTTCTCTCTGACTGACCATCAGTCTGTGGATGAAAAGCTGTACTGAAGTTCAATTTTGTTCCTAATGCCTTGTGTAAGCTCTTCCAAAACTGTGATACAAATCTGGTATCTCGATCCGATACGATGGTTACTGGAATTCCATGTAGCCTTACAATTTCTTTCATATATAACTTTGCTAGTCTTTCCAAGGTAAATCCAACTCTAATTGATAGAAAGTGTGCGGACTTTGTCAATCGGTCTACAATCACCCAGGCTGCATCATTTTTACTGGGAGTCTTCGGTAGTCCAGTTACAAAATCCATAGTGATATGTTCCCACTTTCAAATTGGAATATCAAGAGGTTGAAGTAGTCCCGCAGGTCTCTGATGTTCAGCTTTAACTTGTTGACACACCAAACATTGAGCCACGAATTGAGCAATCTCTCTCTTCATATTATTCCACCAGTATATTTCTTTTAAGTCTCTATACATCTTAGTACCTCCCGGATGAACTGTATAACCGGTCTGATGTGCCTCCTGAAGTATTTCATGCTTGAGTGCTGAATCATTGGGTACGCAAATCCTATTTTCAAACCTTAACGAACCGTCTTTATGTATCTTGAATTTAGATTGAACATCAGCTTCCACTGAATTTCTTATTTTCAAAAGTTGTGGATCATCATTCTGGGCAACTGTAATTCTTTCTATGAGTGTTGGCTGAACCCTCATGTTGGCTAATCGTACTGTCGAGTCATATATTCCGATGTCTAATTCCAGTTTTCTTATATCCTCCAATAATTGGCTTTGGTGTGTGATTAAAACCATCAAATTTTCCACAGATTTTCTACTAAGGGCATCAGCAACAACATTAGCTTTCCCCGGATGATAATGGATTGTTAAATCATAATCCTTTAATAGTTTTAACCACCTTCTCTGTCTCATGTTTAATTCTTTCTGCATAAAAATATACTTCAAACTCTTATGATCTGTAAACACTTCACACTGCGCACCATATAAGTGATGTCTCCAAATTTTTAGGGCAAAAATCACTGCAGCTAATTCTAAATCATGTGTCGGATAATTCTGTTCATATGGTTTCAATTGTCTTGAGGCATAGGCTACTACCTTACCATGTTGCATCAATACACAGCTGAGTCTCTTTTTAGATGCATCACTATATATTATGAAACCTTCATCTCCTGTTGGTATAGTAAGGATAGGGGCTGAAACTAACCGTTGTTTTAATTCTTGGAAACTCTGTTCACAATCTTCAGTCCACTCAAATTTAATCCCTTTTTGAGTAAGACGAGTCAAGGGTGCAGCTATGCGGGAGAATCCTTCTACAAATCGTCTGTAATATCCTACCATTCTCAGAAAACTTCGAATCTCAGAAATATTTGTAGGTCTGTTCCACTGCATCACAGCTTCCACTTTTGCTGGATCCATAAAAATTTCATCCTTAGATATGATGTGTCCTAAAAAGACTATTTTGTCCAGCCAAAATTCACACTTCTTGAATTTGGCATAAAGCTTTTCTTTCCTCAATATTTGCAGTACACATCGTAAATGTTCTTCATGCTCCAATTTACTTCTCGAATATATCAAGATATCGTCAATAAATACGATAATAAACTTATCAAGATAGGATTTGAATATTCTGTTCATTAAATCCATAAAGGCTGCTGGAGCATTGGTTAACCCAAAAGGCATTACTAGAAATTCATAATATCCATAACGAGTTCTAAATGCAGTCTTTGGTATGTCCTCTGTTTTAATTTTTAACTGATGATATCCTGAACGAAGATCAATTTTAGAAAAGACTTGTGCACCTTGCAACTGATCAAACAAATCATCAATTCGAGGTAGAGGATACTTATTTCTGATAGTATTTTTGTTCAACTCTCTATAGTCGATACAAAGTCTCATACTACCATCTTTCTTCTTCACAAATAAGACTGGAGCTCCCCAAGGAGATACACTAGGCCTTATAAAATCTTTATCCAATAAATCCTGTAATTGATCTTTTAACTCCTTTAACTCCATAGGGGCCATTCTGTAAGGGGCTTTAGAAATCGGACTGGTATTGGGTGCCAACTCAATAGTAAATTCAATTTCTCTATCTGGTGGTAGTCTGACTAAATCATCAATGAATACATCCAAAAATTTATTTACGATAGGAATATCCTGTAACTTCAATTCATCATGTTCTTTATTCTTTATTGATATCAGGTAACCTCTACATCCCTTTTCTTATCATCTGTCTAGCTTGCACAAATGAAATAATACGTGGAGGGGTGGTTCCTGTACTTCCATCAAAACTAAAAATTAATTCTCTCGATATGTGAAAGTTTACTCTCTTTCCATGACAATCCACAGAGGCATGATAAGTAGCCAGCCAATCCATTCCTAGAATGATATCAAAATCATGCATATCCAGGACTACCAAATCTGTCGGTAATTCTCTTTCTCCTATCTTGATACTACAGGTCTTGCACACACTTTCAGTACTCAAAATACTACCTACTGGTGTCTCAACATATAATTTGGTTTTCATGGGTTCACAACTTATATCATATTGTCTAATAAAAGTAGTGGATATAAAGGAGTGTGTAGCACCAGAATCAAACAAAACTGAAGCATGAATACCAGATACAGGAATGGTACCTATCACCACAGCATTAGAAGCCTGAGCATCCTGTTGTGTGAGTGCATAGATCCTTCCTTGAGTTTTCGGCCTTTGACCTCCGTCCTTTGCTTGTGTTGATCTATTTTCGTCCATCTGGGGGTAATTTGCAATCTTGTGTCCTTTCTGTCCACATCTAAAATACGAACCAGTATTTCATGGGCAATTAGAAGTCTCATGCTCTCTTCGGCCGCATCTCGAACATCTAGCTGCCACATTCTCACGATTCTTATCAATTGCTGACTTCTTTGCTGGAACCTTATTGTTCTGATTTCGTCCTTGAGTTCCACTAAACCTATTTCTCTTCTTCTGATTTCGTTCTCGCTCCGCATGATCTTCATTAATTTCTCTCTCAATTATTAGAGCTTTGTTCACAACTAAGGCATAGGTAGTTAGCTCATAGGGTACAACCTGTTTTCTGATTTCTGTCTTCAGTCCCATTTCAAATTTGTGTACTCTGTCTTGCTCAATCTCAACTAATCTTGGAACAAACTTGGCTAATTCCATGAATTTAGCTTCATATTCTGCAACGGATTTGTTTTCCTGTTTCAGATGAATGAACTCTTGCTCTTTCTGTATTCTAACACTTCAGGGGAAATACTTGTCAAAGAAATTATCTCGAAATCTCTCCCAAGTGAGTGGTATCCTATCGTGCTCATATTTTTGTTCCAGTATACGCCACCAGTTGTATGCCTCGCCTTGTAACAGATATGCTGTATAGCGGATCTTCTCTTCATCGTGGCATTCTTGCACGGTGAAGGCCTTCTCCATTTTCATAATCCAGTTATCTACTTCCAGTCGTTCGATGGTCCCTTTGAAGGCTGGAGGAGCTAGCTTCTTAAATTCGACGATATTGTTTCTCTGCATCGGATGTTCTCCATGTCCAGGTGTCGATGGAAAATGCTGACATGGCTGTGCATGTTGTTGTTGAAGTAACTGTTGCTGTATTTGAACTACTCCGATCAGAGTTTGCATTAGTTGAGTCATGTTCGGCTCCTCCTGTACTGTCGGAGTATTTTCGGTAGGATCAAGGATTCCCTCCTGCTGAGTTGTGCCGCTGTTTAATTCGGGAGTATTATCGCCAGGTGGATTTGATGTCCCTCCTACCGCTCCTTGAGTATTCCTCGCTCGTCATGGAGGCATATTGACCTATGTTAGATTTGAGATAATAACTTATCCATAATAAGGTTATAACTTGTGACAAGTCAAATCATAATCATCATAACTAACCTTTCAATTTCCTAATGTCTACCCATCACTCGCTCACTCTATTCTACATGTCTCTATCTATTTACTTATGCTCTGATACCATATTAATTGTCACGCCCCCAACCCGAGATTTGAATCGAGGGTCATGGCAACCGCCGCATACTTATAGAATACTTTTTCCATAAGCATGCAAGGCATCTCATCATGATATCTTCACAAACAGTTAAATAAATTTTTTAATATTTAATAATCAAATCTTAGTTCAAATAACAAATCAAAACTCAATGTTCAAAAGAAAATGACTGTCTGACAAAGTCAATACTAAAACAAAACTAAAAGTCTTAAATAAATTCTGAGAAAATCCTAAATCAATGAGCTAACTCCATCTCTAATCGCTCTCCCAACCGAAATCCCGCATCACGCTAATTTTCTGGATCTGTAAGAAAAACATAAAACTCATCATGAGCTAAATAGCCCAGTAAGCAGTGTATACCTTTAACTGAATAAATCATACAATTATTTCTATACATATCGATTTACTGATATAACAAAATCAATATGTAATTTCATGAAATCATAATTATACTATCAATCATATATAAAAGTCAATTCATCATAATTTTCAATTATGCTTTTCATCTTAAATTCATCAATTTCTTAAGTTCTTCTTATCAACTATGACTATGACCACATTATCCCTGTGGCAGGGTCATAATACCGCGTATCTGCTTGCGGTGGCTGCGAATCATCTGACAGCCAAAGTCCTTTGGAACCGCTGGTCTCACTGGCGGTTTGGCGCTGGTCTCTCTGGCGACATGTCGCTGGTCTCGCTGGCGACATAAACCCTCAGGACAGTCAATTGCCAACGTATATGCCCCCATTGGTGGGGTCCTCAACACAGTCAGGTTGTCAATTTCATATTGTCTTCCAATTCATATATTATTTTTAAATATAATATAATTAAATAATATTTGAATCAAATCAATCATGTCATTCTTTGTGATCATACATCATCATAATAGTTATTCAACAAATAACTTCAATCATAAATAATTTTCTACAATTAACTTTAATCATAAATTATTTCAACAATTATTTCAATAAATAATTTCAATCACAAGCATGCATAAATTTATTTAATTCATAATTTATCAGATAAATTCAGTAAAAGTAAACACTACTTACCTCAAAAGAAAATCCAACTAGAAATTTTAAGAATCTCGAAAATCCTTCTCTGAACCTGATACGTCAAATATCATATTTTTAATCAAAATTTTATCAATTTAAAACTAATTAAAATTGTAAAAATCTAATGTCCCCACGAGGATCAACTTGACAACAGCATCCAGGATTTTCGGACTAATCCATGGATATCCTAATTATATTTATTTATTTATTTATTTATTTTTATTTTATTTTTTTTAATTATTTCCATAAAACCTAAAAATCTAAAAGAGAGAGAGAGAGAGAGAGTTTCTCTCTCCGCCCCCCCTTTTTTTTTTCTTTTTCTTTTTCTTCTTTTTCTTTTTTCTTCTTTTTTTCTTCTTCTTCTCGGCCCTTCCCGCACCGGAACAGAGGACCGACGGGGTCCTTCATTGGCCGGCCGTTCAGGCCGCGGCCACCGCGGCGGAGACCGGCGGTTGAGGGAGGACACTCCCCTGTTTCCGGAGGAGCCTGACCGGCGGTCGATTTCGATCGCCGGCGTCGAAAAATCCAAGGAAAAAGGCTCAAAATAGAGTCTCTTTCCCGACCGAAAATCGGTGACACTCGTCGCCGGCAGCCTCAAGCAACAGTACGGGAAGAAAGGGAAGGAAGAGAGGAAGGAGAGAAAGGCTCACCCCGGCCTCCGGTGACCTCACCGGCGAAAAATCACGGCGAGAAACCCAACAGTGTCTGCGGCTCCGATTGAGAAAAATGGGGAGAAAGAGAGAGGGAGGAGGCCGATGGTTGATTCTAAGGAGAGGGAAGACCTTCTTATAGAGGGTCCTAGGACTTCGAGAGGTCCTAGGACTCCCAAATCACTTGGTTTTTGTCGGAGAAGAAGACTCCTATCGGGAGTCTTCTTCCCGATTTTTACTCTTTTTTTTTTTTTTTTTGTTGGGCTTGGATCCTGATGTCATGGGCTTGGGCTTGGGCTATAACATAAACCCTTTAGATTTGAGAACATGTGGTACATGCATCCAAGCTTTGATGGCTTGATTGCACGGTGGAGGACTGCACCGGTCTCAAATGATGCTGCTACCAATATTGTGGGTAAGTTTCATTTCCCAAGGGCAAAACTCAGATTATGGAGCAAACAATCATTTGGCAACATATGGAAAAAAAGAAGGATATATGCCACAGAATTGAAGCCATAGATACAGAAGAGGAAATCAGAAGATTATCTCAAGATGAAAGAATGAGAGAATCAATCTCAAAAGGCAACTTGAAACTCTTCTAAGTCACGAAGAGTCATACTGGAAGCAGAGATCTCGCGATCAATGAATAAGAGAGGGTGACTGAAATATGAAATTTTTCCACAGTTCAGCAAGCAACAGGCATAGAAGAAATATGATCCTAGAGATCCATGACAAAGATAAAGTCCTTCACAAACAGGAAGATTTTAAACAGGTCTTCTATGCCCACTACTCCTTCCTTGGAACAGCCACCAATAGCCATGTAGAAGCACTTTGGGATCGCCTCTACCCCGAGAATCATCTTCAATTCAATGACCTGGAAAATCCCTTTTTAGTCTCTCCAAGCACGACTCTCTGGGGCCAGAAGGTTTTCCCATATCGTTCTACCAAAAATACTGGAACATTATTAAGGAGGATGTTACCAAAGTTCTACAGGGTTTTCAAGACTCATCTACTGACATTTTTAGAATTAATTATTCCCTAATCACCCTCATACCAAAGAAACCAATCAGCAGGACTGTAAATGACTTCCGCCCGATTAGCTTAAAACATGGCATCACTAAGCAAAGTGCTGCATTCACTCATCTCCACTTTTCAACTGCATTCATCAAGAACAGACTGATTTTTGACGGCTATATTTCAGCAACGGAAATCATCTCATATTGCAAGAAAACCAAAACACAAGGAATACTATGTAAGATTGACTTTGAAAAAGCATTTGATTGCATTTCATGGGAATTTCTATTGAAACTTCTTGCCAAGGGAGGATTTGGATCCCAGGGGTCTCTACCATACTCCAAACAGTCAGTTCAGCACTAATCATCAATGGTAAAATAGGCCGTTGGTTCCGAAACAAAAGAGGACTGAAGCAGGGTAATCCCATTTCACCAATGCTATTTATATTAGTTGCTGACACTTCCTGAGGCTTGCTGAATCAGAAAACCTCATTTCTGACGTGTGGGCCCATTCGATATCTCTAGAAATATACAGTGCCCGTAGTTTGCTGATGATACATTGACTTTTTGCCACCCATCAAAACATCATAGTAATATACTAAAGCTTATCCTTTACTCATGAGTTAATGACTGGCTTAAAAATAAACTTCTAGAAGTCTTTGTTCATTGGATTAAGTATCTTTGAAGAAGAAACTCAATGCTTTGCTTCAATCCTTGGGTGCCAAAGTTGGTCATCTCTCCACACAGTACCTTGAATACCACTTCACCACTCATCTCTCAAGCAAAATAATTGGAATTTCTTATCAGAAAAACTGGAGAAAAAGCTTTCTGGTTGGAAGAGCAAGACACTCACGATGGCTGGCAGATTAACACTAATCAACTCAGTGCTTCGGGCCATTCCAATCTACTGGATGTTACTCTTGAAGCTCCCAACGGTCATCATTCAAAGGATTAACAAACTATATAGGGAATTCTTATGGATAGGCAATGGCCCAGGTGGTAAAGCTAAATTCTTAATTAATTGGTTCATCATTTGCAGGCCAAAAAAGCTCGGTTGGACTAGGAATCATCAACCTCAGCACAATGAATCAATCCATGTTGCTAAAATGGTGGTGAAATTTTTGTTCTGATCATGATAAACCATGGTTCAAGCTAGTCACGCATCTATACTACTATCATCGACCACCTTTTATTGCCTCAACTCATCTAAACCATTTTGCATCTCCCTTTTGGAAAGGAGTCATGACAACTGAGAGGCTATTCCAGCAAAGCACCATCGTGAAAATCGGAGATGGCCTACTTACTCCGTTCTGGAGCTAGGCTTGGTTGGATAATGAACCATTTAACAGAGTGTTCCCTAACCTTTGTCTTCTTGCCCATTATTCCTCCAGTAGTATTGGTGACTTCATGAGAAAACAAAATATAGAAGCCAACTTTAGAAGGCCTTTAAATGCAGTGGCAATGAATGAGCTAAGCCATCTTCAGAATCAACTGAATCGAGCACAACTCACAGGCAACAATGACCAAGACAATGGAAATGAAGTGGCACAGGCTATGAAGCATGGGTATTCCTATTTCAGACATGTACCAACATCGGGTATATTTTTTATGTGTGTACATTTCTCGTACGGCACCGGTACTCTTATCTTTGCATTCTTGAGGTTGCAAGTTTGTCCCTTGATGAACCAGATGTGAAGTAGAAGCTTTTTGCTGATGATGCAGAGAATGAAGCAGCTGAAACTATATCACTTGATCATCAAGACTTACTATTTTGATTTCTTCTACTTATTTAGACTGCTAGCTTTTTTTTTTCGTTAATTGCAAGTATTTGTTCATTTTTTATGATGATACTTATAAATTTAATTGAGATTTGAGAACTTAATTCTATTAATATTCGAATATTATATATATGATTCAGTTTTATTATATATTTTTATTAATATTGAAATATTATTTATATTCAAATATTAATAAAAATATAAAATATCTAGTCGTATCCATATTATGATTTTTTTTAATTTTTGCCGGATTGACATACCCATACCATAAAGTATCCATACCGCACATCGATGTACCTATACTTTCTAGGCAGGCAAGTTCACCATCCGTCAAAGCTATACATTTTTCTCCTATAAGGGAGTTATTTCACGATTTGGACTAAAGGCTTGGAAACTTCCCATGCCAGAAAAGGTAAAATTGTTTAACTGGATAAGCTTCAATAATAGAGCTCTAACAGCTGATATCCTTGCAAAAAGATGTTTTAGAGACCTTGAATCATGCCCACTATGCTGTCAAGCTAGAAGAAGAAACACTAGACCATCTACTACTGAGGTGCACACACTCTAAGATTGTGTAGGATCTTCTTTTGCATCACCTCTCAGCTACCTGGACTTCTGGAATAAATGGATAGACTTTGAACATTTCAGTGAAGAAGCCACTGCTCTGCTGAGTCTTGCCTCAATTTCTTGTTGGTGTGTCTAGAGAGAACGAAATACAAGAATCTTTGATTTTGCAGCAAAGGCAGCTATAAAGATTGCTGAACAGATAGCCTTTCTCTACACTAATTGGACATCTGAATTCCCAAATGAAAAACTGCAGCTAATATCGGCCAAGTTAGCTCACCTGGTAAATGCTGGTAGTTAAAAGCCTTCGAAGGAGAAGAGGAAGAGTAAGCTCAATGGTTCAAAAACAGCACCCCATGTCTGCTACAGTAATCACGAGTTTCTCACCTAATCTTACAGCCATGCAAATTTATTGACCGAAGCATTAATTAGATGGGCTCGAATGAAGTCAGCTTCATATAAAAAGATCCCCTCAGGGAGTGAGTTATTGTTTACCACCAGCTGAATAATTTAAGCTCCCAATAATAGAATCGAATTATCCTAAATACCATCACTCTGCTGGAAAGGGTCATCATCTTATGCTCAGAGAGGGCACGTGGATACCTTTTTTTGTAAGCAGCTTGTACCATTCACCTATTACAACTTAATAAATAAATTGTGGGGAGAGTGCCTTACTCCTCTCACTTGCACTTTCAAAAAAAAGTCATGTATTGTGGGATTCTATAGTTTCTAAAGGTGTTTCTGAGACAATTCGCTTCACTATATAACAATCAATAAAACACTCAATGCAATGTGAATTCTATACATTTATAAGTTGACATATATACACAAGATATGAAGGAAAATAACATTCACAAAGAATGCAAATTATGAACTCTATGTTGACCTCAAACATATTAGATAAAACCCTTGGTTACGGTTACTAATTGAATTATCTAAAAAGGTCAAATATGATGGATTTTAAAGTTATAACTACTGGTGTGCAAAAGTTTGATGAACTAGAATTCAAGCATATGTTTCAGTTGAATTAAGACACTAGATGATCTGAATTCCTATGAAGAAAATTCATGCAAAAACAAAAATGCTGAAACGCAGCCCAAGCATAGGTGTCTTGCTGAACCAACTTGAGCTCAAAACCTGACCTATCTAACACAAACCATTCATGGTGATATATCATGGTCAGACTTTATATAAGTTAGATCAAACTTGGGCTCCACACTTTCAAGCAGGAACTCCAAAAGGCAAGCCTTTGAGCCAATAGGCTGATATGGCCTATTTATGCCCTTCGGAAGCTTAATTCACAAAGCGAAAATAGAAAAATCACCTGACTTTCTTTTCCCAAGAGAACGAAATCCTAAACAGCTTTAGTTGATATGTTACTTAGAATTGGGAATTGCTGTGACCCTTTAATATGGATCTACAAAAGGAAATTATTAATGATTTTAAAAGATCCAACACTACCAACACTTAAAAAAAAAATAATATTCTTTGACTTCCCATTTTTAATTTAAATAAGATTGTGATACATCACATGATTGCACTGAGAAGTACAATATATTCGATTACATTAAGAATGCAAAGTTATGAACAGATATGAAGGGCTGATTGAACCCATTTTTCCCCACATCAAACGTGTACATGCCTACATTAATACAAAGATTCTGCTTAGTTCCACAACTTAGGGATAAAATTTAAGTTTTTAAAAATCTTTGAGACATGAGAATTTAATCCTAAAATTTTGGTCATCTATATGTTATCCCTGGTTATTATGTTGTTATTTAAAAGATAGGGGGCAAAACTAAGGCAAATTCTTGGGTAAGGCACTCAACTTGATGCTAAATTCTTGGGTAAGGAAAATTAAGGCATCCTAGCAGGAACTTACCAAACAAAATACCATCTTATTAATGGATCAAAGAATAAAATTTCAGCAGAATTGAATCATTTTGCATAAAATGAAACACAAGAAATACGAAATTATGAAAGGATTGCTTTGGCTTCAGCTATTTGTTGGTTATTGTTGGTAGAGAGATGAAGGGATTCATCTGCACAAAATAAGAATACAAAAAGTACCCAATATTAGATCAAACAAAATTCTCAATGATCAGAAATCGACAAAGAACATACAGATGAAATCAGGCTCTACATTAGGGCAGTGGGGGCGGAGGAGGATGAGGGCGATTATGAGGTTTAGGGCAGTGGGGGCGGAGAAGGATGAGGGCGATTAGAAGAGATTAGGGTTTCGATTAGGGAGACAAGATGTAGTGATGGGTGGTGTACAGATAGAGATGGAGGAGGAGGCATACCTTAGGCCGATTAGTCAGATCGATAATGATGGCGATGGAGTAGGAGGCACAGATGATGAGAGGTTGGATCAGGGCTTGGAATAGAGGTGTGAGAGTGGAAGGGGTGGTGGATTGATATCGACAAGAGATAGAAAGTCATGGAGTCCACTCGGAATTGACGGCGGTGAGATGGAGAGTCGACTATTGGGAGAGAAGGTTAGGGTTTTCAATTGAGGATGGAGGTAGGGGTATATCAGGGGAGTTGAATTTTTATGGTACATAATTGCTTCTGTCGATGCTTTTATGCATCGCAAATTGCTGATGCTTCTAAAAAGCATCGGTAGACCCAGGCGCTACTTGAATATTGCCGATGCTTTCTCCTAGCATTAGCAATATTAAGTCAGAAAAAATCTTTTTTCGATGGTGAAGCTTTATGTTTCTAGCTATTGACTATCTCAGTAATCATGTAGGTGTCCAACTATGTAATTTAGCCAAATCTCTTTGAGCATGGGATTGATCAAGCTTTGCTTTTTTTTTTTGCTGGGGTGCATGCAATGATCATTAATAAAGAAAGAAAAAATAGTCAAACCACAAAAGGATTATTTATTTTTATAATAATCCACTCCATAGCTATCTGCTTGGATAAGCCTAATCAAATCTAGGTGAAGCGTGACACCCTGCTTGATAAGAAAATTCTCTTGAATCGCCTTTCCCGCTAGCCAATCCGTTGTTTGATCGCCTTCACGCTAAATCTAGGTTGCCTCAAATGTTGACATGGTTTTCCACCACGAGTTAACATCCTATAGTAACGGTTTACCGTTTCCTTGCTTAGTGTAATATATTTTGAGCATCAAGAAGCAGACATCATTTTTAATAAAAATAAATCTCAAAGATGGTAATAGCTGTTATTAATGAGTCTCAGACTAGAATCAAGCTCAATTCAAGCTTGGTGCAAGTTTTTTTAGATTTAGTTATAGGGTTGATTTCAGCAATGGATTTGAAATTTGATTTCTTTATTTTATCATTGAAATCAAACATCCGACTTGATTTAGAGAGAGAAAATTGGAAGAAAATTTCTGTTGGTTCCATGCCAAGGTTGGCTAGAGACCAACCTATATTTTTTTCTATATTTTCAGTCGAATCAATTCTTCTTGTTTCTTAGCTTTTTTTTCTATGGTTTTGTGTTTTATTTTGAGCTTTTATTTTTTTTCATTTGCTTTTGGTTGCAGAGCCTTGAGTCTTCATGTTTATTTGAGAGGATGCTAATAATAAAAGTTGGGCGACATCTTTCCTCCATCATCATCCAACAAAGAACTTGAGAGGATGATGATCGCTTAATATTTTAAGACATCTTCCACAATAATGAATGCCTATGACACTTGGCCATTTGAGGAAGAAGAGGAAAAAGAGAAATCTTTAGGGGGTGACAAGAAGATTCATGTGCTCCATTTGGAGGGATCTTTATCCTTCTTTAGTTTCTTGACAAGATTGTGGGCTTGTAGAAGATGGAGTTCTTTGACCAGTAGATTTGGTAGTGATTTGGATCATTGCATTATGGGCTTGTAGAAGATGGAGTTCTTTGACTAGTAGATTTGGTAGTGATTTGGATCATTGCACCATGATGTCATTGGGATTAGAAGGAGAAATTTGAAGAGGCCTAATGGGGAAGGGAACCTAGAGAGGGTTTTGTTAGGATGGAATTTGTGATGGTTTAGTTTGTAAAAAAAAATGGTGCAAGATTTGTTTGAGGCTAAGAAATTGTAGTAATGGAAGCTTTAACTTGTTGATGTCTGGGTTAACATCGTTGGACTTAGGTGGATTGTACTTTTATGAATTATGGACACATTCGGCCAAATAACTAATTAGGCCACCTCTTGCCTGAGTTGGACCAACAAAAAACTTTTCTTGGTTAGTGGGCCTGTCCTGTGCCTAATCAAAACCCAAAGAGTCCATCTCATTGAATCTCGAATTGACCTATCCCAAATCAAGCCTGAAAGAATCCGATTTAAATCAGGCCCTAATGGACTTGACCTATTTTCTGTTGGAAAATATGTCTTAAAGTCAATCATCTAGGTTGTAGATGATTGCACTCCATATATGTATATGAACTATAAAATGATAAATATTATTTAGCAGATTTATCATAAGGAATACATCTTCCTAAATAGAACTCATATGTTATGATAAAGTCCTTAGAGCTACTTTCAAAATGATAAAGAAAGATTTATCATGTGGTTCTTAAATTCTACTCGCGATCAAATGATACAATTATTATAATGACAATAATTATATCGAGTGTAGGTTGTTGTGTGCTATATTAGTTAGTTATCCTCTTAATCAAGACGTGTGGTGACACGGATATGGCATATGGGTGAAATATAGAAGTATGTTTCACTGAGCGTAACCACCTCCGAAGCACTTTGCTGTCCAGGACTATTCTGATGAGATATGGGTATAAGTGTCCCTCTGACCTGAGGTTGCCTCGGTGACTTGCAAGCAACTCATTGTGCTTTGTTATCAGACTATTCGAATTTCTAATTCGGTGATGAAAAATTTTTGGGTACAGTTAAGTACTTGTGAAGTCTGAGTACGAGTCAAGATGGGATTGACTACTCCAAGTAAAATTGAAGATGATGCATCACTGTATTTTAATTTAGTAAAACTCTGATCAGAGTAGTCCTAGTGAGAAGTCACAGAATTTTTGAGATTGAGACACAATGTGAACTACTCATCTAGAGTTGACGATTTAACCCTAAGTCATCCTTGAGCATCGAGAGTCAAAGGGATGAATGATACAATAACTATATCCATGTAGATTCTAGAGTGTTGCTGGGCATGCATTCGGCCTATCCGAACGTTGGGTCATATTGCTAGATAGTTACATCGATTGGTACAAAAATTATTTTTGTGCTATCGATTTAGGTTCGAACCTATGGGATCACACACATAGAAGTACCTGTCTGATCAAATCGCTAATCGACAATTATGAATCGTTGAAAGATTTAATTATCAATGTAATTGATAATTAATCTTGTGTAAAGATTATAATAAATTATTTACTAATGGTTGATAAATTAGAGAAATAATTAATTAACAATATGATTGTTATTAGCGATCAATTTGATTGAGCAATGGGGATTGGATCAGATCTAATTGAATTAGATTCAATTCGATTTGCTTTGGATTGATTGAATGCAGTCCTACTGGATGACAAGGCTTATTCCAATTGATCTTAGAGATACAAATTAAATTTTGAGTTGAATAAAATTTAATTTAATTTGATTTAGATTTGATTGGATTAAATCCTATTGGATAATAGATTTGCTAGTCAAGCACTATTATCAAGAGCTTTCCTGATATCCATTAAGATGAGAAGAATCAATCCTTGGATTGATGGGGTTCTAAATCTAACTAATTCCTTAATTGGATTGGGGCCTAGTTGGTTTCATAATTGGGCGAGGACCTAATTAGTTAGTTTGTTATAACTAATTCCTATGTTAGTTAGGATTGGGTCTAAGAATTAGTTAGAGTTGGAACAAGATTCATGAACCCTATTTAGAATAGGATTGAACCAACCCCATGACTCATAAATTCTCCATGCCCCATCTCTTCCTAATGTGAATAACCCACTTCCCAACTAAGAGCCACGTACTCCTCTCTTCCATGAAGAAAACTGTCCCTCCCTCTTATGTGTCGCCGAAAAAAAAAAAAAAAAAAAGAGGGGGCATCCAACTACATACTCCTCTCTTCCATGAAGAAAAAGGGGTGTCCCTCCCTCTCATGTGTTGCCAAAAAAAAAGGAGGGAGTGTCCAAGAGTTGGATGCCCCATAAATCTCACACGTCAAGCCCCCTCTTCTCCTCCCTTCTTGAAGAAATTTTGGGAGACTTCCTACTAGTTCTTAGGTATCAAAGAGAGCCTCTCTTTTTAATTGTACAGTAAAAAATTGGAGAAGAAAAGTTCTTCCCAACGAGAGGAAGAGAAGGAAGAAGAAAGGTCTTCTTTCTTGTATGCAGCCTTGGAGATGGAGTTCTTCTCTCGATTTTTTTTTTATTTTTTTAATATAAAAATTAAATTAGATCTAATTTTTAATAAGAGAATTTTGAAAAAAAAAAATATTAAAAAAAATTATTTGGGTGTTTGGGGCTTATTAAAGCTTTAGATTAAGGAGAAAAAGGGAGAAGAAGAGAGAAGAACGATTCTTCTCTTAGGTCTCTCTTTTAGATTCTTCTAGAGCTTGGAATTTTATGTTATTTTCAGCATAAATAGAATTTTATATTATTTTCAGCATAAAAAATCAGATTAGATCTAATTTTTATCATAAAAAATTAGAGAAAAAATATTTTTCTTGAAGGTGTGAAAGGAAGAGAGAAAGGCTCTCTCTTGAGCGTAGGAGAATTGAAAAGAAAGGGTTCTTTTCTTGATCTCTATCGTAGAGATCTGATGTATAGATTCAGAAAGAAAAAAAGAAGATCTCCTTATTCTTCATCTTTTTCATGTTCCTCTATGATTAGCCAACAGCATGGTATCTTCGCAAGCTAGCATTCTCGGAGAGATTAATCAGTGCAAAGGCTTCATGTGGATACCTGTAGAGGTCGGATGCGTGTGCGATTACTGAGCATCATAAAGAACCAACTACTATAGATTTCAGATGCGGTGATCTACTATCCATACTCAAGTATAGAGTTTTGAACTTAATTTATATTTAGATATGATCTAAATATAATTTAGATATGATCTAATTTGATATAGATGTGATCTATATCTGCTGAATTTTAGATTTTAGATTTACATACATGCATATTAGTTCATGTCATAGATCCTGTATGATAGTTTTAGATTTCATCTATATATACATTATAGATTAAATTATTTAATCTATGTATGTTCTATTATAAAATTTTAAAAATGCATGCACAAAATCACTATGCTTCCCTTCAACTGGTATCAGAGCAAAGGTTTATTATGATATGAAAATATATGCATGTAGAGTTGAGTAATAAATGAGATGTATTATGATATGATTTTAGATATGATCTAATATAAAAATTAAATCTGATATAATTTAGATTAGATCTAAATTTTTTCATATATGATATGTGAGTAGATTAGATGATCCGATTAGCAAATACTTGGAGTGGGTTGATCACTAGGCTATCCATTCATAGGAGCAAAAAAGGTTCAAAAGCTCTCTATTCCTATTCGATAGGGTGCTCTTATGGTATGTAGGGGTGCCATGTGATTTAATCTCATGAAGAAGAATACGAAAAGAAGAACTTACTTTTCTGTAAAATCCTAAATGTTGAAACCCTAAGATTTGTTGTATGTGATACAAAATTTTAGTTGTATGAAAAGTAGAATATCTAATTTATATGATTAAAATTATTTTAATCATAGAAAATAAAATTTAAAATCATAAAATATTTAGATATGATTTAAAGTTTATTATAATTAATTTTATTTTAGTTTATGTGAGAATTTTTAGATCTAAAACTATATGATATATGTTGGCACGTCAATTGAGCCGATTTAGTTTTGAACTGAGTCGACCCAGTCTCCTAGTTTAATCGACTTAGTACTGACTGATCCGACCCAATTATCTCAGATTGAACAGTAATGGTTACTATTCATGATCAATTAGTCGATCAAGTATCAGACTTAGTCGACCCACTGAAGTGAGCCGACTCAGTTCAGGGGTGAGCCGATCTAGTTTTCAGATAGAAAAATTTTACGTAAAAATGATGTAAAATTATTTTACAAAATTGAAATAATTTTAATTAATAATCCTAATCTATGTTAATGCTATGCTTAATTGAGAATTAAGAAATATATTTTAGATCTAGAATTGTGATTAAAGATCTAATGATATTGCATAAAACATGGGATATCGGTTAGCTCAAATCAGATCCTTTTTAATTGGGTTAGATCTAAAGTTAGAATCGAAGACTTAATGGACTAAAAAGAATAGTAGATCAAATCTAATCAATAGTTGATTTAGATTAGATCAAGGATACTCTAGATCAAACACAATAGTTATAGTTGGTCGAGTCTATATCTTTGATTAAACCAAATGGATCTTGATTGAGACTCAATGGTTGAGCTTGAGTCATTCGACTGATTAGATCACTAAGTGACTTGAGTTAACTCATATCGTTAAGGTTAATCAGTATGATTGATTTAAGTGCCCTGGACCGACTTGTTTCTAGTCCTTCTCATGATTTAGTGAAGTCAGTGGAAGGATTTACGACTTGTCGATTGGACCAGCTAGTCTTTAGTCCTTTATATAACTTGATGAAGTCAGTGAAAGAATTTATGACTTGCAGGTCGATTGATATCTTTTAAAATATATTAATCAAATCTTCTAAATTATTAGGTCCATAAAATAAGCTAGTTATAGGGATAACTAGATCATAGTTTTCCATTAAGATACATGATAATATGTCCAATATTCTAAATATGCATTGGAGGCACCATATGCTTGGTGTCTATTGGGTATTAGAATTATCATTCATTATATGACCTTCTTGTGGTTTCCTTCAGATCAATGGTCAGGTTAGCCGAGCCACACTCAGACCTGGATATTCGTTTGCTAGATGCACTTGATGTAGTCATATTAATGGTTGGACCTAACCAGATTTTTTAGTAGAGGCACTACACGCCTACTGAAGAGATATCTGGGGCAAAATCTGATTGATAGAAATTATTTGAAAAAATAATTAGTTAAGAACTTACCCATGGATGCACTAAAGTAGGTCGAGCTACACTCGGATCCGAATGCAGTTTGTATGAATTTTAGTACTCGCTAAGAAATTAAAGTAATTTTTTGAATTTGAGGTAGATACTACCAATTCATATAAAATAGTGAGAGAACTTTTAGACTAAAATTTAAGTCTTTGAGCTTAAAATAGTTCATATACTGATAGGTCAATTATTCTCTTTTCAGAAATGGCTAGAATATTGTCACTCTGTTTACTGTTAGACAATGACAATGTTATCAGACCTAACTTCGATAGTCAGTATCAAAAGTTGAGTATAGTTTTTAAGTTAATTGATTAAGAAGTCTAAGGCTAACCCAAACAGGCCTGAAAGATAAATTAACAAATGGTTGCTGGTCAAGATAGTTATATGATAACTCTTTGAAGTTTCTTTATTGGTAATACTGCTACCTGGATATACGATACCGACAGTATAAATTATGTTTGTAAATAGTTACAAAAAGACTTCAAGATAGTAGAAAGTTTGAAAATGACAAGAGACTCCTGAATGTAAGAGATGAAAGTCTATTTCATTCCTAACATTAAGAATCGTCGAGCTTATTTTCAACCCTGATGATGTCATTTTAAGTGATTGTCACTATTATCTAATCTTATTGATGGAGTCAATAAGAATAATTATTGTGATATCATTGTGAATGATACTGCAATAATAAGTGGATAATTGAAAATGATATAAACTCAGTACCATAGCCTGTTAGTGTAAAATACACATCTAACTAGCATCCCAGATTAGATATTATCACTGAAACCTACCTTTGGCATAGTTGACTTAGTCATCTTTTATTAAAAATGATGAATGAGCCAGTAATATTTTGAGTTTGATATATATTGATGTATTTGTACTCATGAACATAAATGTCATAGGAGGGCTTACTACTTCATTAAAATCTATGACGACCTATCTTGGCATGGGTGCATCTTGCTTATGAAACACAAGTCTGAATCAGTTGAAATATTCAAATGATTCTGTAATGAGACTGCAAAGAGTATTAGAACTCATCGATCAGACTGATGAAGTGAATACCTTTATAGTAAATTTTTGACATGTCTTGAAGAAAATTGGATTCTCTCTTAATAGACCTCTCTTGGGACACCACTGTTTAAAAGGATGTCTGAAAGGAGGAATCAAACTTTATTGGATATGATTCAGTCCACTGTGGATTTGTTGATCTGCTTGAGGTTATGTTTAAAGACTACTTGATATGTGCTCGAGAATGTTCTGAGCAAATCGATCATCAAATTTTCATATGAGATATGGTCTTGGGTAATTCTATGCTCTCTTACCTTAGGATTTGGAGTATCAAACTTATGTGAAATGTTCACAAACTGATTAGCTTGAATCTTGATCTAATAAATATTATTTTAGAGATATTCCTTCTATCTTCCAAATGGATATAAGATGTTCATGAATCTTAAGACATTCTTTTTGAAAAAGAAGTTTCTTAGTGAAGAAACTGATTCCGTTAAGATTAAACTTGGTAAAGCTTGATAGATAGAGAAACAGACTCTGACACAAACTAATAGAACCAAACTTGATTAGATCAAATTTGGAGTCCGATGTAAAGGTATCTTTGAGTAGATATAATAGAGTACCATATCAGTCGAACAAATACTTTGGTTTCAAAATTCAAGATTGAGATTTGATCTTCTAAACGGATGCCATACAGAGATCTAACTTTAAGAAGTGGCTTGGAGCTATTAAATCTGTAATTAAATCTATGAAGATCGACGATGTATGGACATTCGTTGATTCACCTGAAGGGGTAAGACTCATAGGGTGTGAGTAGATTTTAGATGGATAAAAGGCGCAGATGGAAAGATAGAGATCTATTAATTCTATCCGATTGTCAAAGAATTTCATCAAAGTTATAGTGTTGACTATGATGAGATATTTTTTTTATGGCAACTCTCAAATCTATTCAGATTGAATCAAGCTTCTCAAAGTTGGAACATATATTTTGAACGTATGGCTTTGTTGAGAATGAAGCAGAATCCTGTATGTATAAATAGGCTGATAGTTCTATAATAGTATTCTTTGTGTTGTTTGTATGAAATTTTCTTAATCGAGAATGACATCCTTACATGACAAGGAAGGTCATCTTTATTCTCTATAAAGGTTTGGAAGGTTATGAGAATCATCCTTAAGTATTTATGAAATACTAAAGACCAATAGCTTATTTATGAAAAATCTAACTTAAAATCTATGGAATATTAATTTCAGTTTCTAATCGGATCGAAATGATAAAGTTGTATCAAGTTATGTGTTTATCCTAAAAAGAGGAGCAACATGCTGGAAAGATTTCATGCAGTATTCAGTAGTCAATTTTATTTACAATATGAAGTTCTTTGCAGTATTTGATGCTGGTAAAGAAGTTGTTTGATTATAGAAGTTCATTAGCGAGCTTGGAGTGGCACCCTCTGTTAATGATCCAGTCCTTCTGTATTGACAGCAGCACTGGAGCCATAGCTCAAGCTGAAGAACTGATGTTCTATTTAAGAATCAAATACTATCACCTTATTCGATAAGATCAAGGTAAAATCGACCTTAGGAAGATCGACTGAAAGGAGAACTTGACTGACCCATTGACTAGAGCAATCAGATCTAATGAGTTCGATGATCTCAAATAGAAGATGGGTTTGATACCGATTGACTGACTTTAATCCAAGTGAGAGTTGTTGAAAAATGTATCCTAAAGTCAATCATCTAAGTTGTAGATGATTGCGCTCCATATATGTGTATGAATTATAAAATGATAAATATTATCTGACAGATTTATCATAAGGAATACATCTTCCTAAATAGAACTTATATATTATGATGAAGTCCTTAGAGCTACTTCCAAAATGATAAAGGAAGATTTATCATATGGTTATTAAATCTTACTCATGATCAAATGATACAATTATTACAAGGATAATAATTGTATCGAGTGTAGGTCATTGTGTGCCATATTAGTTGATTGTCCTCTTAATCAAGACGTGTGGTGACACGGGTATGGCATATGGATAAAATATAAGAATATATTTTACTGAGTGTGACCACCTCTAGAGCACTTTGCTATCAAGAGTTGCTCTAATAGTACATGAATATAAGTGTCCCTCTAATTTGAGGTTGCTTCGATGACTTATAAGTAATTCATTGTACTTTGATGCCGGATTCTTCAAATTTTTAATTTAGTAACGAAAAGTTTCTGGATACAGTCAAGTACTTGTGAAGTTTGAGTATGAGTCAAGATGGGATTGACCGCTCTAAGTAAAATTGAAGATGATGCATCACTGTGTTTCAATTCAGCAAAACTCTGATCAGAGTAGTCCTAGTAAGGAGTCACAAAATTTTTAAGGTTGAGACACAATGTAAACCACTCATCTAGGATTGACAGTTTAACCCTAAGTCATCTTTGAGTATCGAGAGTCAAAAGGATGGATTATACGATAACTATATCCATGTAGGTTCTAAAGTGTTGTTGGATATATATTCGGCCTATCCAGACATCGGGTCACTATTGCTAGATGGTTACATCGATTGGTATAAGAATTATTTTTATGCTACCAGCTTAAGTTCGAATCTATGGGGTCACACATATAGAAGTACCTGTGTGATCAAATGGCTGATCGACAATTATGAATCGTTGAAGGATTTAACTATCAATATGATTGATGATTAATCCTGTGCAAAGATTGCAATAAATTATTTACTAATGATTGATAAATTAGAAGAATAATTAATTAACAATATGATTGTTATTGGCTCAATTTGATTGAGCAATAGGGATTGCATCAGATCTAATTGAATTGGATTCAGTTAGGTTTGCTTTGGATTGATTGGATGTAGTCCTATTAAATAACAGGACTTGTTTCAATTGATCTTAGGGATGCAAATCAAATTTTGAGTTGAATAGGATTCAATTTATTTTGATTTAGATTTGATTGGATCAAAACCTATTGGATAATAGGTTTGCTAGTCAAGCACTATTATCAAGAGCTTTCCTAATATCCATTAAGATGAGAAGAATCAATCCCTGGATTGATGAGGTTCTTAATCTAACTAATTTCTTAATTAGATTGGGGCCTAGTTGGTTTCATAATTGGGTTAGGACCTAATTAGTTAGTTTATTATAACTAATTCTTATGTTAGTTAGGATTGGGTCTAAAAATTAGTTAGAGTTGGAACAAGATTCATGAACCCTATTTGGAATAGGATTGAACCAACCCCATGACTCATAAATCTCCACACCCCATCTCTTCCTAATGTGAATAACCCACTTCCCAACTAAGAGCCACGTACTCCTCTCTTCTATGATGAAAAGGGGTGTCCCTCCCTCTCATGTGTCACCAAAAAAAAAAAAGAGGAGGGGGCGTTTAAGAGTTGGACACCCCATAAATCTCACACGTCAAGCCCCCTCTTCTCCTCCCTTCTTGAAAGAATTTTGAAAGACTTTCTTGCTGGTTCTTAGGTATCAAAGAGAGCCTCTCTTTCTAGTTTTATAGCAAAAAATTAGAAAAGAAAAGTTCTTCCCAACGAGAGGAAGAGAAGGAAGAAGAAAGGTCTTCTTTCTTGTGTGCAGCCTTGGAGAACGAGTTGTTCTCTTAGATTTTTCTTTTATCTTTTTTTAGTATGAAAATCAAATTAGATTTGATTTATAATATAAAAATTTAGAGAAAAAATATCAAAAAAAATCTGATTGGGTGTTTGGGGCTTCCTTAGGCTTTAGATCAAAGAGAAAAATAGAGAAGAAGAGAGAAGAACGATTCTTCTCTTGGATCTCTTTTTTGGGTTGTTCTAGAGCTTTGAATTTTATATTATTTTTAGCATAAAAAATTAGATTTGATCTTATTTTTATCATAAAAAATTAGAGAAGAAAATTTTTTTTTGAAAGTGTAAAAGGTAGAGAGAAAGGTTCTCTCTTGAGTGTAGGAGAATTGAGAAGAAAAAATTTTTCTTGTAATCTCTATCGTAGAGATCTGATGCGTGGATCTAAAAAAAAAAGAGAGGATCTTCTTGTTCTTCATCTTCTTTATGTTTCTCTTGAATCAACCAACAGTATGGTGTCTTCGTGAGCTAGCACTTTCGGAGAGATCGATCAGCCCAAAGACTTCGTATGAATACTTGTAGAGGTCGGATGTGTGTGCGACTATTGAGCATCATGAAGAACCAACTACTAGAGATTTTAGATGTAGTAATCTGCTACCCACGCTCAGGTATAGAGTTTTGATCTCAATTTATATTTAGATATGATCTAAATATAATTTAGATATGATCTAATTTAATATAGATGTGATCTATGTCTGCTGAATTTTAGATTTCAGATTTACATAAATGCATATTATTTTATGTCATAGATCCTATATGATAGTTTTAGATTTGATCTATTCATGTATTATTAATTAAATTATTTAATCTATGTATATTCTACCGTAAAATTTTAAAAATGCATGCACAAAACCACTATGCTTCCCTTCATTTTCTTATCTTAAAATCTTATGGAAAACCCTAATCCCCTTATCCTCAATGAAGAACCACCACCAGCAACTTTGCATCATGGGAAGAGGGGGAGATGACATAGGTAAGTAGGTAGGTAGGTGGATAAATATAGAGGGAAGTGGGGTTAGGAGGAAGATACTTGAGAATTGTTGATGATTGATGGAGGGCTATTCATCCATCCATAATCTACCATCCATAGCTCCATCCCTAGTCCATCCTCCACCATGCCATCCGCATGAGAAAGCTGGAGAAAGAGGAGATGGTGGTCATGAGAAGGTTTTTAGGATGAGTGCTTAGGCATTTGTTGGGGGAGGTCATCAATGAGTGGATTAGCCACTTAGATTAGGTCCTAGGTGGGTTCCACTTCAAACTTAATGGTTTTGGATTTTTGGCTTTAGGGATCTGGCTCATCAATTCAGGTTGAGTGTCGAGTTCAAGCCTCACCTAGAGTCAAATTGGGGCTTTGGCAATTATTGACCCAATGCCAGCTAGAAATCTAATTGGGCATTGCTACCTAGGCCTAGGTCTGACATGGGTCTTCTTAACCCTAAGTTGGTATAGCCTAACGAGCCTCTAGCTCACCAATGCTTGGATGTCTAGAGATGCGGGATATCATTAATAGGGAGCTAGATGAAGAGGAAGTGAGGGAAACATTAGAGATGAAGATGATAGATCTATGACCGAATTTAGAAGATTTTTGAGGGATCAAGCTGATTGTCAAAAGGTTGTTAGAAATATTTGTTCTGTCGAATAGGTGTTGGGTGTTCTGGATGTGCATTCTGATGGCTGAGAAGGGGAAGGTTCCAAGTGGTAGTAGCCATTCAATGCCAGAAACTAACATGGGGGGAAGGGTCTGAAGGAACCAGATCTAGGGTTGCAGGGTTAGATCTTGAAACTTTTTCAAGATCAGGCAGCGGAAGACTAAACTAAATTAAAATTTATTTTTTAAAATCAGAAAATCTCTAGATCTAAGATCTTATTACATAATTATTATATAGTATTAAATCAAAAATTAAAATATATAGAGCATGAGCTACATGTTGATCATATCGACATATTTCTATACTACATATAATGTATGTATTAAACAATAGATCAGATCTATTACCTTGCAAGTTAGATGTTCTAACCTTGCTGATCTGGACTTGAGGATGATGTTGCAAACCGCACACGTGTCCGATCTCTAGGAGTCATCCACACGATCCCATGAATCTCGATCAGAAGTCCTGCTTCAGGAAATCAGCACAGTATGCTAGTACTACGCTGATCCTTCTTCGATGGTTGATCAGGTGCCTTCTTCTTCTTGATTTAGGCTCTTTCAAAGATGAGAAGTAGGAGGAGGAGTTTTAGATCTAAGATGCTCTCAGAAAAACTCAAGATGGAGGAAGGAAAGAGATGAAACTAACAATCCTAGAAGAAGACCCTCTTCTTCTTCTCTTTAATCTTTCCTAGACACCCTATCTTGTGTCTATTATATCTCCATGATCCAAAGGTCTTTCTCTCTAATTTTTGGATGCCTCAAAGGGTTATCAAGTCTCTATGTTCACTAAAAATTTCATAAAGAAACTCATTTTATAAAGTAAGATATGATAGAGTCCTTGCCTAGGTCAAATACCTAGTCAAGGCTTATCCAAACATGGCAAGATAAGGGGTGCCCAACTCTTGGATGCCTCCTCCTTATTTTTATGCATGGACCACTAGCAAAAAGTGCACAATGTGTGCCCTAAAAGCCACAAAAATTTCAAAAAAAAATCTGGATAAATTCGGTGCAAAAGGGAAAGAGTTTTGGATTTCTAAAATTCTATCTCATAGAATTTGAAATCCAAGCTTATTCCTATTTTGATTTGATCCACAACCAATTTTCATGTATGAAAGAAGAGTGGAAACCTTTTGGACATGAGAATGACCTGGGAGAGGGCTTTTGTCACACAAAATAAGAGAGGATTGACGTGGAATAAGAGAGAGGGCGTGGGGGGGCTTATGTGGCGCAAGGTGGAATCCTAGTCTTACTAGGATTCTGTCTTATGACTTATTTTAATTTGGTTTCTCAAACCAAATCAAATCAAAATTAGATCAACCTAATTAAAATATATCTTAATCTAATTAAAAATCTAATTTAATTAGATTAAATTAGATTTAAATTAAATTTAATTTTTTAATCAAATTAGAAATTAGGTTGACCCAAGTCTTAATTGAACTAGGACTAATTTTTTTCTTGCACTTGGCTTATCCAATAAACTAATTGAACTTGATCCAATCAAGCCCAAACTAAATCTAATTAAATTATATTCAATTAGACTTAATCTCAGCCCATTCGCTTAATCAAATTAAGTCAATTAGCAATCAAATTGCTAATCAATCCTCCTGCAACACTTGCACTGGGTTAAATGTCAATCGTATTGATCATTTAATCTTAGAATGATTCTTAATCATTGATCAACCATCCAATCAGATCATGAACTCTAATTTGTGTGACCTCATAGGTTCAAACCTAAGCTGGTAGAATAAAAATAAATTTTTGTACCAATCGAAGTGACCATCTAGTAATAGTACCCGACGATCGGATAGGTCGAATGTGTAGAACAACATCTTTAGAACCCATAAGGATATAGTTTCTATATAATTCATCTCCTTGACCAAAATGATCATAGGACACCTCAGAGTTCAACTGTCAACTCTGATCAAGTTGTCCACATTGTATTTCAAAATATCAAATCCATCTGATGGATTATCCTGGTCAAGATTTTGTTAAATTGAAATACAGTGACTTATTCTTCTCTAACTCTTGGAGTGGTCAATCCCATCTCGATTATACTCTGACTTCGCAAGTACTTGACTATGCCCAGAAGCCTTCCATCACTGAATTAGAAATTTAGTTAGTCGAGTACCAAAGCACAGTGAGTTGCTTGCAAGTCACTGAGGTGATCTCAGGTCTAAGGGATACTTATACCTATATCCCATCAGAGTCATTCTCGATAGTAGAATGCTCTGGAGTTGATCACGTTCAATAATGAAGTATCCTTACATCTCACTTGGCATACCAGTGTCTCCACACTCCTTGGTTAAGAGAACAACCAACCCATATGGCCTATAGCGACCTATGCTCGATAGAAGCTGTCATCTTTATTAATAGCATATCATTTGGTCGTGAACAGTTTTAAGGACTAATCGATAAATTCTCTCTTTATCAAACTTAAATAGTCTTAAGGATTTCATCATAATAACGGAGTTCATTAGAAGATGAAAGCTTATGATAAAAATACCAAAAATATATTTTATTTATTAACAAATCAATTACAATACTTGGTTGCTCAACCATCAACAGCTTGACGATTGGCTTTTGGGACATATTTTCTAACAACTCTCACTTGTCCTAAAGCCACTCGGCATAGTATCTAATACCCATCTTCGACTTGTAATTGTCGAACTCCTTTATCACCAGGGCTTTAGTGAAGGGATCGGTCAAGTTCTCCTTTCCATCGATCTTCTGAAGATCGATGTCACCTCGATCCACGATCTTTCGGACTAGGTGGAAGCAGCACAAAATGTGCTTCGTCCATTGGTGTGCTTTGGGTTCCTTCGCCTGAGCTATGGCACTAGTACTGTCGTAATAGAGCAGGACCGAACCATCGAGGGAGGGTGCTACTCCGAGCTCGATAATGAATATTCTCAGCCACACAACTTTCTTCGCTGCATCCGATGCTGCGATGTACTCTGCTTCATAAATAGAGTCTGCCACAGTATCCTGCTTGGAACTCTTCCAGCAGATAGCTCCACTATTCAGAGTAAAGATATAACCCGACACGCTTCTGCTGTCATCATGATCAGATTGAAAGCTGGAGTCTGTGAATCCCATAAGTTTCAGATCTGACTCGCCATAAACCAACCATTGGTTCTTAGTATTTCTCAAATACTCAAGGATGGCTTTAACCACTTTTCAATGATTTTCTCCAAGATCAGATTGGTATCTACTCACTACTCCAAGTGAGTATGCTACATCTGGTCTTGTACATATCATGGTGTACATGATAGATCCCACGATCGAAACATATGGGACTCTACTCATACGCTCTCTTTTTTCAGAAGTTGTCGGACAATCCTTCTTAGAGAGAGAAATTCTATGGCCTATCGGTAGATAGCCCTTTTTGAAATTCTCCATGCTAAACCTCTTCAGCACAGTGTCTATGTACGTGGAATGGGATAACCCAAGCATCTTTATAGATCTATCTCTATAGATCTTCATCCCTAGGATGTAGGATACTTCACCCAAGTCCTTCATGGAGAACTGTGATGACAACCAAACTTTTATTCCCTGTAGTGCGGGGATGTCATTCTCGATTAAGAGAATGTCATCTGCGTACAAGATAAGGAATACCACAACTAGACCATTTGTCCATTTATAGATGCAGGGCTCTTCTCCATTCTTAATGAAGCCATACGTTTTGATCACCTTATCAAAATGCATGTTCCAACTCCGAGAAGCTTGCTTCAATCCATAAATGAATCTCTGAAGCTTGCACACCTTGGACTCATCTGTGGATGTAAACCCCTCAGGTTGTATCATGTACCTCTTCGGTCAGCTCTCCATTCAGGAAAGCTGTCTTTACATCCATTTGCCAGATCTCATAATCCAGATGGACAGCTATTGCAAGCATTATCCGAATGAATTTGAGCATTACCACAGAAAAAAATATCTCGTCATAGTCAATACCACAATGTTGACGATTCTCCTTAGCAACCAAACGGGCTTTATAGGTCTCCACCTTTCCATCTACACTCTTTTTTTTTTTGAACACCCATTTACACCCAATGGGTTTAACCCCTTCAGGTGGATCAACCAATATCCATACATCGTTGACCTTCATGGACTCCATTTCGAATTTCATAGCTTCAAGCCATTTCTCAAAATCAGGTCTCTGCATTGCATCCATATAGGTGATCGAATCCTCATCGTTCTCATCGAGTTCGATGGGATCACCTTTCCAGACCAAGAAACCATAGTATCTATCCGGCTGATGCGGTACTCTATCAGATCGTCTTAATGGTGCAGGTACATTGGGCTCCAGATCTGATCTAATCAAATCCAACTCAGGTTCAGCTATTGGTGTCGGTCCTTCTACCTGTTGAACTTCATCAAGTTCAACCTTAGAGGCAACGGTTCCTTCACCAAGGAACTTTTTTTCTAAAAAGATTGCCTTAAGACTGACGAATACCTTTTGTTCATCAGCATGGTAGAACAAATATCTTTTGGTCTCTTTGGGGTACTTTATGAATGTGCATTTGTCAGACCTAGGTCCAAGTTTGTCTGTGACTAATCGTTTGACATAGGCCGGGCACCCCCAGACCCTAAGGTATGAAAGTGCTGGCTTACGTCCTGTCCATATCTTATATGGAGTCTTAATTATAGACTTACTTGGAACCCTATTTAACAGATAATAGATTGATTCGAGTGCATATCCCCAAAAGAATATCGGCAAGCTGGCAAAATCCATCATGGTTCGGACCATGTCTAACAGAGTCTGATTTCTCTTTTCAGACATACCATTATGCTGTGGTGTTCCTGGAGGAGTCCATTGGGAGAGAATCCCATTCTTTCCTAGATATGTGAGAAACTAACTAGAAAGATATTCCCCTCCTTGGTCAGATCGAAGAGTTTTAATGCTCTTTCCAGTTTATTTTTCTACTTCACTTCAGAATCGTTTGAACATTTCAAATGAATCTGACTTGTGTTTCATCAGATAAACATATCCATATCTGGATAGATCATCCATGAAAGTTATGAAGTAAAAATATCCACCTCTAGCACTTGTACTCATGGGCCCACATACATCAGTATATACTAGGCCCAAGAGCTCAGTAGCTCTCTCACCTTTTTTAGTAAAAGGTGACTTGGTCATTTTACCAAGAAGATAGGACTCATAGGTTGGAAGTGATTCACAATCACTGACTTCGAAGATTTTCTCTTGAGTCAACCTGTTTATTCTGTTCTTGTTTATATGACCTAGCCTACAGTGCCATAAGTAGATATCTGACACACTATCTAATCTAGGGTGCTTGCCAGTTGAATAGACTCTTATCAGGCTTGATCTTTCTGGTCTGGCCCTACATTGATGTCCCAGCCTGAACTTGCACCTTTTTCACTTTCTTCTTCTTGTTCTTCTTTTCTTTCTCAAAGGGTCGGAAATCAAAAGACGAACCTCCCACTAAGTTCACCGACTCATTGTGGAGTTGGTGATCCTTCTCAAAGTTCTGAAGCAACCCCAGTAACCCGTGATAGTTCACTTCAGGCTTTGTCATTCTATAATGAGTGAGGAATGAGAGATAAGACTTGAGCAGCAAGTTTAGTATTGCATCTTTCCCAAGCTGCTTATGCAAGGGATAGCCAAGCTTGCTCAATCATTCCATCAGCTCGATCATGTACAATACATGATCAGTGATAGAGGCACCATCCCGTATTTTGATGTTGAAGATGGCACAATTAGTCTTGTGCCTCTCCACGTCATCAGGTGTGCCAAAGGCATCCTCCAACACTTGAAGCATGTCCTTTGGCTGAGCCGTCTCAAATCTGTGACTGAACTCGTCGCTCATGGCAGCCAGTATGATACAGTGCACCGTGGTCCGATCATTGAGCCACTTCTGGTAAGTATCTCTGACTATTCCACGTGCATTGGCAGCTGGCTCCTCAGGTGCAAGATCCATTATCACATAAAGGATCCGTTCATGCTCCAGGACTATCTTCAACTTTTGGTACCAGCTATCGAAGTTGGGTCCCACCAACTTATCATTGTTCAACAATGATCGGAGCGATAGGGAAGTGGCCATATCTGCTCAAAGAAAAATCATAACCTAATTAGTAATTGATTCATTAAACCTAAAGATTTGGATTTTAATCAAAAAATTTTTCTCATTATTTTATTCGAATTGGTAGCCTTTACCTTCAATTCAAGGAATTACTCTAATTCCTTAGTGGGTACTAGAATCCACTTAGACTGCACACAAGCCCAACTTTGGTTGGTCAACCCATGTACATCTAAGGATAGGTTCATAACCAATTATTTCTTTAAATAATTTCTAGTAATTTTAATTTTTCTCCAGAAACTTAATCAGTAGGCTTTGGCCTCCACTGTAAGGATCCGATTAGGTCCAACCATTAACATGACCATACTTGGTGCATCTAACCAACGAATGATTAAGCCCAACTTTGGTTGGCTCACCTAACCACCATTAGAGAGATACTTCCAAGTCATCATATGATGAGTGATAATTTCATTAGTCAACAAGCACTAGGCCTTTGGGTCTGCAATAATTATTGAGTTAATGGACTCATTATCAAACACCTTAATGGGAGGCTATGACTCAGTTATCTCCATAACTTTGTCATTTTAAGGACCTAACAATTTTAGAGGATTTAAATGATTTAGAAGATGAGGTCAGATGAACCAGCTTATCATGATCCTCCCACTGGCTTCACCAAGTCAGCTTAAGGGAGACCATTAAAAGGACTGGTCTAGGAGCACCTAAATCAATCACACTGATTTACCTAGCTGATATGGGTCAGCTCGAATGGTCAAGTGATCCAATCAAAACATAATTTCACCAAGAGGCCAGGTAAGTTCGATCAGTGGGAGGGTCGGCCAAAGCTTGCCTTAGACACCATAAAAAATGGTCAGGTAAGTGGACTCCCAATTAAAAATCATCGGTCTGGTTTACCTTAGACACCAACTAGTTTAATTAGTTTCAATTAGATCAACCTAACAATTCATGCTAGACCGCTTAGCCAAGAATCAAGTCCATTTGGTTCTCGTTAAAGATATGGACTTGACCAATTACAACTATTGTAATTGATCTAGAGAATCCTTGACCTAATCTAAGACAACAATTGATTAGATTTAGTCAATTCTCTAATTAAGTCCATCTTTAATCTAACCATAGGTCTAACTCAATTAATGGACCTAATTTTCACTAACTCATTAACCCAATGTGTTATGGTTTGTGTCTTAGGTTCTTCAATTCACAATCCTAGAACCTAATCAAACAACTTCTTAATTCTTAATTAAGTTTTGGGCTGAGGGTTGGGTTCGACTTTTCAAAAATAATTTTCATATTTGTAAAATAATTTTATAATATAGTTCTACCAACCATATTGCATATTTGATTCATAATCAAGATGCAAATGAAATAAACATGAAACTACTTTAGATATAATCTAAACAGGTTCATGTAATTGAAATAATTTCAACTTTAAATAATTTCTTTGCAAAAAAATTATTAACAAAGAGATTTTATTTTAGATTTAAATACCTTTTAAATCTAATAATTCATAAATTTAATCTACATCATATCTAACAAATTTATGATTAAAGATAGATCTACACAAACTAGGACAACCTTTGCACTATAAGGGGTAAACCTTACAGCACGACAACCTTGCAGTTCATGATTGATCTAAAATTTTAATTTCAGATTTAATAATCAAATTATAAATTTATTCTAATCTAAAAAATAATTTAAGCATGTATAAATAATCATGTAATAAACAACCTTAGGCTCTGATACTAATTGAAGGAACCAGATCTAGGATTTCAGGGTTAGATCTTGAAATTTTTTCAAGATCAGGCAGCGAAAGACTAAAATAAATCAAAATTTAGAATCAAAAAATCTCTAGATCTAAGATCCTATTACATAATTATTACATAGTATTAAATCAAAAATTAAAATATATAGAGCATGAGCTACATGTTGATCATATCAACATGTTTCTATACTATATCTAATGTATGTATTAAATAATAGATCAGATCTATTACCTTGCAAGTTAGATGTTATAACCTTACTGATCTGGGCTTGAAGATGATATTGCAAACTACACATGCATTTGGTCTCTAGGAGTCATTCACACAAGCCCACGAATCTCAACCAGAAGTCCTGCTTCAGAAAATCAGCACAGTATGCTAGTACTGCGCTGATCCTTCTTCAATGGTTGATCAGGTGCCTCTTTCTTTTTGATTTGGGCTCTTTCAAAGATGAGAAGTAGGAGGAGGAGTTTTAGATCTGAGATGCTCTCAGAAAAATTCAAGATGGAGGAAGGGAAGAGATGAAACTAACAACCCTAGAAGAAGATCATCTTCTTCTTCTCTTTACTCTTTCCTAGACACCCTATCTTGTGTCTATTATATCTCCACGACCCAAAGGTATTTCTCTCTAATTTTTGGATGTCCCAAAGGTATATCAAATCTCTATGTTCACCAAATATTTTATGAAGAAACTCATTTTATAGAGAGAGATATGATAGAGTCTTTGTCTAGTCAAAAATCTAGTCAAGGCTTATCCAAACATGGCAAGATAAGGGGCGCCTAACTCTTGGGTGCCTCCTCCTTATTTTTATGCATGGACCACCAGAAAAGGGTGCACAATGTGTTCCCTAAAAGTCATAAAAATTTTAAAAAAAATCTGGATAAATTCGATGCAAAAAGGAAAGAGTTTTGGATTTCTAAAACTCTATCTCATAGAATTTGAAATCCAAGCTTATTCCTACTTTGATTTGATCCACAACCACTTTCCATGTATGAAAGAAGAGAGGAAACCTTTTGGACATGGGAAAGACCTGGGAGAGGGCTTTTGTCGCACAAAATAAGAGAGGATTGGCGTGGAATAAGAGAGAGGGCGTGGGGGGGGCTTATGTGGCGCAAGGTGAAATCCTAGTCTTACTAGGATTCTATCTTATGACTTATTTTAATTTAATTTCTTAAACTAAATCAAATCAAAATTAGATCAACCTAATTAAAATAAGTCTTAATCCAATTAATAAATCTAATTTAATCAGATTAAATTAGATTTAAATCTGATTTAATTTTCTAATCAAAATAGAAATTAGGTTGACCCAAGTCCTAATTGAACTGGGACTAGTTTTTTTCTTGCATTTAGCTTATCCAATAAACCAATTGGACTTGATCCAATCAAGCCCAAACTAAACCTAATTAAATTATATTTAATTAGACTTAATCTCAGCCTATTGACTTAATCAAATTAAGTCAATTAACAATCAAATTGCTAATCGATCCTCCTACAACACTTGTACTAGGTTAAATGTCAATCGTATTGGTCATTTAACCTTAGAACGATTCTTAATCATTGATCAACCATCCGATCAGATCATAAACTCTAATGTGTGTGACCTCATAGGTCCGAACCTAAGCTGGTAGTACAGAAATAAAGTTTTATACCAATCAAAATGATCATCTAGCAATGGTACCCGATGACCAGATAGGTCGAATGTGTAGAACAACATCCTTAGAACCCATGTGGATATAGTTTTTATATAATTCATCCCCTTGACCAAAATGATCATAGGACACCTCAGAGTTCAACTGTCAACTCTGATCAGGTTGTCCACATTATATTTCAAACTATCAAATCCATCTGATGGATTACCTTGGCCAAAGTTTTGCTAAATTGAAATACAGTGACTCATTCTTCTCCAATTCTTGGAGTGGTCAATCTCATCTCGATCACACTCTGACTTCGCAAGTACTTGACTATACGCAGAAGCCTTCCATCACTGAATTAAAAATTCAGTTAGTCCAGTACCAAAGCACAGTGAGTTGCTTGCAAGTCACTGAGATAATCTCAGGTCTAAGAGACACTTATACCTATATCCCATAGAGTCATTCTCGACAGCAGAATACTCTGAAGTTGGTCATGTTCAATGATGATGTACCCTTACATCTCACTTGTATGCCATACTAGTGTCTCCACACTCTTTGGTTAAGAAGACAACCAACCCATATGGCCTACAGTGACCTATGCTCGATAGAAGCTGTCATCCTTATTAACAGCCTATCATTTGGTCATGAATAGTTTTAAGGACTAATCGATAAATCCTCTCTTTATCGAACTTAAATAGTCTTAAGGACATCATCATAACAACGGAGTTCATTAGAAGATGAAAGCTTATGATAAAAATACCAAAAATATATTTTATTTATTAACAAATCAATTACAATACTTGGTTGCTCAACCGTCAACAGCTTGACGATTGACTTTTGGGACATATTTTCTAACAGGATCTTGGGCTCGAATGACGTAGGGCCCACTATGGCAACCCTATTGGATGAAGCATAAAATCTTGTTGGAGGAGGTGGAGCAACTCCAATGGTACTTCATGAAAGTCTTAGAGTTCTCAAAGAAAGTGATGATGGAATCATGGAGGAAATAGGAGAACATCTCAGTTCTAGTTTGGAGTGTTGGCCGGTGATGACGGATTGGATTGCTAAGGAGTTTTGAGATTGGTGCAAACTCCAGTACCATCTAAAGCCATTTGCCCTCATCGAGGGGCACAATTTTATCAGGTTTTGGTCATAGGGGGACTGCAAGGTAACCTTAGCTAGGGGCCTTTGGTTCGTTGCTGGCTAGCTCCTCGTAGTGGAACCATGGATTGCTAGCTTTGTCCCAGGCACCAAGATGGTCCGACAAGCTATCATCTGGATTTGTCTTTCCACACTTCCAATGGAGTACTGGGAACCAGAGACTCTGCTAGGCATTGCCTCGGAGGCTGGCTGACTGGTGGATACAGATGAGTTTATCGACCAGTGTTGGAAAACTAGATTTGCTCAAATCCATATTGAAATTGACTCAATGGAATCCTTAAAGCTAGGGGTGTCCATTGGGGAGGGGGGGTGGCAGCGGTATCTTTTGGAAGCCTTTTATATATGAGAATGTGCTAGTCATTTCCTCGGGAGACATCGGTAAGCGATGGAAGAGTCTTGCTTCTCTCTTCCCCAATAGCCATCAAAAGGGGTTCGGGAGATGGTGAGATGGTGGTTCCCCTTGAATAGCTATAACTTGGACCCTAGGTGGTGACCTCTCAAATTCGGCTACCTCACTCATCTAGGGTTTAGACAAAACCAAGGAAGGAGGATGAGTAAAATCTGGACTCTTTGGGTCCGAGTTCATCCCCCTCCCACCTAAACTCACCACAGAGGTAGGAGAGCCCATCGAGTTCACCTCCAGGCTCTGATGGCTAGCAAAAGTCTATGAAGTTTGCTCATCACCACCCACTAGAGAAGAAGGGGGCGAACTGAGAATGGATTGAGTCAACGCTATTGGGTTTGTGACTAGGTTTAAGGTCCTTGGCGAGTTGGGCCTTGCCCAGGATGACATGGGTGTGGGTGTGGGCATGGGCTTGGAAGCAGCCTAGGCCTGAAGGATGCTCACATGGCCGACACAAATGGGCTCTCCTTGAAGTGAGCCCCCAGGCCAGCCCAAGCCCTGAAAATCTACCAACATACTAGCTTATCTCCAAGCCCATCTTTCTCACTAGGCTCATCCACTGGGTTGAGTGATGTAGGCCCGAGCAGTGGGCCATCTCCATGGAGGCCTGGCCCTAAGATGGTGAATTCAAAACCTTCCTCGGGAACAATGGACTCATCTTCGCCCTATTCTTAGTTGTCCATACCAAAGGGAAGGTCTCTTCGGGCTGCCATGGGTCTCGCTAGTGAGCCTTCTACTTCGGCGGTTGCTGCCCTTTCGATGAGCCATCATTTGGCCATTAGAGGAGAAGCTGCCTTTTTCATCTCTTCCTCTCCCAAGGATTCAAGTGCCAAGGAGGGATTGGAGGAGCCCAAGGACAGCCCCCGATGTGGAGAGGTGGACCAAACATAGGTGCCACCATCATTTGTTCAGCGAAGGTGGAGGGCATGGGTCCAATGCATGGGAGAGAGGAAGTTGGAGATAGGCTGAACCTGAGCCATGAGGAGGTTGTGGGCCGTTTGAAAGCATCCCTTCAGGCCACAACAAAGTAGATAGGGCCCAATGTGGTAGAGGACCATTGGACTAGATCGTGCAAGGTGGCGGCCATGGAGCACTAGGACCCACCATCAACAAGCCATTAAGTTTCTAATGAAGGTGTTTTTTTTGGAATGTTTTTGTTGGGGGGGGGGGTGTAAGCCCTCTTTTCAATTTGGTTTTAAGAGGATTATGCAGCTCGATAGCCTAGATTTATGTGTTCTTATTGAAACAAGACTGTGTGGCCTGAGTTTGGCTTGTGCTCATTGTTGCTTCCTAATGAATGGGGGTTTCTATGCAGTAGAGTCCCAAAGGTTAGCCGGGAGTATTATTGTTGTTTGGAGGTTGAATGCTACTATGGTGGATGTCTTTCATAGATATACTCAGCAAGTGGCTATTGTCATATCTAAAATGAACTGTGATATTTGGCTTTTGTCTCGTGTGTATGCCAACACTAATTACAGAGTGAGGAGGACTATTTGGCAAGAGGTATCAAGCTTGATTGATCAGAATATTCCCATGATTGTGGTAGGTGATTTTAAGTGCATCGTGGGCCCTTATGAGAAACATGGAGGAAGGTCATTTATGGATGATATTGAGCCCAGAGAGTTTAGAGACTTCATTCATTCCATGGGTTTAATGTATTTGGGCTCTGTTGGTCCATGGTTTATCTAGTGCAACAACCGTCAGGATGGTGTCAAGATTTGGGAGAGAATTGGTAGAATCCTAGCGATAGCCTCTTGGATATAGAGATTTTCGAACTATATGGCTCGCCATTTGCCAAGGATCACTTCCAATCACTATCCGATCCTGTTCACTTCTAACTCCCCCTCCTCTCATTGGAGCCCATTTTAGTTTGAGAAGTTCTGACTCTCTTACCCCCAGTCTTGGGAGATCGTGAGGAAGGTTTGGAGATTCTTGATCAGGGATGGTGCTAGATACTAAGTGACTAGGAGGCTCGAGTTGACAAGGTGGTGGTTATTCCAGTGGAATAGGACTGAAGTAGGCAACATCTTTAAGAGATTGAAGACTATGGAGGCTACTATCACAGAGCTATAGGAGTGCGAAGATCGGGATGGTGGTCTAGCTAATTATGAGTTGGCTAACATTTGGAGCAGACTCTCAGAGCATCACTCCCTTTTGAGATAGCAAGAGATCTTATGGAGGTAGTGGAGTGCCCTAGAAGTCAATTATTGGCTGACACATTTTGTAATTTTAGAGCTTAACTTTGTACTTGTAACACTTTTATTATTAATAAAAGATATTTTTATTTCTATCATATTTATGTGTTCATGATTTATCCTAAAAATAAACAAAGATGATTTTATATATTCTCAAAGTGTTAAAAATTTGAGACATACATTATTAGTAGTTAGTTTCTAAATGCTTCCGATCAAAAGATCATCACAGAGGATAATGATCAATTCATTTAAGATCGATGCATGGATCACCTCTCTTCTAGACAGATGAATCTTCGATCTACAGTATAGAGATACTAGGATGAGAATACAGATGGTTGTTAGAAAACTTGTACTGAGTATGACCAACACGAGAAACTACTTGGATGTCGCTCACTCATCAATAGTTATCTCGATGCTGCAGTAGTATAAGTGGTCTTTTGACTTATGGTGTCATTGGCTATTTGCAGTGAGGCTATTAAGTTTGACTGCATATTCTCTTGGTCCCTAGTCATTTGGATCCTTGCTGTATATGTTGGCTACAGTAGGTTCAGGTTCACTGTTAGGAGTAAGATGCACCTAGAAGAAATCTATCAACTTTGATAGAAAAGAAGAAGTTCTATGCGATTTACGAGACTGAGTTCAGAAAATTTTTGCTCAAAGTAAGTGTGAATACTAGAAAGAAGTTTCTACGAAATTCACAAGTGAACTCGAGTCGAGCCAATCTAGCATATGATTGACGATGGGGTCTAACGAGTTCTCCATGACCTCCGTCAAGTTGGAACTCACAATAAAAAGACTGAATCACATGATAAATGCATCTAGGAGTTCATACTTTCATTCTACTGATTATCACTACACACTTCTAGGTGTCATTGATAGATTATGGGACTCATCGGGCATTGTCTTGATGATCGATGATCCTCGAAGAGTAGAGTTGAAATTATTCCAACACATCGAAAGGAGTTTTGATGATATTATGATGGAGATCATAATATTTTTTACTACCAAATAGAATAGAACCTATAGGGTCACACATTAAGAGATTTAATACTGAATTAACCAATTGAGCTTATGAAGTTCTAATTGGGTTAGGATTTAGTAAAATCCTATTAGGTTTAGGAGAATCATACTAGCACATGGTTAAATCCAATTCTTCTCTAGACTTAGTTTTCTTATTAGAAAAGGATTGGATCAAGTCCATAGCTTTGAACCTAATCTAAATCTATTTTGATTTAGGTTTAGAGGGGCACCTATTTGAGAGCTCAAAAGTATTGGATCAAGCCAATTAGTTGGCAAATAAATCTTCTTATTTTCTTCCTTGTTATTTCCTTTTGAGGCATAGATTAATTGGAAAGAGGAGAGGAGGCGCAAGCCTCCCTTTGTGGAAAGTCCAATGGGCGCACACCCCTTGGAGTGGGCAGAGAGAAGAGAGAGGGGCCCACCCCTCTTTTGCTTTGGCATGATAAGAGAGAAAGAGAGGGGCTATGCCTCCTCTTTTGTGCACACTAAACCCTAAGGGGTGCCAAGGGTTGGTGCCCCCTCTACTTGCCTCATTAGATGTGGGGTGCCTCCTCTACCTGCCTTGTGGGATGTGGGGCGCCCCCTCTACTTGCCATATAAGGCGAGAGCCTTTCCAATTTGATCTAATTTTTTTAAGAAAAAAATCAAATTAAAAGGCAAAAGATCTTATGAAATAAGAACTAGCCTTTTTAGACTAATTGGAGATTGATTTGGAATCAAGAAAATATCTATTTAAAAGATGGTCTCCTAGAGTTTCAAAATAGAATTAAGAATTCAGATCAAAATCTCTCTCCTTCACCATGCCAACCCCTCTTCCTCCTCTCTTTCCAACACCTAAGGGTTGGGCATCCCACCTTCCCATATGCCCAAGTTGAGGGTGATCTCTTCTACTTCAAGGAATAGGGAGAAAGGCTGCAGTTCAAGCATTGAAATTGTAGTCAAAGATCAAGAGTAGATCAAAGGTCCAAAAGGCTGAGATTCATCTTGGAGAAGATGGATCTATAACAAAAAGAAAGGTTCAAGATTGATCTTAGTGGATACCTGTAGAGGTCGAACATATGTGCGGCTCAAAAATCTTCAGATCTAGGATCATCGATTGCGATGTATTTCAACCCACACAAGGTATTGAGATCCGATCTTATTTTTTTTATTTTATTTTTAGATTATATGTATGTCTTAGATCCAGATCTTGGATAGATATAGATTAGATCGATTGTATTTGGGGTTAAAATGTTTAACCTAGATCCGTTTCCGCTGCTACTTCAAAATTATTTTGAAATCTATGCATGCTAGTCTATCCGATTTTCTAACAGATAGAAATCTAGAGTATAGTGAATCAAGGAAGTGGACTGAAATATGAAAAACTTCCATTAGGCTACTATCATCTAGAGGCATCGGAACTAGGTTCGAGCAATCAGGGGGCTGATGGGTAGTGGAAGACTGAGGAGGAGGAGGTTAGGTAGGAGTTGGTGCACTTCTTTAGATTGAGATGAATGATGCCTCTGGGAGGAAACAACACCTTTCAGGCTCCCTTACCCAATGAGGAGATCTTGGAGCAAGAGAACAGGGAGCTGATTGGTCCGATAGTGGTGGATGAGGTCCGTTGTCTGCTGTGGTCGATGGCGGACACAAAGCCCTCAAATTTTATGGCTGCCCTCTACTTTTCTTTATAAGATACTGATCCATCATTCAATCAAAGCACTATAAGAAAATTGAATATTAGCGATAGTATTAGTGATATCGAAAAATTTTATCGCTAATAACACCTTTTGGCCACCACAAATTGACCAAAAATTTTATCGTCACTAAAAGTATTTAAATTTTTCAATTTTTTATAATATTAAAATATAAAATAATTATTAGCAATGGCAAATTAGGATTATTAGTGACAAAAATCTTGCAGACGCTAATAATTTTTTTAAAAAATCTGAATAATAATTTAGAAAAATATTTTTTTTTGAAAAGGTTATTAGCGATTGAATTAGTGATGGTGATATTTTTTCATCACTAATAATTTAAAAAATAATTTAAATTTAATTCAAATCTAATTCAAAATCCTATCAAATCTAATTTAATTAGACTTTGAATCCAAATCCTATTTGGATTATAAAATCCAATTAGCTTCAAAATAAATAAAAATTAATTAAATTAAATATAAAATTTAAATTAATTAAAAAAATTAATTTTTATTTTGGGTTTAATTCAAATTAAATTTGATCTTGATTCAAATCCAATTCAAAATCCTATCAATCCTAATTCAATTAGACTTTGAATCGAAGTCCAACTTGAATTGTAAAACCTAATTACCTTTAAATAAAGTCAAGCCTAATTATATTTAATCTGATTTAAATCAATTAGGAGAAAATAATTTTTAATTCAGATTTAATTCAAATCCAATTCGAATCCAATTTGAAATCTTGTCAAACCTAAATCAATAAGACTTTGAATCCAAATCCTAATTGGATTGTAAAATCTAATTACCTCAAATTAAGTTAATCTTAATTAAATTTAATCTAATTTAAATCAATTAAGAAAAAAATAATTTTTAATTTAAATTTAATTCGAATCCAATTCGAATTCGATTCGAAATCCTGTCAAACCTAATTCAATTAGGTTTGAATCTAAGTCCTATTTGGATTATAAAACTCAATTAACCTTAAATTAATTCAAACCTACCTAAATAAAATCTAATTTAAATCAATTAGGACTTCATCCATAATTCAATTCAAATATAATTCGAATCCGATTCAAATTTAATTTGAAATCTTGTCAAACCTAATTCAATTAAACTTTGAATCCAAATCTTACTTAAATTATAAAATCTAATTAATCTCAAATTAAGTTAATTTTAATTAAATTAAATCTGATTTAAGTCAATTAAGACTTGATCCATGATTCAATTCGAATTCAACTCGAATCCAATTCGAATCTAATTTAAAATATTATCAAACTTAATTCAATTAGACTTTGAATCTAGGTCCTACTTGGATTATAAAATCTAATTAACCTTAAATTAAGTTAAATCTAATTAAATTAAGTCTGATTTAAATCAATTAAAACTTGATCCATGATTCAATTCGAATCTAATTTGAACCCGATTCAAATCCAATTCGAAATCTTGTCAAACCTAATTCAATTAGGCTTTGAATCTAAATTCTACTTGAGTTATAAAATCTAATTAGTCTTAAATTAAGTCAAGCCTAATTAAGTTAAATTTGATTTAAATCAATTAAGACTTGATCCATGATTCTATTTGAATCTAATTCGAACCCGATTCGAATCCAATTTAAAATTTTGTTAAATCTAATTCAATTAGATTTTAAATCTAAATTCTATTTAGAATATTAAAACACAATTAGCCTCAAATTAAGTCAATCCTAATTGAATAAAATCTAATTTAAATCAATTAGGACTTGACTTATAAATTAATTAAGCCTAAAAATTTAGTAAAATTCAATAATAATTTTTAACCACCCAAAAAATGATCGAGGAGGAAAAAAATAAAATTAGTATATAAATTTAATAGTATAAGCGATGGCATTAGCGGGGAATAATTTACCATCACTAATAATTTTAAAAAATATTATTTTAATTTTTTTTAAAAAAATTAATATTAAAATTTAATATTTTAATAATGATTTAATAGTATTATTTATAGTGAATGGGTATTGATGATGGAAACTACCATCGCTAATATCCTGACATGTAAAATAATATTTTATCGACTGTATTACCAACGATTGTCTTGGTATCGGTAATAGTCCCGCTAAAATAAACATCTAGCCCACTGAAGGGAAAAAAATTCTATGCTCATTCTCTTCCTTCCCACGAATCACCCCTCGTTCTCCTCCTTTCCATCTTTTCCCCACCTCACCGGTGCCTCCTCCTAACTGGTGGCAACTCCCCTCCTTAGTGCATCCTTTCTAGCATTCCTCGCTCCCCATGCATCCTCCTTCCTGACGTCCCAAGCCCACTGGTGCCTTTTATGCCCCAGCCCCACCTCGACCACGGCCGCCCCGACCCCACCTCTTCCACGATCGCCTCGACCCCACCGACACCTCCTATGCCACGGCCCCGAGCCAATTGCCCCAGCCCCACCCCGCCAGCAGTCACCCCAACCCCACCGGCTCCTTCTACCCCACAGCCTTGAAACCACCACCCCAGCCCTGCCTCACCCACAGCCACCCAAACCCCACCGATGCCTCCTATGCTGCCGCCCCGAGCCAGCTGCCCTAGGCCCGACCTCGCCCATGGCCACCCCGACCCCGTCGGTACCTCCTACGTCATGTCTTGGAGACAACCGCCCCAGTCTTGCCTCACCCATGGTGCCCCGACCCCACCGATCGAACCCTACGGCCCCTACCCCACTAGTCTCTCTATGGCCCCATCCCCGCCAACTTAACCGCACGGCCCCTGCCCCGCCGTCCCCAGCCAACGGCCTTGACCCTGCATCCCTTACCCCGCGGCCCCATCACCGTGCGAGCGTGCTATTATGAGTATTAGTAATAGCATTAGCGATGGCTAATATTGTTTAGTATTAGTGAAAGCATTAACAATGGTTAGTACCATCACTAAAAGTTAATTAAATATTGATTTAATTAATTAATTAATTAATTAATTAATTAGATGCATGGGACTTAGGTCTCAGCATGCAGAGTGCTCGAACTGAGGAAAGGTGCCGAGCAGTATTGCAAACATGAAACTGGGACGTGCCCGGACCTCGGGTCATAGCTGGCATCCAAGGCATCTAGCTCTCGCACACCCTTTGCACTCAAACCGATGGAAGGTGCTAGCCAACATTAATTATGTATTAATTTTAATAAGATTTACATTGCATGGAGTGATAGACCCATCAGCTGATTGATGTGCATATTCTAATGTATCCATATATTTATTATTTTTGTATGGATAGAAAAATTATGTACATTGGTCAATTAATTATCCACTATGGACAGTTTGAAAAATACAAATAATTTTATAGATCATTACAGTAATCAAACGGTATGCTTAATTATATAATTAATTTTAAATCTTGCATTGCCATCCATAATTGTATAATTAATTTGATGAATCTATTTATTTATATTTTCAGAGAGTATACATCATGTCTTCTAGAGGCCAGAGCTGCGCTAGTCAAGGACAGAGCTCTCAAGGAGAGAGTCATCATACAGCCAGCTCGTATGGTTCTGCAGCTCTCACACTGGACAGTAAGCTCTCACACTTTTTTATATTTTTGATTATTTTATATTATCAATTCTTAACTAATATAATATTCTTTGTATTAGATATTTTGTGCTCAGATTTGGAGAACAGGGGGTCACCAATGACCCCATAATCACATGCAGCAACGACTGCCGACTCTCAAACACAGCACCATGTTCGAAGATTTGCCCGACTTGCGGCACCTCCAACTCGATCAGAGGATAGAAAGATCATCTATATTCAGAGCCACTCGTAAGTACTACATGCTCAATTAATAAGTTTAGAATTTAATAATTTTAGAGTTAACATTTATTCTTCAAAATTAATTTTGCAGCATATTCAGAGAGCCTTCTACATCTCATGTCGTTATCAGAATCATATGTCGATTGATGTCGAGACCTATGAATGAGTTCTCGAGTTGGCTGTCGAGAGCTCATGATGCAGCATGGAAGATAATTTTGGTAAGTCAAAACTAGTTTAATTTTTAAATTTTTGATATGTTAGTATTTTAATTATATATTAATGCATGCTTGCTTCTATCTCGCTGGAATACTATCGATTCGAGACTCTCCAGGATAAGGAGGTTGACCGTCGGACCTTCGAGGAGGTGGCCACACGGAGGCTTCGAGATGACCTTTACAACCTCAAACAGTTCACCATCTAGCACCTTGGTTCCCAGTCACCATCAGACTAGAGGTACTTCATGCATCACTGGATAGGGGCAGACATATAGCAGGCCCTCTGTGATTAGTGGAGTAGCGAGTATTGAGAATTATCCCAAAGTCAATCATCAGCCCATTGACGATTGTGCTCATTTGTACTTGTATATAAATTTTTCAATAATAAAAATTATTTGATTTTTTTATTATAAATATTTACATCTTTAATATGAACTCCTGTGTTGTGATGAAGTTTCTAGAACTAATTTAAATAGAGAAAATAATCCTTAAACTTGTTCGCGACCAAATAATACGTTATTATTAGGATGATAACAATATCAAGTGTAAGTCATTGTGTGCCATATGGGTTAGTTGTCCTCTTAATTAAGAAGTATAGAGACATTGATGTGGCATACAACTAAAATTTAGGAGTACATTCACACCGAATGTGACCAACTGTTGAGCACTCTGCTGTCAAGAGTAGCTCATGAAGGATATGGGTAAAGTATCCCTCCAACTTGAGATCACCACAGTGACTTGTAAGCAACTCACTGTACTTTGGTGTCAGGCTAGCTAAATTTTTAATTCAGTGACAGAAGATTTTTGGATGCAGTCAAATACTTGTCAAGTCGGTGCATGAGTCGAGATAGGATTGGCCCCCTAGGTAAGTAGGAGTTATTGCATCAATATATTTTAATTTAATAAAATCTTGACTAGGATAATCTATGTGATGGATTTGAAAGGTTGAAATACAATATGATTGACAATTCCAGGATTGACAGTTAAACCCTAGGTCACCTTGAGCATTGGAGTCAAAGAGATGAATTATATGGTAACCATATGTCAGTAGGTCCTTGAATGTTGCTTTGCAATCATTCAGCCTATTCGGATGTTGGGTCCCATTGCTAGATGGTTACATAGATTAGTTCAGAAACTTATTCCTATGCTACCGACTTAGGTTCGAATTATAAAGTATTAGGTTCCAGCCATGCAGCAGAAAGTGATTTTTAAAAATTTTAAAAATAAATAAATCAATAGCTTTATCAAATAAAACTATTGAGTCGGAATTCAAATCCTAGAATCACCTTGACGATATCGATAAAACAAAAACAAGCATACAAAAGAGATAGAATTTTCACTATCATCAAACAGGAAGAAGTGGCACGTTGGTGTTCTCCATGAGACTCCAAAGTAGAAGTCCTCTAATGATGATCTATACGGAAGTTGGCCAAGATCTTTCCTAACTGGTGCCGTAGCCTTATCTTCTCAAGAATACTGCCAGCTTCAAACTCATGGTATGATTGTGCTAAAGCCTAGTTATTTTTGAACTTGCCACTAGAATGACATCAAGAAGACACTCTTCAGATATCTCACAATCTAGGATTTGATTTTTAGCTCCAACATATGAAAAAATCAAACTCTAGGATACACAAGCAACACTTGCTAAAAATCTCACCACCCTTCTTGTAACTTTTGCCACTCAATTTTTTTTTGCCTTTTTCTTAAATTTTTTTTCAAATTTTTCTTATGATTTTCACATCCTTAATCTCTAGTTTTAACCCAAAATCATAGTAGCAAGGCATGTGGCACATCCCATATAAATAAGGGACCAAGAGATGTGTCATGAGATGAAGGGGTGCCAACCTTTGGTGCTCCAACTTCTCACGCAGTGAATAAATTCATCATGTGGAATTTTTGATGCATGAGATACTTACAACAAAAGAAATCTTCCTCTTCTATGTTCCATAAAAATTTTACTTAATTTTGGTGACAAATCAATAGATATTTGGTTGAGAATTTAAGGCAACGCGTATTAGTTAAGAGCCTTCATAAAGGACTCTCCAACTTCACACGCTAATTTAAGGTGGGGTGGCATTTATTTTTGGCATGGTGGGTGTAGAGGAAACCTTCTCCACTTAAAACTATTTCAAGTTGGATAAGGATCCAATCTAGATTGACCCAATCCCATTAGATCAAAGATAACTGGTCTAGGTTAGCTCAAATATTTTGATCTAAACCAATTTAGAAATTTTGGTTAATACAATATGCTAGTATATCAAATTAACCCATAGAATTTACATTAAACTTTAATTAAATCAGATCAAGATCAAATCTCAAAGTGTGTGATCCATTGGGTTTCAAATCTAGACAGCAGTGGATCAAGACTTTCGACGTAATCCTAATCCGATAAAATTAGGTCACTCGAAGAGTCTCAATCAACTTAGACTCTTCCAAATTAATTTTAAAATTAAATTTTTTTAATTTTGATGAATCCACAAATCAAAATTGACGTCTAGTAACATGTCATGACTATCCAAAAGATTTAAAATTTTGATAAAAATTTATCAAAATATCCTTCAGTGGTAAGTTACTGTGTAATTCAATCTTTCAGTCAAACAATATCCTAGATGAGCTGTGGATATAAAAATATGTCAAATCCAATCACGTATCATTATGTATCTCGATTAGAAGGTGATGATTCAGTTGATGATATATTAGAAATCTTTTTCTAATTATCATCCTGCTTTGGCCAAAGACTTCTGAATCATCGACCTATGAGATCACATAGGATATTCGCTCCCTTTATTAGGAGTGACTGATCCCTTATTGATCACTCACAATCTTCATGCATACTTCACCATATCTAGAACACCCTATACAAGGATCAAAGAACCAAGTTATGAAGTGGACCAAAATATGGATCCAAGTACACAAGGTACCATGATGATCTTAGGTCAAAGGATCACTTACACAACTCTTACTAGGAATCATCAGTTGATATATAAATAATACTCCATCTAATATTTTCTCGTAGGTCAATTTAGTGAACTCATTCTCTAATGAGCATCCATATCCTTCCTTGTATTAGTATCATCACATAAGTGGTTGAGAGATTAACCATCCTCATTTTCGAGCATACATAGGACATACTAGTCTTACTGATATCATTGATCTCTGACTCAATGTACCAACGACTAAAAATATTTTAGATCATGATGATCAAAGATTTAGGTCTCACTGGTGTGATCTCATCATGGCCCTAAAATCATTGTCAGGATCTATGGGGTTCATTATAATCTTAAAAATAATAAGATACAGCATATAATGAATCAAAAATATTTATTTTATTAATAATATAAATATCAATTATATGAGTTTGGAAGATAAATTATAATAAATATCTTATTGCATCTTTTATGCGATTGGCTTGTAGGGCATTGTTCTTTCATGGAATCACACTCAAAAGAAGTTACTGATTGATCACATGGCTAATCAATGATTGAGAATCATTCAAGGATCTAATTATCAATTTGATTGATAATTAACCTTATACAAAAGTTATAATAAATTATAGAAAGATTAATTAGTAATTAAATTACTAATTAGCTTAATTTAATTGAGTAATATAAATTGGTTCAAAACTAATTGAATTAGATTCAATTTGGTTAGGTCTGATTAGGCTATGAGATGACCTAATTATCTAGGATGAATGGTTTTTGATTTGATCATGACTTGGGCTTAATTAGATTTTGATTTGATTAGGATTTAATCATATTTGGGACCTAATTATATGGGTTTAGATTGATCTAATTGATTTAACCTAATTTGATTAGATTAGAGACTTAATTGGATAATCTTTAAAGAGTCCAAACCAACTTGGACTCTTCCTCACCCTAGCCGATCACCCATGAGATGCCACCCACCTTTCCCAATGCCAATTTTAGATTGGCATGATGGATCTCCACCCTAAGAAGCCTTGTTGCCCACTCTTGATAGGGATCAAGAGTTTGGATCAATTGGTTGATCCAATTGAATTCAAATTTAATTTGCATTCGAGTGTAGATGAAAAATTTGTTCTCATCCAAACACCTCCACTCCACATCTATATAAACCCCTGATTTTTATGGAACAAATATCAGAATATAGAGATTGTTGACAGATCATTGAGGCTAGGGTTTTGGGGTGTGAGGTCTTGGGTTGGGTGGCCATCATTGGTGTGTGAGCATAGAGGAGAACTTCCTCCTCTTAGGTGAGCATCCTAGAAAACTATTCTAGGATTTTAGGAGGGGGAATATCTAAAAGAAAAGGAGTTCTTCTTTCCTTCTCATGCCACACATTCCTCCTAATCCATCTTCAAATCTGAAGGAGTCCGGGATGTCTGAAGACAAAAAAAAGATCAACCATCTAGAGGTCGTTATGTGAGCTAGCACTCTTGGGATGACATATCAGCACAAAACTTTGAGTGGATCACCTGTAGAAGCCAAACATCCTATACAGCTGTGAGCAAACTTCAAGTCCATGAATTTCAGATGCAGAGTCCTACCCGTGCAAAGATATCGAGTTCTGAACTTGATAGATGCATAGATTAGATCTATGATCACATATTTATATGTCATATATGTAGATTTCATTTTCAGATCATGTACATGCATTATATCATATTATAGATCCTAAGGTAGGCATTAAAATGAGATCTTAAGCATGTAGTATATATTTAAATTATTTAATCTAATTTTTCACTGCATAAAAAAATTTTAAAATACATGCTATGCACCTGTCGGTTTTTCAACTGTGATATCAAAGCCTAAGTTCCATTATAACATGTATATGAATGTATGTAGTACTAAAATTTTGATTTTAATTGTAGTATGATCTGATTATGATAAGATCTGGCATGATTTAGATTAGATCTAAATTTTTCATATGTGATATTATTAGATTGGAAGCCTATTCGCCAAGTAATTGGATGGAGCATTCTTAGCCCTCCAATAATAGGAGAAAGTAGGGTTTCATGATCCTTCCATATTATGAGGATTTCCTATGATGTATCTCCTATGACTTATAGGGGTGTTGCTTGTTCATGAAGATAAAATGCAAAAGATTCAAAACTTACTTTTCTATAAAATCTTAGTTTTTGAAATTCTAGATTTTAGTTGTATGTGATACAAAATGAATGTAGAGTAAATTATCTAATCTAAAGGATTAAAAATTATTTTAATCAAGAGAAATAAATTTTGAAATCATAAAAAATTTGGATATGATCTAAAAATTATTTTATGATTGATTTTATTTCAGATTGTGCAAAATTTTCATGTGTTGAAACTCTGAAAAATCTACTGGCACATGAACTAAACTGACTCAGTTTTGAACTAGATCAACCCAGTCTCCTGGGGTAGTCAGCTTAGTGTTGACTAAGCCGATCCAATTGTGCAAGCTCGAACAGTAACAATTACTATTCACCTATAGTTAGCTGATCAAGTATCAGACTTAGTCGACCCATTGTTGTTAGCTGGCTCAATCTAAAACTGAGCCGACCTAATTTTTAGAAATAAAAATTTTACATAAATTCGAGTAAAAAGTTTACAAAATTGAAATTATTTTAAAATTTAACCTAAACCCATGTTAAATTGAGATTTAATTGAGAATTAAGTATGAAACTAATTGGATCTAGAATTATGAATTAAAGATCTAATGACACTTTCATAAAACATGGGGATGACATAGGTTTGCTTGATCAGGTTCTCTTAATTGAGTTAGACCTAAAGTTAGAATTAAATAAAAAATAGACTAATTAGAGAAATTGATTAAATCTAACGAAAAGTTGAATTAGATTAAATCAAGATTTTTCTAAAACCATTACAATAGTTGTAGTTGGTCAAAGTCCATATCTTTGATGAGACCAAGATGGATCTCGATCATGGCTCAGTGGTAGAGCCCGAGTCTTTAGGCAAATAAAATTGAATCTGATGAACCAATTGGTGTCTAAGATAAGTTTGGCAGTTTTGACCCATGATCATTAATTAGGAGCTACTCATATAGATTGAGTCTATAGTGAGTTAATGGCATATCCCTTCCATCGATCTCACTTACCTGGTCAATATGATCAATCAGCTTTGGATTCAGTTGCTTATTAACTCATGCTAAACCCATGCTACACAGGTTAATCAGTATGACTGATTTAGGTGCCAGGATCAGCTTGAATCTAGTCTTCCATGATCTGATTTGGTGAAGTTAGTGGAAGGATTATGATTAGCTGGTCAAGTTCAATCTCTTCTCTTCCATACCTTTAAATTATTAAGTCCATAAAATTAGCTAGTTATGGAGATGACTAGATCATAGTCTCCTATTAAGTTGGGTGATAATGGGTCTATTAGTTGGATGATCATTTGATGGATCAAAGATCTGATGCTTATCTGCTATTAAAATTATCATTCATAATACGATGACTCAGTCAAGTCTCTCTTATGGGTGGTCAGGATGACCGACAAAAGTTGGATCTGATCATTTGTTAATTAGATTTCTGTGTATGATTATGTTAATGGTTGGACCTAACCAGATCTTTTAGTGGAGGCCAAAGCCTATTGTTAGGAATTTGAAGCAAAATTAATTACTAAAAATTATTTAGTAAAATAATTGATTAAGAACCTATCCATAGATGCACATGGGTGAGTCGGCCAAAGTTGGACTCATATGCAGTCTATGTAGATTCTAGTACCTGCTAAGAAATTAGGATAATTCTTTGAATTGAAAGTAGAGGCTACCACTTCGTACAGAATAGTGAGAGAACCTTTAGACTAAAATTCATATCTTTAGGTTTAATTAATTCATATACTAATTAGGTTTTTGATTTTCCTTTTATACAGTTATGGCCACCAACTTGTCGCTCTGATTATTGTTGGACAGTGATAAATTGATGGGATCCAATTTCGATAGCTAGTATCAAAAACTGAAGATAGTCTTGGAGCATGAGCGAATCTTATACATGCTGATAGATCCAGCACCTGAGGAGCTCACTCCTAATTCATATGGTACGGTACAAGGCACTTATTTGAAGTGGCTCAACGATTACATCATGGTGTGTTGCATTATGCGGGCGGCTATGAACAACAAGTTTAATCATGAATTCAAGAAAGCTCGGCCAGAAGATATGCTTAAGGTGTTGAACAAGTCTTTTGGCACTTCTGACGTCGTTAGGCAACACAAGATCAGTTATACCATTTTCAATACCTAGATGAGGGAGGGGACATTGGTCATTGATCATGTATTATACATGATTGAACAGATTGAGTACCTAAGCAAGCTCAACTTTTTTTGCACGAGTAGCTTGAAAAAGATGTGATACTGAATTTTCTATCAAAGTCCTACTTACTATTTCTCAGTTATTACTGAATGATGAAGTCTATAGTGAACTACCACGGTCTATTGGGATTACTGCAGACTTTTGAGAAGGATCATCAGCTCCACAAGGAGATGATAAATGTAGTGGGAGGATCTTCTTTGGGCAGACGTCATCCCTTTAAGAAAGAGAAGAAGAAAAAAAATAATAATAAGGTGCCAAGTGCTAGAGGTCAGACCATGAAGTTCAAGTCCAAGTCTGATCAGAGTCAGGCAGAATGCTTCTACTATAAGAAGTGGGGTCATTGGAAGAGGAACTGTCCTCAATACATAACTTCTCCTGATCCGAACAAGTCGAAGAAGAAAAAGCAATCGATCGCTAGATAAGTTAATTATATGATAATACCTTACAACTTCTCAATTTGTGACATAATAACCTGGGTCTTAGATAATAGTAGTTTTATTAATATTTGCAATTTGTTATAGGGACTTCAGGTCAGTAGGAGATTTGAAGGCGGTAAGAGATTTCTGAACATTGGATATGGAAGATCAATTCTAGTTTTAGCTTTAGGAATCATCAAGTTTGTATTCAATTCTCATATCATTGTTCTTAATGATTGTCACTTTTGTCTTAATTTCTTATTGCATGTAATTTTTATAGGCCTTCTGGCCAAAGAAAATTATGAAATTTCAATAAAAAAAATTTTATGATATCATTTTGAATGGTGTTACTATAATGCACAAACAATTGAACAATGAAATTTATGTTATATCATGGTCTAGTATAATGTACACATCGATAAAACACCCTAGGATAAACGATGTTTTGGATGGCTATCTTTGGCATTGTAGGCTGGGTCATATTAACAAGAGCAGAATGAATAGATTAATCTAAGAAGAAATCCTTAAGGATAATGATTATGAATCATTACCAACCTGTGAGTCTTATCTATTTGAGAAGATGACTAAATCACCTTTTATTGAAAAAGATGAATGAGCCAGTGAAGTTTTAGGTCTTGTATATACTGATGTATGTGGACCTATGAGCACAAGTGTTAGAGATGGATATCACTACTTCATTACATTCACAAACGAGCTATCTAGGTATGGGTACATTTACTTGATGAAAAATAAGTCTGAATCATTTGAAATATTCAAATGATTTCGTAGTGAGGTAGAGTAACAAATTGGGAAGAGCATTAAAACTCTTCGACCTGATCGAGAGAGTGAATTTCTGACACATCTAGAAAAAAATGAGATTTTTCCATAATGGACCCCGCCTGGAATGCCACAGCACAATGGCATCTCAGAAAGTAAGAATCAAACCATGTTGGACATGATTCGGTCCATGATGGGCTTTTCTAATCTGTCGATCTCTTTTTGGGGATATGCACTCAAGTCGGTTTGCTATGTACTTAATAGGGTTTCAAGTAAGTCCACGAATGAAGCACCATATGAGATATGGATAGGGCATAAACCAACACTCTCGTACCTTAGGATTTGGGGGTATTTGGTTTATATCAGATGTTTGAAAACAGACAAACTCGAATGTAGGTTTGACAAGTGTATTTTCATAGGGTACCCGAAAGAAATTAAGGGTTATTACCTCTACCTTGTTGATGAATAGAAAGTGTTCGTCAGCAATAAAGCATACCTTTTAGAAAAGAAATTTCTTAGTGAAGGAATTAGTACATCTAAAGTTGAGCTTAATAAAGTTTAATGAGTAAAAGAACCGATATAATCTAATGAACCCCTAGAACCGGATTTGATTGGATCAAACTCAGAGCTTATTGTAGATGCACTATTAAGGAGATCTGATAGAGTACCACACCAACCAGATAGATATTATGATTTCTTAATCCGAGATGGAGATCTTGTTGAACTCGAGGAGAATAACGAGGATCTGATCATCTATATGGATGCAATGCAGAGGTCTGACTTTGATAAATAGCTTGAAGCTATGAAGTCCCAAATGGTGTCCATGAAGGTCAATGATGTATGGACATTAGTTGACCCACCCAAAGGGATAAAATCCATAGAGTGTAAGTGAATCTTCAAGAGGAAGAGAGGTGCAGACAGAAAGGTGGAGATCTATAAAGTCTGTCTGGTTGCCAAGGGGTATCATCAATATTATGGTATTGACTATGATGAGACTTTCTCTGCTGTGATAATGCTCAAATCCATTTAGATCATGCTTGTGATAGCAGCATATTTGGACTATGGATGCTCGCAATAGCTTTCTTCAATAGAGAGCTGGAAGAAGAGGTGTATATGATACAACCTGAAGATTTCACATCCATAGATGAATCTAAGGTGTGCAAGCTTCAGAGATCCAATTATGGATTGAAGCAAGCAAGCAGGAATTGAAACATGTATTTTGATAAAATGATCAGAATGTATAGCTTCGTTAGAAATGGAGAACCCTGTATCTATAAATGGGTTAACAATGCTGTGGTAGTATTTCTTGTTCTATATATGGATGACATTCTCTTAATCGAAAATGACATCCTTACATTATAAGGAATAAAGATTTGGCTATCGTCTCAATTCTCCATGAAAGACTTAGGAGAAGCATCTTACATCCTGGAGATGAAGATCTATAGAGATAGATCAAAAAGGATACTCGGATTATCCTAATCTATGTACATCAATACTGTGCTAAAGTAGTTCAGCATGAAAAATTTTAAGAAAGGCTATCTTTCGATAAGCCATGGAATTACTCTCTTAAAGAGGGATTGTCCGACAACTCCTTAAGAGAGAGAATGTATGAGTAGAATTCTATATGCTTTGACAGTGGATTCTATAATGTATTCTTTGACATATACAAAATCAGACATGGCATACTCACTAGGAGTAGTGAGCAGATACTAGTCTGATCTGGGGGAGAACCACTGAATGATTATAAAAACTATCCTTAAGTATTTGAGAAATACTAAGGACCAGTGTCTCGTTTATGAGGAATCTAACTTGAAACTTCTCGAGTTTACAGACTCCAGCTTTTAGTCAGACCATGATGACAGCAAGAGTGTATCGAATTTTATATTTATCCTGAATAATGGAGCAATCTGCTGAAAAAATTTCAAGCAGCACATCGTAGCCAACTCAGTGTACGGGGTAGAATACATCATGGCATCTGATGCTACGAAAGAAGCTGTATAGCTGTAGAAGTTCATCAACAAGCTCGAAGTGGCACCCTTCCTAAATGGTCCGGTCCTATTATACTACAACAACATTACCGTCATTGCTCAAGCAAAGGAATCGAAGTCCCATCAGCACACCAAACACATACTACGCTGCTACCACCTGGTTCAAGAGATCGTGGATCAAGGTGACATTGATCTTCAGATAATCAATGGAAAGGAGAATCCGACCGACCCATTTACTAAAGCCCTCAGTGTCAAGGAGTTCGAAGACCATACAATAAAGATAGGTTATCTCTTTGGAGTGACTCTTGACAGCAGAATACTCTGGAGTTGGTCACATTCAGTGAAATGTACTCCTATATTTCACTTGTATGTCATACCAGCGTCTCCACGCTCCTTGGTTAAGAGGATGACCAATGATATATGGCACACAACGACCTACACTTGATATGCCTACCATCCTAGTAATAGCATATTATTTGATCACGAACTCATTTAAGAACTAAACGATAAATCCTCCCTTATCGATTTAAAATAGTCCTAAGGACTTTCATCATAACACAGACATTTGATATAGAAGATGTATAAATTTATGATAAAAATTATTAAATAAATATTTTATTAATTAATTCATATACAATTATATCAAATAGCACAACCGTCAACAGGCTGACAATTGATTTTGAGACACATTTCTCAATATTTTATTCATGAGGTATTGTGTTTTATCATTTGTTGCATCATATTTTTTATGATTATGATAAACCTTAGGACAATAATTTTAGGGCCATGATGAGATTATGTTAGTGAGATCTAAAATCTTGATAGTCTCAATCTACAATATTTTCAATCATTAGATCATCAAGTTAGAGATTGATGATGTCGGTGAGACTGGTACATCCTATATATGCTCGATGAAAAGGGTGGTTGGTCTCACAATCACTTGTATGGTAACACTAATACAAGAATGTAGGTGCTCATTAGAGAATGAGTTCACTGAACTGATCCGTAGGAAGAACATCTAATGGAGCCTTATAGCATGTCGATAGATGGTTCTCCAGTAGGAGTGGTGCATGTGATCTTTTGATCTGAGATCACCATGGTACCTTCTGTATATGGATCCTTATTTTGATTTATTCCCTAGCATGCCACTTTGAGATGTGTGTAGAATATTCTGAGTATGGTAAAGTATGCATGGAGGTTGTGAGTGATCAATATGGAATCGATCACTCCTTGTAGGAGGAGAGAACATCCTATGTAATCTCATAGGATGATGACTTTAAGAGTCTCTAGTCAGAGTAGTGATGAATAGTAAAAAAAATTTCTACTGATTCATCAACCAAGTTATCATCATCAGATCGAGATACATATAGATAGGTATTTGAGCTTGACATGATTTCATGCCCATGATCTATCTGGGATATTGTGTGATCGAAAGATTAAATTGCACGGTAACTCACCATGGAAGTATAATTTTAATATTTTCATCAAATTTTAAATTTTTGAGATAGTCATGACATATTATTAGATATCAATCTTGACTTGTAGACTCATCAAAATTAAAAAAATTTAATTCAAAAATTAAGTAGAAAGAGTTCTAGTTGATTGAGACTCTTGAGCTGATCTAATCTAACCGGATTAGGGTTACATCAAGAGTTTGGATCCACTACTGGCTAGATTTGAAACCCAATGGGTTACACACAATAAAAATTTGATCTTGATCCAATGTATTTAGATTTATTGTAAATCTGATGGGTTAATTAAATTGCTAGCACATGAATTAGCCTAAATTTCTAATTGGGTTCAGTGCAAAGGTGTTTGTGCTAACCCTTGACTTGTTGCCTTGACCTAATGAGATTGGGTTTAATCCTTGAGTCATCAGATGGCTTAACCTATTATTTTAAAAGTGTTTCAGCTTATCTAAGATTCCTCCACACAATTCTCCATGTCAAAGAAAAATATGGCGCCACATATTTTAGCATTAAGAAGGAAGAGTCCTTAACGAAGCCTCTTAACTTCCATCTATTTTCCACATGTTTTTTTTACTCCACGCACCATCTGATGGCTCTTGGGGATGTGTTGGCATAGAAGTAGAGGAGTCCTTCTGCTTGAAGGCTTTTCCACACCCAATTACTTTCATATAAAGAATTAATTATTTAGAGGAAATTATGGGACGTCGCTTTGGATGTTTTTGTGCCAAACATTATTTTTCTCTCTAGCCTCTTAATTCTTACACACCTAGGATTATGGAATCAAAAGAAGAAAGAGTCCTTCTACTCCTAAACTTTCCCACACACCAATTTACTTATGGTGATTTATTTCACCGCATGAGGAATATGGGACGCCAAAGGTTGGCATCCATTGGAAGTAGGATAGTTCCCCTTCTTTTCTATTTATAGGGGGTGCTACATCTGGTTCCATGTCCCAATATGGGCTGAGGATAGGTGTGAGAATGAGAGAAAAAAGGGAGAAAAAGTTTGAAAAAAGATAAGAAAAAAAAAGGGAGAAAGAAAAATAGAAAGGAAGGGAGGAAGAGAAAAGAAAGCATGTGATGATTGTCCTAAAATCAGATTGTTCAAGTGTTGAACATCTAATCTAATTTTTGTATAGTGAGATCATTTAGAAAATGGTTCCTAGAGTGGTTCTAATGGAGGTCTCAAAGGCATATAAGTGGTGGTGCAATCCATTCTTGCGAAGGATGATCTGTAGCGAACTTGTGAAGAAGGCTACAGCACTACGTCGAATTAAGAAGGGCCATGATCCGTCCCATGTGAATCACCGTTGGAGGACTTCTACTTTGGAGTCGTGTGAAGATCTCATAATTACCAGATCATCATCTTCATGTTAGTATATGGCCTTTGATCTCTTCTTATTATTCATGCTTATATTATTTGATTATAATCATCAAGGTGTTCCTAAGGTTTTATGTTCCAGTAGTCATGTTTAATTGTTAAACTTATTTTTAATTATTGAATATATATAAAAATTTTTTAAAATTTATATTTCACTACATCACCGAAACTCAACAGTAGTATCAAAGCCATCCTTGATTGATTCAATCAAATATCATGTTATTATTGTTATATGGATTAGATCAAGTTCATATTATGTCAAATCAAATTTTTTGATTGATCTTTAATTGATGTTCTTAATGTATTTTTGTTAATGATAAAATATTATCAATCCATGATCATACTTGGATATAAGATTCCATGGTCTGTAGACTTGTGTGACAAGTTTAAGTTAGATCTCATGATCTAATTTTTGATAGAATTGTAAATCCAGTGCATGTGATGAGTGTAGCCTTCGAATGATATATTGGATGTACATTTTCAAGACTTAGGATTCTTGCATTTGATGTATTTACCTAAGATCCAAGGGTCGACCACCATGTTATTAGGCACTCACCATTGTGGGTTTTCTATCTTAGTTGTTGTCCTAGATATGTGTGGAGCTAGAAAAATTTAATCATGGAAAGGATGCATCAGACATGATTTAGGATTTGTTTAACTATAATTCATTGATCTAGTGTGATTAAAATTAATGATTATAGATTAAATCAAATTCATAATTCTAATTTGATTAGAAGTTATGTTTAATTTAGATTGATCAAATTGTCATTGACCTAATTTGATTAGGATTTGAATCATATTTGACTGAATCTATGCTAATCTAATTGGATTAGAGTTAACCTAAGAATTGATCAACATAACTCAAAACAGTGATAAATGATTGACTTAAAATTAAAAATTGGGTCAAGTGTTGAATTCGAATCAAAAATCCTACATGGATTTATGCCCAAATATTTAAACATCTTCATTGACATGTTTATGAATGATCTCATAATTAAAATAACATGAGAACTTAGTTACCATATTTTATAATTGTTATAAAATGCATGTTGAGTGGTTATAGACTATGGTACATCCATGTGATGGATGTATGTATGAATGCTTCCATGTTAGTTGATTATTTAAATGCAGCTGCAAGAGTTGCAATAGGAGCTGGGTGCCCTTGATGCATTGTATTATCAGCCATATCTTTCTTTTGTATATTCCTAACTGTTGATTGAAATTTTTAAATATTGATGTAAAATTATAGAAAAAAATTATTTGAAAATAGATAGAAATTATTTCTTTCTATTTTCAAATCAAGATCGAGCATTCATGGTAGTCTTCGTGAAGATGAAGACTGGACTACCAGATATTTGTAAAGAAAAGATGCATTAAGATGGACCATGAGATGGTTCAATCTAGGATGCACCTAGGATTAGACCCATAAACCATCCTGTGGCTCGGATGAGTTTTCAGAAGTCCATAACCATTAGTTTTTCCTATATATGCTCTTACATGCTGGTAGTTAGAATTAAAATTATATATGATGTATTTTATATATATATATTTTGGATGTGCATGAGACCTAAGTCTCTCATTTAAATTATATTAAGTCATAATGGTGAAGTATTAAGAACACTATCGATGTCTTCCTTCATGCTAAGCCAGTATTATGTCAAGAACTATAGTAGGCTTGTTGTGCTATCCACAAGGCTTGCTATGGGGACTGATTTGATACTGTCTTAGTATATAATAAAGCTAATGGGACTTAGCTCATACTAAGTTAATAGAGTATGTCACAAACTGTAGTGAGTTTGTTGTGCTATCCATAAGACTTGCTATAAGGATTGATATGATGTTGACTAAGTGATACTTATGGTATATTTTGGTAGTGCTGCCTTATTGTGCTATCCACAAGGATAGTATTATTCAGATATGACCATATAAGATTGAAAGGCATGACTTAACTAAAATACTATAGTTTGTTGTGCTATCCACAAGGCTATAAGTATTTTAGAGGCAAAAGTTATGTTGAGAGTTGTATGAGATGAAATTAGTAAAGAGTTACCTACCCTTGAACTCATAGAAGCTTGTTGTGCTATCCACAAGGCTTTTTATGAAGAATTGGGATCTTAACCCCACTAAGGAAGTAGATGATAGGTTTCTTCATTTTCATACTTAAAGATTGTGAAATTTGTTAAAATAGTGAAAGACACATTTAGATAAAAATCTCATCTAAATTATGCATGTTATCATGAGTAGTCTTTTTATATTCTTATATATTCATCTGCATCTTCACTATCACTGCATGATATTTTTGATATTTTTAAATCGACCAAACTTCATGAAATTATTGAGAAACTAGAGAATAGATCTAACATAGGAGATAGTCTCCTATTCTTCTGATTTCGATTTGATCGGAGATGATACTATAAAGAAAGAAAATAATCATGCGATTAAGTCATTATCATGGATGGTGAGTTAATCTAAAATTTGATCCTACTAGCTCTCCTAGATTCCTTCTTTAGTATCTCCTAGAAGAAGAAGGTGAAGAATATTTTCACCATAGGTATCTATTATCATTACAGCAATGATGAGTATTAGAGATAAATTGTAAGAGTTGTCTTGCAAATATGAAGCAGTAGCAAGATGCAAAGGTTGCATCTGCTAATAGTTTGTATATGATACAAACTAATTTATCATTAAGTACTTTAGCTTTAGAATTTTGGATTGAGATACCTTATATAGGTTCTACTTATGCTAAGTGTTGCTGGACCTATAAAACTGAAGTGAGGTAACTACATACTTTTTTGATACTGATGGATAGTCTATTCAAGCTAAAGGCTGAAGGAACCTACTTTTATGTGTAACCTTCTAGTAAGGTTTAAAAACTAGTAGACTATTATTATATGCTTAAATCTATCAAAAACATTATTTCAATTCCTTCATTATTGTAGCATGATTTTGAAATTAATGTAAAGAATAAAAATTATTCTTATTTTGATAAATTTTATGGCTATGGATTTATGATAATGGTCTCATATTTTTGTCACTTAATGATATTGTTCTTCATGTTGATGAGAACAAAAAAAGAATATGTGATGGTCACATATCTCTGGCATTGCCAACTTGACCATTTTTTTGAGTCAAAAATAAACAAGTAATACAAAGAAGAATTTTTTACTTGTATGATTTTGAATCATATAGAACTTGTAAATCTTATCTCATGGGTAAAATAATCAAGATCCCATTTACTAGACATGAGAAAAGGCATGAGCAAATTATTAGGTCTTGTACATATAGATGTTCAAAAGCTAATAATATCTCGACTCAGAGATGAACACTTCATATGAGATATAATGAATTTTCTAATTTACTTCATAAATCTCATTCTGAGGATATGTCCTAGAAATTGCTATATATATTTTGAATTAGATATTGTCAGAATCTGTTACTAGCACTCCATATGAGATATGGAAAAGAAAAATGCAAGTTGCCAGCTTATATGGAAAGAGTTGATGTACATAAGTTTAGTGCTAGATCAGGTTTATATAAGTTTATAGGTTATCCTAAAAGTAGTATGTGATACTACTTCTACCATCCTCCTGGACAAAAGGTATTTTGTCAATAGGTATACCACTTTTTGAAAAAAAAAAATTTAAGAAGGGGACAGTGGGAGGATAGTTGAACTTGAGAAGTTCAAGATCTATGAACTATCCTATCATAATCTGTGGAGTGTCCACAAGTTGATCCTTGATCAGATGTGCCTATTGATGAGACACAACCATGATACACACCTCCTCATCGAAGGTCAATCTAAATGTGTAATGTACCACTCAAAATATGGATTTATCATTGTACACCATACATCATTAAGAATGATGTTTTCTTGACCTATTCGGAGATAGTTATAAGTAGAGACTCTGATAGATGGCTTGAAACCATAGAATCCGAAATGAACTCCCCGTACATCAACCAAGTATAGACTATGGTTGAAGCACCTATGGGTATGACCCAATAGATCGCTATCAGGAATGTCATTCTGAATTTTTTGCTTGCTATTGCCGCACACCATTTAGAGAGTTTGTCTCTAGTGGGAGAGCAAATCTATTTATAGATTAAAGCAGGTATTGAGAAGTTGGTACTTCTATTTTTGATGAGAAAGTCAAAATATTTGACTTTATCAAAATATGAATGAACCATATATATGCAAGAAGACAAGTGGGAGTCCTACTAACTTCTTGGTTATATATGTAGAAGACATATAGCATATTGGGAAGGTAGTCCTGATATTGCACTCGGTCAATGACATGATTATCATAAAAATTTTCATAGAAAAGACTTGGGTGTAGCATCCAATATACTTGACATCTATAGTAAAAGATGTAAGTGGATGCTAGGCTTGTCCTAGTCTAAGTATATAGATTTGTTGCCCAGATATGGAGCCCAAGAGGAGGGGGTGAATTGGATCTTTTTAAAATTTTTAAAATTTATACTCTAAAGTAATATGCTAAGGTGATGAGTGGAGTGAGTTGATTTACAATGAAAATAAAATCAAATATAAATGATAGGTAAGTAAGTATAAAGCATAAAGAATAAGTAAAAAGATGCAAGCATAACAAACATAAAGAATTTATAGTGGTTCGATATCAACCTTGCACCTACATCCACTATCCAAGTCCCAACTTGAAAATTTAATCCACTAAAAAGATTTCAAAGATACAACACATCGGACAACTCCGATCCTTGCTACCCAAGAAAGAATACTTATTTTTTGGATACAAACCAACTCTCAACAATCCAATTTCAGGTTCGGATCAATCCAACCGAGTTTTGGAGCCCTCCAAAACTCAAAACCCAAAGTACAATGTGAAAAAAATAGGGTACAGAAAATTTATCATAATATCCCCTTAAATGAACATAATAAATGCAAAAAAAATACAATACTTAAGGAAAAGAAGCTTTTGCTAAACATCCTCAATGAATTGCACACTTGATTGCAGCTGTAGAGTGGTTGGTGAGTTGATTGAATGCTTCTTTCCTCTCTTTTAAGGATTTTTGAACTTTTCTCAGATTTGAGCTTTGAATACTTGCAAACTTATGATTTTTTACTTTAAGAGAGTATTTATAATCACCATTTATACTTGAAAATATCTTAGTATCGGTTTAGAACCATTGGAGAGTGTTTAATGCGCATTCAATGTATCAAAAATGGATAAAAAACTAGCCATTATGCGTGCTCGCAGGAATGAGACGTCCCATGGGGTATCCTACTGGCAATGAGATATCCCATGGGGTGTTTCAATTGGCCAGACAGAAAGTTTAACTTTCTATTTTGATCTCAGGGTCTCCGGGATCATCCCAAGTGGGTCATCCCACTGTATAGGTCATCCCAAGTAGATCGTCCCACTACGTGCCATGAGCCAAAATGATGCATGCTGGCTACCTAATGAAAGGAGATGACCCAGATGGGTCGTCCTATTTTGTGTCAATCTAGTTTTTCATGTATTTAAGATCTAAAACTCATCAGAACACTTTCAAATACTCTCAAATAGATTCAAATTAATTTGACACTCTCAAGAGACTCCAAAAACTTCTCCAACTTGTAGAAACTTCAATTTTGGCACACTTGATGAAACTTTTTAAATTCAATCTTTTGGACTACTTGAAATATTATAAAAATATTTTTTAAAGATAAGAAACTCATTAGTAGTCTCCTCAAATGGTTTGTGATCATCAAAATCAATTCTTGAAGAAATAATCTCTCTTTTTTTGATGATGATAAAATATTTGAGTGTTCATAAAATAAATCTTTAAAGTTCAAAGAATTTGGGTTTGTGAAGCACTTATAGGAATATGCCAAATATTAAGCATGAAAAAATATGAGATACATATTTTCAGTAATTTTAATGTTTCAATTCATTTTACTGAAACTCATTTGAGAAGGTATCATAGTTTTTTTAAAGATTGTTTTTAATCAGCCAAAATTCTCTCCTTTCTTATATGAGATAGATGAAAGTAATTATTTTGACCATTTTGAAAAAGATCTCCCTCTTTCTTATATAAAAAGTGATCAAGTTGTAAAATTTTTCTTATTGGAGCAAAGATGGTTTTTAAAAGAAATTTCTTCTTCTCTTCCTTGTTTTTAGTATTAGAGCAATATGTATTAAAAAAATCTTTCTTTCTCTTTTTCTTATTTTGACATCAAGGCAAAGATGAAAACATCAGAGCAAGAATTAAAAGAGAAGGTATTAGAGCATTTTACAAAATCAAAAATAGATGCATCGGGACATCTTGGTATTAAGGCAAAAATGAAGATATCAGAGCACTCAAGAAAAATAGATGTATCAGAGTATTTTTCAAAAGATATCAAAATAAAAGTAAAGATAGACGTATCAGAGTGAAAAATAGACATATCAGAGGTGTATCAGAGATGTATCAGTGCAAAATACTGTATCAGAGTAAAAAATTTAAAAGAGCATTTAAATTTAAAAAGTTCAGATAGACAATATACTACTTTCTCCTCCTTTTTGACATCATCAAAAATAAATGGACTAAAAAGAGTAAGATTTTTCATAGTTGTATGTCAGGTATCAAAGTAATAGTGCATTCATTCAGGTATAACAGACATTCATTCATTCAAAAAAAAGAAATGAGCCATATAAAATGATAATAACCTCATTCATTAATTACAATAAAAAGAGAGGTTACAAGAGTCATAATATATATCCATGAGCATAAGGCTCTCATACATTCAACTACTAAAACAAAATACAACAACTAAGCAACCTAAAAGTCTAGTACAAAATGATCAGATCAGTGAGAATGGGCATCGAGCTCAAGATCAAGATAGGTGAAACAAAATCAACCTCATCCTCGATCGAAAGATCTGGTCCGAGAGGAAGATGTCAGAGGACAGAAAGCAATGGACTGAACAAAGGCTGGCTCACTGGATGCAGAGGGTCTAGACTAAAGATGAGTCCTAATGACATCAAGCTGGGACAAGATTTCCTCACTATAAGTCAAAGCCCATATAGATCAGTAGATACGAAGTCTCTGGAGTCCCTGATGTCTGTCCGAATTAGCTTAAGAGACGAACGAAGCTAGTTGTGGAGTCTCTCTATCTCTCGAGCTAAATCATCCAGCTGAGATGAAGAAGTGGTCCATGTGTTCGCTCCTACCGATAGAGAATTCAAAATCCATCTGATCTCCCTCTTAATATCAAAAATCCTACCACTGAACCTGAGTAGGGAGCTCTCCATACTCTCCAGTCTAATACTTAGATCAAATAAAAGCTCCATTAATGAAGAGATGTGTGGCATGATAGATAAATTCGAGGAAGGATCAGAAAAAGAACTCGACGAAGGCTGGTGATACTACTGCTGCTGCTACACCTGCTAGAGAATCTGCTCTTGATACTACTGAAACTGATGGAGCTACCGAAGAACCTGATCCTAGAACTACTGCTGCTGAACAGATAGAATGCCTACCACTCTCTCAGCCAACAGTCCCATATCATCATCCTTCAAGCTAGAAGATGGCACGGTATGGCTCGATGATGGGGGTACTCTGACTGAGGGTCCTACCTCAGACTCCAATACAGGGTGATCAATTGGGCTCTGCCTGGGCATAGGTGGTGAAGGTGGACCCTCCCCCTCAGCATGCTCCTCCTCCTCATCATCCTCCTCATCGATTGTAGCTGCACGGTCCTTGGCCCAATGGCCATCAACTCTAACAAATCCTATGCGCCGAAGGGAGTGGTCATTGTAGGTGTCGGTATATGACAGTCTACAAACAACATCTCCCTCAAAGCTCACTCCAGACTCCCTAAAAATCAATGTGAGAGCCATGCCATATGGTAAGAAAGCCTTGGATCTGTTCAAGGCTTCCCTCGTGGCATCGATCATCAGGAAAGGTAGGTTTAGAAGAATTTCAGAAACAACATGGTGCATCAAGCAGATATCCCTATCAGTCATCAAATCATATCTTCTTCCTCTAAGAAAAAAAATCCTAGACACCATATGGTGGAGCAATCTCATCTCCACACTCAGATCCTTGACCTTAATTTTTAGAAATACTTCTACATCTTCTCTTCTAAGGATAGTCCTAAGTCTTTTTTTTTTTTGGGTAGCTCATCTAGGCAACTACCTTCATAAGGCATCTGAAGGAGTCTACCTAGCCTAGGTGCATTCAAAATGATTTGGACTCCCTTCACAATAGACCTCAAAACACCATCAGAGAAGACTAAATTTGAGTAAAATTTTTTGACAAGATCAATATAAACTGGCTCAGATAAATTGAGGAAAATTCTCCATCTTTGCTTAATTAATTTCTCTCCAATGGAAAAACCATCACTCCTCAAAAATCGAAAATCAACATTTCTTCCTAAGGCTACTTTTCTTGCAGATAGAGGAATCTTACTTAGTGTAATCGATGGAGAAGCTTGGGTCGGTGCTTGAGCTGCCTTCTTCCTCCGTTCCTCAGCCTCTAAAGACCTTACAGACTTCCTTCTCTGCGACAACCTCATTTTGGGGGCCATTGTCCCAAGGAGAGGAGGAAAATCGATCAAAAGGGTAGAGTGGGATGAGAGATGGATGGAAATGAAGAGGAGAGGAGGGTTTAGGAGTATTTTTCATGGATTTTGTAGGTTAGGGTTTGAAATTTGGTGGAGATCAGGAGTGAAAGCCATGAGAGGGAGAGAGATTGCTTAAGGATTTGGGATGATGATCCAAGGTTTTGTGTGGTTTTGACATCAGTGGAGATTTAGGAGGGGATCCTTAGGTTTGGGATGAGAGGAAAAGAAAGGGTTATGGGGTTTGAGTCACCCCAAAAGGGTTTTAAAAGGGAGAGGAATTGGATCTGCTCAAAAGAAAAAAACCATGTACCCGTTCAATTGGGACGTCCCACATGGGATGCCCCATTCAGGGAAACATCAGGCAATGAGAAAAAGATTTAAAAATAGAGAAAATTTTAAAAAGAAAATTTAAAAAGGTTCATATCGACTTGAGATAATCATGAGAAGTCTAGATAAATTTTGGTATAATTTTTGATGGAATATTTCTATGAAAAAAAATTCGAGATGGTATCTAAATAGCACTGATGATTTTTTAATTATCTTGAAAAAATCTCAAAAAAAGATAGATAGCTCTTAAAATTAAGATAATAAAGTCAAAAAATTTTAAAAGGATTTTGGGAATGAAAATATGATTGAAGATCAAGCAGAAGGGTTTAAGATGCCCAATTCTCTCTTATTTCATAAAATTTATTTTCATTTAGTGCTTTAGTAAAAATATTAGCTAGTTGTTTTTTAGTATTTATATATTCAAGTGTTATATCATTATTTTGAACATATTTTCTTATGAAATGGTGTATAATATTAATGTGTTTTAATCTAGAGTGTTGGATTGGATTTTTGATCAAATTAATGGCACTAGTATTATCACATCTTATGGGGATGTTTTTAAGTTCAATACCAAAATCTATGAGTTATTGCTTAATTTATAGGATTTGAACACAGCAACTTCTGACTGTAATATATTCAACCTCAGCCATAAACAATGCTATCGAATTTTGCTTATTACTAAATCAAGAGATTAAGTTCACTCCTAAAAATTGATAAGTTTTACTAGTACTTTTTCTGTTTAATTTATATCTAGCAAAGTCTATATCTGAGTAACCTATTAAGTCTATAGAAGATTGTTTTGAGAACCAAAATTTTAAGTTTTGTGTTCCTTTTAAGTATTTAAAAATTCTCTTAACAGTATTTAAGTGAGATTCTTTAGAATTTGACTGATATCTAGCACACATGCATACACTGAACATTATATCAGGTTTACTAGTAGTAAAATATAATAAAGAGCCTATCATGCCTCTATAGAGCTTTGAATCAATATTTTTATCATATTTATTTTTTTTTAATTTACAGAAAGAAGTCATAGGTGTACTTATAATTTTTGAGCTCTCTATTTCAAATTTCTTTAATAGTTTTTTTATGTACTTATTTTGGATGATGGAGATCCTCTCTTTCATTTGCTTAATTTGAAGTCTGAGGAAGAAAGTGAGTGCTCCCATCATGCTCATCTCGAACTCTCTCTGCATGAGCTTGATAAATTTTTTATACAAATCTTCATTAGTAGACCCAAATATAATGTCATCAACATATATTTGTATAACTAAAATTTTTTTATTTTTTCTTTTTATAAATAGAGTTGTATCAATTTTTTCTCTTGAAAAACTATTTTCTAATAAGAACTTACTAAATCTTTCATACCAAGCTCTAGGAGCTTGTTTTAAATCATATAATACTTTGTTTAACTTAAATACATGATCTAAAAATTTATAACTTTCAAAACCTGGAGGTTGTTTTACATATACTTCTTCAACAATATAATCATTTAGAAAAGCACTCTTAACATCTATTTGAAACAATTTAAAGTTCATAAAATAAGCAAAAGCAAGTAGCATTCTTATGGCTTCTAGTCTAGCAACAGGAGCAAATATTTCATCAAAATCAATTTTTTCTTATTGATTGTATCCTTTAGCAACTAATCTTACTTTATTTCTTATTACATTTCTATCTTCATCTAATTTATTCCTCTATACCCATTTAGTTCTTATTATGGGATGATTTTTAGATCTAGAAACTAGTGTCCATACATTATTTCTTTCAAATTGATTTAGCTCTTCTTGCATGGCAATTATCCAGTTATAATCTTTTTCAGCTTTATCTATCATTTTAGGTTCTAGATGTGAAATAAAAGCTACATAATTATAAACATCCGTAAGAGAGGATCTAGTTCTTACCCCTTATGTCGGATCATCAATTATTAATTCTTTGGGATGATTGTGGACATACCTCCATTCTCTTGGAAGATTACCTATATCTTGAGATTATTCTTGAATGTTCTGATCATTGATGCTTTCATCCTCATATTTTTCATCCAACTGATCCTTATTTCACTCATTTGAGTCATTGATGGTGAGCTCTTTTATTCTATCTTCTATGATACCTACATCATCAGCACCCTCACTCTTCTTTAATGGAAGATCATTAGTTTCATCAAAAATTATATGAATTATCTCTTTACTACTAGTGTTCTTTTATTAAATACTCTAAAGATTTTGCTAGAAGTGGAATAGCCAAAAAAGATAGCTTCATCAGATTTAGTATCAAATTTACTTAAGCTATCTTTGCCATTATTTAAAATAAAACATCGACAATCAAAAATATAAAAATAGCCTATATTAGGTTTTTTATTTTTTCATAATTCATAAGATATTTTTTTAAAAATTGATCTTATTAAATCATAGTTTAAAATATAATATGCTGTGTTAATTGCCTCTATCCAGAAATATTTTGAGAGTTTGCCATCACATAGCATGGTACAGGCCATTTTTTCTAAGATTCTATTTTTTCTCTCTATAACTTTATTTTGTTGTGGTGTTCTAGGTGCTGAAAAATTATGATCTATGCCTTTTTCATCATAAAATTTTTTAAATTCTTTATTTTCAAATTTAATGCCATGGTCACTACAAATAAAAATAACTGATAAATCTTTTTCATTCAAAATATTTTTACAAAACTTAGAGAATGCTGAAAATGCTTCATTTTTAGATGCTACAAACAAAATCCAAGTGAAACATGAAAAATCATCAATAATTATAAAATTTTATCTTTTACCTCCTAGACTAGTTATTCTTATAGGACCAAATAAATCCATATATAGGAGTTCTAAAGGTTTAAAAATTGAAACAATATTCTTAGATTTAAAGAAAACTCTTGTTTGTTTACCTAATTGACATGCATCACAAATTTTATTTTTATCAAAATTAATTTTTGATAAATCAAAAATTAAATCTTTTTTAATGATTTTAGAAAGTGTGTGCATACTAATATGTGCAAGTCTATGGTGTCAAAGCCAACTAGTCTCATTAATTTTAGTATTCATAGCCACAAGATATTACATGTTTTGTAAGAAGAGATTATCCAAATCAACCATATATACATTGCCATGCCTATGTCCAATGAATCTAGTGCTAACATCAGAGGGACTAGTTACAATATTACTCCATGTAGCCATCATAGTCTTTTTCTTCTTGAACATCTTTTGACCTTTCTTGAACCGGAAACATTCTGATCTGAAGTGGCCCGACTTCTTACACTCATAACAGATGATGGGCTGTTCTTTTTCTTTTTCTTTACTCTGCTCCCTCTTAGCTAGTGATTTTTTCTTGGTCCCTTGTCTCCTTTTCTTCATGAAGTGTCTAAATTTTTTGATGATTAGGGTCAAGTCCTCATCTTCATCGTTATTTTTTAATTTTTCTGTATCTTTTTCTTCTTGAGCTATCGACTTGAGAGTGATAGTCTTCTTTCTTCTGGTCTCCTCCTTAGAGTGTTGCTTCATAATCAGCTTGTGAGTCATGAGGGATCCAAGTAGCTCCTCTAATGGTAAAGTATTTAAATCTTTGGCTTCTTGGATTGCAGTGACCTTTACCTCCTATGATCTTAGTAAAGACTTGAGTACTTTTCTCACAAGATCACTGTTAGAATAATATTTGCGAAGATTTTTCAAACCGTTTATGATGTCAGTGAAATGGGTGAACATTTGAGTTATTAACTCTTCAAGTTTCATTTTAAACAGTTCATAGTTATACACAAGCATATTGATTTTAGACTCTTTTACTTGGTTTGTGCCTTCATGTGTAACTTTTAATCTGTCCCAAATTTTTTTAGTTGAATTGCAAGTAGAAATATGATTAAATTTATTTGCATCTAGAGCACAATATAAAATATTCGTGGCTTTAGCATTGAGCTGAGCCATTTTCTTATTAAATTCATTTCATTCACCTTCCAGCTTAGGGAAAGACACACCATCAATCAATTTAATGAATGTGTGTGGTCCATTTACTATGATACTCCACATATCATAGTCAAGTACTTGAATAAAAATTCTCATCCAAGCTTTCCAATGGGTGTAGTTTAACCCATTGAGAAGTAGAGGTCGGTTTGTGGATTGCCCCTCGACTAGGGATGTGCCAAATTGGGCTACCATAGATATTTGGCTCTTGATGGTTAAATCAAGTAAGGACTAGAGCACCAGACTCTGATACCACTTTTTGCCTAGATATGAAGCCCAAGAGGGGGGGATGAATTGGGTCTTTTTAAAATTTTTAAGATTTATGCTCTAAAGTAATGTGCTAAGGTGATGAGTGGAGTGAGTTGATTTACAATGAAAATAAAATCAAAACATAAATGATAGGTAACCAAGTATAAAGCATAAAGAATAAGTAAAGAGATGCAACCATAACAAACATAAAGAATTTATAGTAGTTTGGTACCAACCTTGCACCTACATCCACTCTCCAAGTTCCTACTTGAGAATTCAATCTACTAAAAGGATTTCAAAGATACAACACATCGGACAACCCCGACCCTTGCTATCCAAGCAAGAATACTTATTTTTCAGATACAAACCAACCCTCAACAATTCAATTTTAGGTTTGGATCAACCCAATCGAGTTTTGGAACCTCCCAAAACTCAAAACCCAAAGTACAATATGAGAAAAATAGGGTACAAAAAATTTAGCACAACATCTCCTTAAATGAATATAATAAATGTAATAGAAATATAATATTTAAGGAAAAAAAACTTTTACTGAACACCTTCAATGAATTGCACACTTGATTGCAGCTAGAGAGTGGTTGGTGAGTTGATTGAATATTCTTTTCCTCTCTTTTAAGGATTTTTGAACTTTTCTCGAATGTGAGCTTTGAATGCTTGCAAACTTATGATTTTCTACTTTAAAAGAGCATTTATAATCATCATTTATACTTGAAAATATTTTAGTGTCAGTTTAGAGCTGTTGGAGAGTATTTAATGTATATTAAATGCATCAAAAATGGCCTAAAAACCAGTCGTTACATGTGCTTGTAGGAATGGGACGTCTCACTGGCAATGGGACATCCCATGGGGTATCCCAATTAGTCAGACAGAAAGTTTAGCTTTCTATTTTGATTTTAGGGTCTCAAGAGTCATCCTAAGTAGGTCATCCCACTACATGGATCATCCCAAGTAGGTCGTCCCACTGCATACCATGAGCCAAAATGATGTGTGCTGGCTACCCAATGAAAGGGGATGATCTAGATGGATCATCCCATTTTGTGCCAACCCAGTTTTTCATATATTTAAGGTCTGAAACTCATCAAAGTACTTTCAAATACTCTCAAATGGATTCCAATCAATTTGACACTCTCAAGAGACTTCAAAAACTTTTCCAACTTATAGAAACTTCAATTTTGACATACTTGATGAAGCTTTTCAAACTCAATCTTTTGAACTACTTAAAATATCATAAAAATATTTTTCAAAGATAAGAAACTCATTAGTAGTCTCCTCAAATAGTTTGTGATCATCAAAATTAATTCTTGGAGCAACAAAATTTTATGTTGAAGAGGTTCAACATGAATGGATGTAAAAGAGTTTACTTATCCATATATTTAATATACCAAGCCTGATGTGGTTTATGCCTTATGCACAATCATTAATTTTAAGCAGATCCGTGATAGGATCTTTTGAAAACTATGAAAAATATTCTCAAAATACTTGAGAAGTACTAGAAAAGCAGTGAATTGGAAGAATTTCAAACAACAAACTGTGTTTGACTTAGTTAAATGCTATTAGTAAATATTCCTCACCCTACTCAGCTCTCTACTCAGCCCCAGCCTCAGTCCATAACTCATCCTCCTACTCAATCCACCAATCAGGCCAGACCTCCATTCAGAGTTTATACTAGAGCCGATGTAGGGTTTCCAGCACACAGCATAGGACCATCATCCAAGACCAGCAGCCAGCGAGCTGGACCATCGTCTTCCCGAGCCTCCTCATCCGAGACCCTAGAGATCCCTTTTGATGAGGAGTAGTGTCTTAGGAGACTTTCATGTAGTCATCTGATGTATTAGGCTTATATCTCTTTGCTTGGACTTACGTTTGTATTAGCCTATCTTTGTATTAGCGAGTATTTGCTGACTTATATGACATTGTATATTGGTGTGCTATGACCTAGCACATTCATTTTGATGAATGTAATGCTATATTATTACTTTTTCTTATTTTTGTATTTTAGGATATTTTAAATTATTTATACATTGTCCTTTTTGATTGATGACAAAAAGAGGGAGTAGCAAAGAATATGAACATATGAGCATTGCTTACTTTAATATAAGCATATGAGCATTGCTTACTTTAATATGTGCCCCATGTGAATGTGCCTCATGAATGTATCATGGATGCATTGATATGTGCCTCATGAATGTATTATAAATGCATTTATGTGTCTTAAGTATTTATGTGTCTTATGAATATAATTTTCAGCTTTAACATATAGCATAACAATGGGCCATAATATGTATTATGTGTATGTGCCTAATATCTCATTTTCATATGGATGAAGAATATTGCATATATGGCACAATAAATGAAATTGAAGAATGAACAATGCTTTAGTGAGTACATTTGTGAAAACCTTACAATTGTAATTGAAGAAACATACGAAAAACATAAGCACAAACTAAGGGGGAGCAAAGTCTAAACTTATGAAAAAGTTGACACCTTTATTAACTTAAGCATATCTCTTGAAATTTATGCATGCTTTATGCGAATTGCTCATATACTCAAAGTTTTATCAACACCAAAAAGAGAGATTGTTGACCCCAAGGATTGATTTTGATGAATAATAAAATATTTAAGTATATGTTTGAACTAATGAGCTCTTCAAGATTATATTTCAGAAGAAATTATAGAGTAATAAAAAAAAAAATCTTACAATGCAAATTGAGAATAAATAAGAGAAATTTGAAAGCTTTTAAAGTATGTTACACATCTCAAACAAAGCTGGAGAAAGATATTCAAGATCTAAAATTGAAGAGAAATTCAATTGAAAAAGATCACAGAAAATTCAGTAGAAGGACCTTCGAGTCGACTCAAGGTTATTCCGAGTTGACTCAAGCTGAGACAGCACGCAAAAAATATTTTGGCATGCAAGAGTTTCAGCTAGCATGCTTTTGAGTCAGCTCAAGTTGGGCATGAGTTGACTAAAATAAATAGTGATAGAAAAAATAAAGTTTTAGAATAGAAAAATTTTGATCGAGCGAAGGAGTCGAGTCGACTCAAGTTGCTCGAGTCGAAGTCTCAGGGTGCGAACAGAGAGCTGTATTTTTGAGATAAAAGTTTGAAGCAGACTCGCAGGCTAGTCGAGTCGACTCAAAGCTTAAATCGAGTCGACTCAAAGGTTAGCCTAGTCGATTCAAATCTCAATGGCTAGTTCTACAGAATTTTTAAAACTGTACAGTCCACTTTCCAAAGGCTATATTCAGTCTTCCAATGGTCTAAATTGTCTCTCTAGCCTACCAAACATTGGAAAACACCTATAAAACTCATGGGAGACTAGACTTATCACATCAATCATTGAGAGGAAGTAAGATATCAAGAGCAAAAATCCAAAAGCATTGAAAAGGGAGCATTCACTTTCCAACCACTTAAAACATCAAATCTAAAGATTCTCTCGAGCAAGAAGACAAGCTCATCTGCTCAAAAGCTTCCATAAAAGAAGATTCAAAAGCTTCATCGATATTTTTGCCTATTAAAGGAGCCTTTTATTTTTAATTGTTGTTCTACTTTGTCTTTGTTGTAACTAGCTTTAATCAGATTTTGAAGCTAGGGGATAGGCCTATCCAAACCTGAGAATTAGATTGTAAGTCAAGGGTTGGCTTGTTTGTTGGTTGTGGTTGGTGATCTATTGTAAAACCAACTGAATTTTGGATAGTGAGCCTGAAAAACTATTCGACTATAATCTTGAATGGATTATAGTGAAAATTCCAAGTGGATCTTAGGGAGTAGACGTAGATGCAAGATGCACCGAACCACTATATATCGTGTGTGTTTGTACTTATGTTCTTCTAGCTTTCTTTGCATTTATACTTCTGTATACTTGAAGTCTGTACTCATCAACACTTCACTAGTTTTTAAAATAGCACATTACTTTTCTAAATTTTGAAAAACCCAATTCACCCCCCCTGGATTGTCTTACTAGGCAACAACTTCTTTAACATTGTTCTTGATCTATGGTAGATCTATCCCTAGACCCATCGATCGATGTCGATTCTCTATCAGAGAGATCAGATGTTATATAAGATTGTTAATTAGCATCTATAATATATCAGCAAAAAAATGATTTCCATCCAATAGTACATGATAATGTATTGGTTTGCTTTTATGAATGTGGTACAAAGTTAAGATATTCCTATTCATTCTCAGATATCATCTTTTTAAATTTGGTGAAAAAGCTATTCTTGCTTATGCTAGTTTTTGATATGTTGAATTTTGAAAATCATACTGTCCGATGCTAATGTTTCTGGGAAAGGAAAATACAAAATCATGGCATTTATATGGCTTCAATACAACCTGGTTACAACCCAAATTTGCATCATTGCTTATATGGTTTGGTAATAGGTTCTACAATTGGAAAGAAAAGACATCGGAGAAAAGGTAAAGGAGTTAACCTGGACATGATACAAAGTTAGAAATTTTTGATAAAAGAAAATTATTTGAAATTTATTTTTACATGGTTAGTATAATATTACTATTTTTTTATTGGATATGAATCTACTATTATTTTTACTTAAGACTATATGTTTGATAATTTTGTTACTAACAGTACATACTTACCTCAATTATGCCATAATTAATTATAATTTTAGGATAATTACACCAGCAGCATGCCTTGACTCAAACCTTCTATAATTTTTTGTTAAATTTTTTTCATATATTTAATCATAGTTTTGATCTCAAACCTTGACTCTGTAACAAACTTAAGCTTTCAAGGATGGGTACAAAGGGATCAAAATTCAATCTAACTATAAATGGATGGGTCGGAGGTATCTATAGCTCTATATCATCGAATGAAATATGTAAAAATAATCTATTCGAGAATCAGAGTAGTATATTAAAATATATCCCTCCATGTCGGTTTAGGCTTGAGGCGTATCAATTACAATAGTTTTTCAGTTTTAATTAACTTAGTTACAGACCATTTAGATTATTGGCTAACAAAATATGTCATTTTAAATCTTATATAGTTATTTTTATTTTTAGAGATTATAGACCATGTCTTTCCGAGGTTGGAGCCATTACAATTGAGGAGATAGCTTTAGAGGAGAGAGCTCTCATGCAGCTAGCTCATATGGTTCTGCAGCACCCATACCATGTAGTAAACTTTGATACTTTAGATTTTTTTATGTTATTTTATCTTTCATTATCTAATATAATATTCTTTATGATGTCTTGATACTTTCAGATTCAGACGATGTGGGGTCACTAATGACCCCACACTCACATGGAGTAGCATCTAGCTCTCAGAGTCAGCAACGTGGTAGAGGATCTGTCTAACTCATGGCACCTCTGACTCGATCGGAGGATAGAGAGCTCATCCATATTCAGAGTCAATCATAAGTACTATATCTTTACGAAATATGTTTAAAATTTAGTCATTGTAGAGTCTAATATTTATTATTCAAAATTAATTTTACAGCACATTTACAGAGAGCTGCATGCCTCGTGTGATTATCGGGATCATCCGACAATTGATGCCAGGGTTGATGAACGAGTTCTCTAGTTGGTCGTTGGGGGCTCATGATACAGCTTGGAAGATGTTCCTGATAAGTCAAAGGTATTTAATTTAATAATTCATGATAGGTTTGTATTCTATTTATTAATACACGTTTGCTTCTACTTCTAGGGGTACTACTGATTCTTATCTCCTCAGAATGATGAGACTGACCATCTGATCTTCGAGCAGGTGGCCACATGTAGGTTTTGAGATGAGCTACACAGCTTAGGCAATCTGTCATCAAGCATTTTGGTTCTCAGTCACCATCAGACTGGAAGTCCTATAAGGATCACTGGATGCGGACGAACGTATGGGAGGTCCTCTACGACCAGTAAAGTAGTAAGGAGTATACCAGTAGGCGGCAAATAGCCCGACAGAATCGGACCACCCAGTAAGATCCGATCAGATGCACGAGCGACTCCATTAGGCATACATGTTATGATCGACAGACTGGTAAGAAATCTATACAAAACTCTTCACTAGAACTATAAAAATTCTTATATGTATGATTTAATTAACTTAATTTTATTATTTACTTATTATAGATATGATAGCTGAGTCATCCACCAGGCCAGCTATAGTTGTGGGAGGCTACACACCAGTCTGGGAGGACTAGTGATTATTTAAATTCTAGATCACGATAGATCGTGGTAAGAATTTTAAACTATTTTTACTTTATTACAAGATCTGATATATATATTAAAACTAATGTATTTTTGAACTGTGAAGGTGGATTACACAGAGTACGTCATTACGTGGTGTGGCGACGACTCATCCACTCAGCCCCTCTTTGACCTTGAGGGATGGCTCAAGGTCACTAGAGGGATGAGTAGGAGCCGGATCATAAGATTTGGCCATAGCTTCGACCCTCTGGTGGCTCGATACTCTTCGGCATCCTCACAGGCCTCAACATCCGAGACTTGGAGTGATGTGCATGTGGAGGAGGTCACGCAGAGGCTTCTGAGCCAGCGACCTTAGAGCTTTTGGGATGTCATCTGTGATACGATCTTAGAAATTGTCCGGGACCTACAGCTGCACAACCAACTAGGCTCGTTGTCCGAGCCATCACATTAGGTAATTCTATTAGTAAATTTTTTTTACTTATTTTAAGTTTTCATATTTAGAAGCTTCATATATTTAGGCTTGAGTCGGAGAAGAAGATCTAGGGGTTAAAAATTCAATCTAACCATTCAATTGATTGGCCGGAGGTGTCTATAGTTTCGTATCATCGAATGAAATGTATAAAAATAATCTGTTCAAAAATTAAAAAAGTATATCAAAAGATAATAATATTTTATTTTTCTTTATTTTAGGATGCTGAGACATCCATCTCTCATCCATCAACTACTGGAGAGGAGTAGGAGGATGAGAAGGAAGATGATGAAGAAGATCTGGGCTGATTTTTTTTATTTTGATGTATTATATTTTTTTATACTACTTATAAAATTATGTAATTTATATTTTTAATATAATATAATATAATTATTTTTTTATTTATGATTGTCATGTTATCTTTGGATTTTAATTATAATAGATGTTAAAAATTATAATTGATTGTGATTAATTAAAATAAGTTTAAAAAATATTATTATAATTTTTTAAAAAAATAAAATTAACTATTATTGATGACATTAGTGACAGCTGTAGGTGTTGCTAATAACCAAATATTATTATAATTTTTTTAAAAAAAATAAAATTAAATATCATCGATAGTATCAGTGATGGTATTGCCATCTCTAATACTTATTAGCGATGACATTAGCGACAACAAAATCATAGCTAATTTTTTTAATTTTTATTTAAAAATAATAAAATAAATAGCAATAAACTTTAGCTATTGCTAATACCATCACTAATATTGTTATTAGTGACGGCTAGAATGTCCATTGCTAATAAAGGCAATTAGCGACTAGAATTTTTTCGACCACCAATTAGGGTCGGGGTGCCATCGCTAATACAAAATGACTATTAGTGATAGCGGCAATTAACGATCGCTAGTAGTCAAATTTTTTGTAGCGATATTGCAAACATTAGTATTAATCAAATTTAAAATATATGATCTTCTATATGGAAGGAATTTATGAAATGCAACTTTATGTTATTTGTCAGTTAAACAATCGGTGCATATCTTTAGAGACATATCTTTGATAGGAAGGAATTTTTTTCTCACAAGAATGTCAAATCTCTTCTCACTTATTTGGTCAAGCCGCTTATGCCATAACTCAATAGAAGAATCTTCAGCTACATTCACCTCCATCTTATATAATTTTGGCTGCATCATGTAAAGCATGTGTTGCCCCAAAGATTGATTTTGATGAATACAAAATATTTGAGAGAGATACTAATAACTTTTGCCTTTGGAGATGTGTTAAAATTAGTGTATTTCAAAAATTTTAAGAATTTTTGTATTAAATAAAAAGGTTGGAAATGGCCAAGATAGCATTTTCTTTGTGTTGGAGGTCAAATTGAAGTTTTTCGGAAGCCTTAAGACCTTTCAAGATGATATCTAATCTTTTGGAGGCATTTCCAAATTTCTCGAAAGCTCAAAATTGAAGAAATAGCATTTGGGCAAAAAGGGGCGCCCCCTAGGTCGCCCCTTTTTAATTTGGCATGCACGTGAGATTTGGGTGTGGCATGTAGAAAGGGGCACCCCCTGGGTCATCCCATTGAAAAGGAGCATCCCCTAGGTCAACCTCTGCAGATTTAAAGTGCAGACAGAGAACTATTTTTGGACTGTTGTAAAAGAGATACCTCCAAGTCATCCCATTGGAAAGAGGCGCCCCCTGCGGCAAGAAACACTGTAACGATTATATTTTTTTCCATTCCACCGTATTTAATGCTTCCAAATTTAACTCTAACAGCACCAAACGGCTACTGTTCATTTTCTAGCACTTACTGAGGATATAAAGGCTTTCAAACAAGTGGAGAATCATCAAGAAAATTAGAGAGAAAGGCATTCAAATTGATTTCAGCGTTCAACTCAAAGAAGCCTCAATTTCAAAACTCAACCACCCCTTTCCATGCTTATTCAAGTCTCTAATCATTCAGAGGGTGTTCATTAAAGCTTCTCCATTACTGTGTAAAGAGTTTCTATTAATTTATTGTGCCCATTAAGGAGCTTAGTTGTGATTTACATTGTAATACTTATCCTTCTTACTTGCTATTTTGTATTTGAGTTTTGGGGGGTTTCAAAACTTGTATAGATTGATCTGATCCTTAAATCAGAGTGTAAAGAGTTGGCTTGTACCTAAGAAATAAGTGTCTAGCTTGAGATAGCTAGGATTGATGTTATCTGACGTTGTATTCAGTTTGAATACGCTTAATAGATTGGAATTCTCAAGTAGGAGCTTGGAGAGTAGATGTAGATGCAAGATTGGCACTGAACCACTATAAATCTTTTGTTTGTATTGCTTACTTTCCTTATTACTGATTACTTTGTCTCTACTCTCTTCTATTAAGTTCTAGCACATTACTTGCTTCACTCACTTCACCTCATTTAAAAACATCAAAAGCACATCTTGTTATTCAGTTTTTAACTTAAATTTTTTTAAAGAAACCTAATTCAAACCTCTCTCTTGGATTGCATAGCTGGGCAATAAGTAGAATCAGAGTCTGGTACTCTAGCCCCTATTTGACTTCGCTATCAAGAGCAAAAGATCAATTATAACTCAAGCTAGCACTTCACTTGCCGTGGGGCAATCCACAAATCGATATCCACTTTTCAATAGATCAAATTATATCAATTGGAAAGCTCAGATGAAGATTTTATTCAAGCACTTGACTATGATATATGGATAATCATAGTAAATGGACCTCACTCATCCACAAAGCAAATTGATGGGAAGGATATTTCCAAACCTAAAAATGAGTCAGATGAGGGTGACAAGAAGATGGAACAATTAAATGCTAAAACTATGAATATTTTATACTGTGCTTTAGATACAAATGAATTTAATAAAATTTTTATATATAATTTTGTTAAAAAAATATGGGATAGATTAGAAGTAATATATGAAGGTACCAATCTGGATAAAGAGTCTAAAATAAATATGCTTATCCACAAATATGAACTTTTTAAAATAAAACCTAATGAGTCTATTACCTAAATGTTTATACGTTTCACTGATATTATAAATAGGCTTAAGAGTCTTGGTAAGTCTATTAGATGATCTAAAAAAGCTAAAATATAAAATCAATGTTTACTCAAAGAAAAGGAAGATATTTCAACTGAAAATAGAAATTTAATCCAAAAAAATCAAAACTTAAAAATTAAAGTAAATAAGCTGAAACCTATTGTAGATAAGTTTACTTTAAGTTTAAATAAACTAGAAATGATTCTTGAAAACCAAATGATAGTTTACAACAAAGCTGATCTTAGTTACAACCCTCTAAAGAAATAAAAATTTTTGAAAAATATATTTGTAAACTCTCCTCAAAATAAAATTTCATGTTTCATCTATGATAAATTAGGCTATAAATCATATGCATGCTCTTCTAACAGATTTGGCAGCTTTAATGTAAAGATGATATAGGTTCCAAAAGGAACCATCATGACTAACCAAAAAGGATCAAAGAAAATTTGGATACCTAAAGTTAAAACTTAATTTTCTATGTAGGTATGTCTTGCATCTCAAAGATCAAAGAGAAGATGGTATCTTGATAGTGGGTATTCAAGACATAACCAATGATGAATCTCAATTCATCATCCTTGAAGCAAAAGATGGAGGGATAGTCACCTTTGGAGATAGTGACAAAGAAAAGATCATTAGAGTAGGTAATATTGGTATCACTCCCTCCATATTCACTGAAAATATTATATTAGTAGATGGTCTCAAGCATAATTTTTTAAGCATTAGTCAATTATATGATAAGAATTTTAAAGTTATATTTGAATCCCTTATGTACATTGTAACTAGTCCCAATAATGATGGTATAAGATTCATTGGATATAGATATGGTTATATTTACATGGCAGATTTGGATGATCTATCCTTGCCAAATATAAAATGTCTAGTAGCCATGAATGCTAAGATTAATGAGACTAGTTGGCTTTGGCACCGTAAGCTTGCATATATAAGCATGCATTCTGCGCCGCTACCATCTCATCCAAAAAATCATGGATCGACGTGACGTCAACCTTCAGAAGATCGACGGAAAGGAGAATCTGGCCTACCCATTCACTAAAACCATTGCGGTAAAGGAGTTCGACGACTTCAAATCGAAGATGGATATTAGATACTGCATCGATTGGCTTTAGGCCAAGTGGGAGATTGTTGGGAATAGTATTCCAAAGCCAATCGTCAGCCTGTTGATGGTTGTGCTCTTTTCTGTATTAGTATATGAATTATAAATAAATAAAAATTATTTTGATATTTTTTCATCATAAATTATTTCATCTTCTAATGAACTCCTGTGTTGTGGTGAAGTCCTTAGGACTATTTAGACTCGACAAAGGAGGATTTATCGTTTAGTCCTTAAACTTGTTCGTGACCAAATAATACATTGTTACCAAGGACAATAATATTTATCAAGCATAGGTCGTTGTGTGTCATATGGGTTGGTTGTCCTCTTAACCAAGGAGTATGGAGACACTGGTATGGCATACAGGTGAGATGTAAGGGTACATCTGCACTGAACGTGACTAATTCTGGAGCTTTTTCTGCTGTCAAGATTTGCTCCGATGGGATATGGGTATAACTATCCCTCCGACCTGAGACCGTCATGGTGACTTACAAGTAACTCACTACACTTAGGCACTGGACTACCTGAATTTCTGATTCAGTGATGAAAGGCTACTGGGTGTAGTCAAGTACTTGACTTGTCGGTGCGTGTGTCAAGATGGGATTGACCACTCCAGTTCAGGAGCTGTGTATAGTCGTGTTTTCATTTAGCAAAATCTTGACCAGGGTAGTCCTAGTGAGGAGTCACAGGATTGATTGAGTTGAGCATGATTCGGATGATTTGATCAGGGTTGACAGTTTAACCCTGAGTCGTCCTATACACAGGGGTCAAAAGGGATGAATTATACAGTAACCATATTCACGTAGGTTCTGAATGTTACAATTGCGACTATTCGATTTGTTCGGATGTCGGATACCATTGCTAGATGGTCACTTCGATTAGTACAGAAATTGGTTCCTGTGCTACCAGCTTAGGTTAAAACCTGTGGGGTCACACACATTAGAGATTCCTATCTGATCTGATGGCTGGTGAAGAGTCCCACTGGACTGAGACTCTTCAACTGAGAGTTCAAATACTCGAAGACTCTGTGATTGAGAATCAGGATTCTCTGATCATGAGTTCCATACATTTTGGGTACCAGGGTCAAGAGTCCCACTGGTTTGGGACTCTTCGATTAAGGTTTCATATCAATGGACTTTGATTCCCGATTGCCCATCGAATTTGGACTCAGTATTTATGAGAGGTTTAATTAGTAATTTGATTACTAATTAACTCAATTTGATAGAGTAATTATTTTTGGATCAAGTCCAATTGAATTGAATTCAGTTGGGTTTGAGTCGATTAGGTTAAGAGTTGACCTAATCGTCGAGGTGGTTTGGTCCCTGATTTAATCAGGGGTTGGGCTTAGTCAATTTTTTATTTGATTAGGATTTTATTAAGCCTAATTAAGCCTAATTGTATTGGGTTTAATTTAGTCTAAATGTGCCTAACCTATTTTAATAAGATTGGTTCAATTAGATTTGAAACCACCTTGACTTATCTCCCTGCGCCACCTCACTTCACCTGCGCCCATTTAAATTCACGAGAAATGAGTTCTCATGAATTTTCTCCCATGCAGAAGCCTTCCCATGCCCCTTGTTTGTGCACCATTTTGAATGGATAATGATAGGATTGGTTGGCCATTCAAATTCAAAGGATGTTTGAATTTGAATGGTTAACAAATCCCTGCGCCACCCCTTTAATTTGTGCGCCACTTCCTCCACACGAGAAAAGATTTCTCGTGTAAACACTCCACGCACAAAGAAGCCCACACCTTTCCCTTCTCATGCCAAGAGTGGATAAAAATTGGTTGGTTGGCATTTGAATTCAAATTCGATTTGAATTCAAGTGAGCAACCACTTATCTTTATCCTCTCACGTGGTAAAAATGCTGCAAAGATGCGATCTTGCACCGTTTTAAAAAGAAGAAAAGATAGGGCGTGTGATATCTGATCCCAGAGAGATAGGGTGGCATGAGAAAGCTTTTCTGCATGAGAAAAGAAAAGAAAAGGAGAGAAAAGAAAAGAAAGAGTGGGCGCAAGATTTTTCTTGTGTACCTTAGGGTTCGGGAAGTGAGAAAGTGAGCTACAAGTGTTGTGAGCCCATCAGATTTCAGAAAGAGCTTCATCAACCTCTCAAGTACATCTGCTGACAATTCAAAGCATCCGAGGAGCCAGTAAATCAAGATCGAAGGAGTTTGATCAGCATCAGCCGTCGAAAGGGTTCTGCAACGAACTAGCATTCGTGAGGAGCCGATCAGATCGGGAGCTTCGCGTGAATGATCTGCAGAGGTCAGACATACTGTGTGGCTACATTGCAATGATTAGACCTTCTCGATGGTGATCAGACTACAGTGATCGACTACCTGCATGAAGGTAATATGTTTTGAGCACATAACAGTAAAATATTTACTGTAGAGAATTTGAAATTTCAAATTTAAATGCATGCTATATATATCATATTTAGATCTTTGTGTAGGGTTCATACATGTTAATTAATTAGATTAATTAATTATTTTCACTGTAAAATTATAATTTTGAAAAAATTTTAAAATTATCGTTTTACCCCTGCACAGAAATTCACTTCAATATATGTATGAAATTTGGTATTAATTGACACTTTCATGAAGTATCTGTTCACATGTGCTTATTTTGTCAGTTCATGATTCATATTGGCAAAATAATTTAAACACATTATATTTAGTTATTATAGATATAGTTATGTGATCCTTATTGTATATTTATAGATTTGGATATAGATGCTATATTTTATACTATCTTGATGTATATTTTAATATTCTATTTTATTGGATAGAACTATGGATGTTGATTTTTTTATTGATGTATTTTGGCAGAAATTATGTATTTTTAGTATCGCATGAGCACAATGAAATATATTAATATATTTTGGATGAAGTTATATCTTTTTGGCTGATGTGAACTTACTTTAGACTTGTGGTTGATGCAGTTGATGACATGAAATTGATGTTATATTTTGTTATAAACCTTGAATGCAACTTGTTGAATATGTATCATGGACAGGTTCCTCATGATCAATCAAAAAGGGAGAGTTGATTTTGATATTTTTTAAAAAAAAGAATGTCAATTTTAAATGATGATGCCAAAAAGAGAGAGTAAATATATATTGTTTGGTATAAGTAAAATTTTCAGAAAGTAAAATTTTTAGAAATAATAAGACTTTTATTGGGCCCATATTGTGTCATTTATATCACTTATGCAGGTTCTACAAGCTTGAAACTTTTAGGAGTATTGTTTTAATCAAAAAATTTTTCTTTGATGATGTCAAAAAGGGGGAGTGTTTTGCATGTAACATTGTAAAGCAAAATTTGAGAAGCTAAAATTGTTCAATTGATTGTTTTAAGAATTAAGGGGGAGTGCATACTTGACCCTAGCCCCTAACCTCTCTTCTAAAAGAATTAAGACATTTGGATCTATATATCAATGCTTTGATAATTTTAAAGCTCATGCCTCATTTTCAATTTGAGCCAATTTATTTTTTGTTAATAATAAGTGCACTATGATAAGTCATGATCTTTGACAATATGTGTTAAAGCTGAAACTATGTAGTTCATGCCTTATACCTCAAAATTCAAATTGAATATGCTCACATATTGCCTTGTTTTAAATTTAAAATTTCTTAATGGCACAACTTTGCTCAAATGTACTATATATGCTATAGTTTTTGTTTATACTTAAATATTTTATAATTATCAAAAAGAGGGTGATTGTTGTCTCAAGGATTGATTTTAATGAGCACAAAATTTTTGAGAGGGGTACTAATAACTTTTGCTTTTGGAGATGAACTAAAAGTGTATTTCAGAAATTCCAAGAATTTTTGTATTAAATAAAAAAGGTTGGAAATGGCCAAGGTAGCATTTTCTTTGTGTTGGAGGTCAAATTGAAGTTTTTGGGAAGCCTTAAGACCTTTCAAGATGACATCTAATCTTTTGGAGGCATTTCCAAATTTTTTGAAAGCTCAAAATTAAAGAAATGGCATTTGGGCAAAAAGGGGCGCCCTCTAGGTCGCCCCCTTTTGATTTGGCATGCCTGGCACGCAAGATTTGGGCGTGGCATGCAGAAAGAGGCACCCCCTGGGTCATCCCATTGAAAAGGGGTGTCCCTTGGGTCAACCCCTATAGATTTTAAGTGCAGACAGAGTCATTTTTTTTGGATTGTTGCAAAAGGGGCGCCCCCTAGGTCGTCCCATTAAAAGGGATGCCCTCTGAGTCACCCCCTGTGGTGAGAAATACTATAATGGGTATATTTTTTCTCCATTCCACCATATTTAATGCTTCCAAATTTAACTCCAACAGCTCCAAACAGCTACTATTCATTTTTCAGCATTTACTGAAGATATAAAGGCTTTCAAACAAGTGGAGAATCATCAAGAAGATTAGAGAAAAAGGCATTCAAACTAATTTCAGCATTCAACTCAAAGAAGCCTCAATTTCAAAGCTTAACCACCTCCTTCCAAGCTCATTCAGGTCTCCAATCATTCAGAGGGTGTTCATTAAAGCTTCTCTATTATTACATAATGTGTTTCTATTGATTTATTATGCTCATTAAGGAGCTTAGTTGTGCTTTACATTGTAATACTTCTTCTTCTTACTTGCTATTTTGTATTTGAGTTTTGGGAGATTTCAAAACTTGTATAGGTTGATCTGAACCTCAAATTGGAGTGTAAATGGTTGGCTTGTATCTGAAAAATAAGTGTCTAGTTTGGGATAGCTAGGATCAATGTTATCCGACGTTGTATTCGATTTGAATATGCATAGTAGATTGAAATTTTCAAGTAGGAGAAGAGTGGATGTAGGTGCAAGGTTGACACCGAATCACTATAAATTTTTTGTCTGTGTTACTTACTTTCTTTATTTGCTGATTGCTTTATCTTTACTTTCTTCTATTAAGTTCTAGCACATTACTTGCTTCGCTCACTTCACCTCATTAAAAAACATCAAGAGCACATCTTGTTATTCAATTTTTAACTTAAATTTTTTTAAAGAAACCCAATTCACTCCCCCTCTTGGATTGCATAGCTGGGCAACAGCATGCTTGATTTCTTTTCTCTTGCTACCACTAGAGAACCTTTGGTAAGTTTTTATTTTTCTTCACCGAAATGGTTGTGGTAACCTTCATTATTAAGTATTCCAGTGGAGATCAAGTGAAGGCAAATATCCGAAACATGTCTCCCATTTTTCAGCAATAGCTAGCTAGCATCTAATATTGGTTTCTAAGCAAATATCTCCCATGTTGACATTCTTAGTTACTCTATCATTTTCCATCCTAACACTATCAAAATCAACACTAGTGTAAGATGTGAAGAAGCCATGCCGAGAAGTAATATAAAAAAAAGCATCTGAGTCAATAACCCAAGTACAGTCATGACATGTAAGATTCAAAGAATCATCGTCATAAATAATAGCAACATCAACATCAGATGCAATCACTGCTATATCTTTTTCTTCCTTCTTTTCTTCACCTCTTTCTCCTGATTTCTCTATTTTAAATTTTCTATGCTCCTTTTTCATATGCTCTGGCTTGCCATAATGAAAATATTTAATCTCTTTTCTGAATTTAGACCTTCCACTTGACTTTTTATGATTGCTAAAATTTTGTGAATTTTTGATTTTACTCCTCTCTCGTCTTTCTGTAACCAATGCATCTGACTGTATAGTCATACCATGTTTTCTTTTTCTAATCACCTCATTAAGCATACTATTCTTTATCATTTACAATGTCACCACATCATTAGGAGCTAAAATACAGATTGATACAACCAGAGTTTTTCAACTGTCAAACAAAAAATTGAGCAACAACAATGCTTGCAACTCATCATCTAGCATCATCTTCATAGTGGCCAACTGATTTACTACATCCTGAAATCTACTCAGATACTTGGAATTGAACTTCTCTCCTTATATTTCATATTCACAAGTTTTCTGATCATGAATGCTTTATTCTATGTGGGCCTCCATTCATAAAGGCTCTCCAGTTTCTTCCATAAACTATGGGCATTAGTCTCTATAGCAATTTAATGAAAAATACTATCATCTATCTATTGCTTGATTAATCCAACTGTCTTCTTATTTATTTTTTGCCACTCTTGTTGAATTTTTTCACTTGGCTTGGCACTATCATCTTCAATGGGATCATACAAATCTTTACAGAATAATAAATCTTCTATATGGGGCTTTTAAATTGAATAATTAGAAGATGCAAGCTTAACCATACTTCCATCTATATGTTCTTCTATTTAATCCACACAAGAAAATTCAATCAGTAACAACCTTGCTCTGATACTACTTTATTGGGAAAAACTGCAATCATAGACAATAAAGTCACAAACTTCTTTCTTTCTTTTGGATAATTAAATAGGATATTATAAAGCAACAATGATCTTTACGATCTACTCAGACAATTGATAAATAAAAATAATCAAGTAACCTACAAAAAGGATACCATAATTTTGATATGAATCTTTCACTATTTAAAATAATGAGATTATTGTAAGTTTTCTCTAAATTAACTAGAGATTACACCAATATATGATCTTCAAAAATAAATCTCGACTTCATAATAAAAACAACTATCACTAATAAAGTAGATTTCAACAATAAATAAGGGCATATCTTATCAAATATATGATGCTTGAAATAATTATCGAAGAAGACCTTTCAAAGATCAAAATTGTTCAACTTGTAACTCTCGATGTTAGAAATAATATACTAAAATTTTATCACAATCGAAATACAAACAACCATCCGATCATTTGATAAAATAGCATCAAAAATAACCTTTTTCTTCTATCGCTCTTGATTATTCCGCATCCCACACTGGTTTTTGCGCCACTCTTTTGGTTTTCACGCATTGCCCAAAATCTTTGTTGCCTGTTTTACATAGGCCACTAATGAATTAGTCCTACCTAGACTCTCCTATTTCTTGTTTTATTTATTTTAAAGAGAGATAGTCCCAAGCGACCACCCAACATCAGAGGATCGGGGGAAGCTCCGCTACAAGAAAAGAGTATTTTTGTGATAAAATTATTTATGATGCAAATATTTTTATCATCACTAATCGTATTTATGATAAAAAAAAATTGATCATAAATAATAAAATATTTATAATAAAAATAATTTTTTATCATAAATAGTTGCCTATCAGTGATGAAAAAATCATTCCATCATAAATATATATTATTTATAATGAATATTTTTATCATAAATAATAAATTAATTATTTTAATTTTAAATTTTTAAATATTTATGATAAAAATATTTTTATCATAAATAATTTAAGTATTTATGATAGAAAATATTTTTTGTTGGAAATAAGATTATTCCCAACACAAATATTATCATCATCAATATTTAAAAAAATGAGAAATTAAACAAATTCAAAAATTATAGATTATTTACAATAAAAATATTTCATCATAAATAATTGAGTATTTGAGATGAAAAAAATTTTTATCATAAATACTTGATTATTTATGATGAAAATATTTTCATTACAAATAATTAAAAAAATTAAAAATTTAAAAAAATCAAAAATTACTCATTATTTATGATAAAAATTTTTCATCATAAATAAAAACTTTTTATGATGAAAAAAAATTTCATCATAAATACTTGATTATTTACGATGAAAATATTTTCATCATAAATTGTTAAAAAAATCAAAAATTTAAAAAAAATAAAAATTGTTCATTATTTGTGATGAAAATTTTTCATCATAAATAAAAAATTTTTATGATGAAAAATTTTTTTATCATAAATACTTGATTATTTATGATGAAAATATCCTCATCGTCAATAGTTAAAAAAATCAAAAATTTAAAAAAATAAAAATTACTTATTATTTATGATAAAAATTTTTCATTATAAATAAGTAGTTTTAATGATGAAAAAAAAATATTCATTGTAAATACTCAATTATTAACAATAAAAAATTTTTTATCATCAATATTTAAAAAAATTAATAATTTAAAAAAATCAAAAGTTGCTTATTATTTTTGATGAAAATTTTTCATTGTAAATAATCGAGTATTTATGATGAAAATTTTATTTTCATCATAAATACTTTTATTTATGATGAAAATATTTTCATCACCAATATGTAAAAAATTAAAAATTTAAAAGAATTATAAATTTTAAATTCTTTATTTTGTGTAAGGTAACTGTATTTATTTTTTGTAGCAATTGTATATATCTTTTGTCCTTTTACATGGTAAAGAAGCAAATGTGAGTTATGATCCAGACTGAATTTTTTGTATGAAAAAATCATATAAAAGTGGATGATATTCATAGATTAGAATGAATAGATCTTTTTGAATGAAATGAGCTATACGTTTATTTACGACATAAAATTTATCTGTTCATCGCTGTCACTGCTACTAGTAATATCAATAAATCTTTCTGATGGAGTGTCTGCCTTAAGCTGTATGAAAAGAGCCTCCTTTCATTCAGAAACCATATAGTTAAGCAGCGCATTCTAGCATGGCTTCCACAATTTTAAAAGGTACCATACTTTTCGCATCGATCGACACTCAAATATATCTCTGTAGGAGTTCCAATCATAAGAAGATAAATAATACAAGTACTTATCTTCCTAGCAATGCAAAAGATAAATATGAGCTTGTGCTTTATAACACAACTTACACTACCCACAGGTCTGCTTTGATTCTGATTAATTATTAGATCTTTGATACTCACACAATTCTTCTTAAATTTCTCAAGCTCGATCCTCACATACATGCAATATACGAGCTTCTAGACTTCTAATTTTTTATCCCTATCCTATCTTTCAAATCTCAATCTTGATAAATTTCTCTCGCGATCTCAGAATCATCATGATATTCTCATACTTTGACTTCTAAAATGAGAACTCTAAGAAGAAGACAAGCTCTTTGGAGATCGAAGACCTCAAAGCTATCGATCTCCCATAGTGTCCATTTCATTGCGGAAGCCAAAGAGCTGTTCTTATAACAATTATTAGCGATGTAAATTGAACTTTTTTTATTAAGTTTTTTTGATAAAAAAGTTAAAATTATTTTTTTATAAAATTATTATTAAAAATATTTTTTTAGATTGAGAAAATTTGGAGGGAAATTTTTTTTAAAATTTTAGCGATGTAAACCAAATTTTCATCATAAATAGTCTTTAATTTTTTTTAAATTTTTTTTAAAAAAAAATATTTGTGATGAAAATTTATTTTTCATCGGCAACCATGTTTTAAAAATATTATTTTAATTAATTTTTATGAAGAAAAAATTTGTTAATGAAAAAAAATTTATTAGCGACTAAAAAACTTTCATCCATAAAACTATTTTAAAAATATTTTTTTATTCTTTTAAAAAAAATGTTAGAGGAAAAAAAAAATTTGGCGGTATTTATTAGTGATGGAAACCACTTTTCCATCACTAATACCCTTATTAACGATAAATATTTTGATTTTCATTGCCAATAATTTATTTCATAAATTTTTTTTAGTGAGAATATTTTTTGCAAAAATTATTGGTGATAAAAAGTAATTTCTATTGTGAATAAGAGTATTAGCGATGAAAATTTTCATCGCTAATAGTTCTTTATTTAATAAACATCAAGTCGACGTCGTTTTCACCGTCAGCGACCGCAAAACCCTCCTCTCCCTCTCTCTACGAGCTCTCCCCCCCTTTTTTCTCGTGAAACCCTCCTCTCCCCCTGCTCCCTCTGAGCTCTCCCCCCTTCTCCCTCTACCTCTCCCCCCCTCTCCCTCTCTAGCTTCGTTGTCACTTTTTGGGCTCCATCGTCACTTCCACCGGTCGTCACAGATGATGCCTCTCTGGCTCCACCATCCTTTGCCGTTGCTTCCCCCTTAGGTATGATCTGCCATCGCTTTTTTTTTTTTAGTTGATCGGGCCACTGGCGAGCGACGTCCGGCACCATAGCATGAAGCCGTCGGTGGGGGTGGGGAGGGGGGAGGGGATCCGATCATGGGGAAGGGGGGGCCATGGGGTGTGAAGAAGCGACGCTGTTGGGGGTGGGGGGGCCGTGGGGTTTGTCAGGCAAGGAGGAGGGAGGGGGTCGGTCGCTGGGTTCCGTCAGGTGACGAGGGGGTGTAGGTGCAGGAGCCGGGGGTTGGGGGGACGGCGGTGGCTCGGAGGAGGTTTGGGTGCCATGCGATTGGGGGGAGGCGGCGCCGGGGGCCGTGGGGCCTGGTGGCCGAAGGGCAGAGGGGGTTGCGAGGGGTCGAGGGGCCAAAGGGCGGAGGGGCTTTCATGGGGTGGCGGTGGGCAGCATGAGGGTCGTGGGTCAGAGGGCAGAGGGGGTGGCACAACGAGCGAGGCGAGGCCATGGGTGGCACACCGAAGGGGGGTGGGTGTGGGTCGGCTGTCGCTAAAGAAAGGTCGATTGGGGCAGGGAGGAAGAAAGGTATGGGAGAAACGAGGGGAAAAAAAAGAAATAAAAAGAAATAAAATAATAAAATAATAAAATATTAATCAAATATTTTATTATTTGATTAATAATAAAATATTTTTTAATTATAATTTAATAAATACTTTTTTACTTGTTATAATTTAATGTATATTTTTTTATAATTTAATGCATATAAAATATTATGATTATGATTTAGTGTTTTAACTAGGATTAGCTGACATGGGGGTGAGGATGGGGTTGGGGGGAGGTCGGGGGTGACACGGGGGTGGGGAGGGGGTCGGCCGGCAGAGGAGATTGCAGGGGTGGGGGTGGGTGGCCAGGGGCGACGCAGGGGTGGCCAAGGGCGACATGGGGGCAGGGAGGGGGGCCGTGGGCAGTCGGGGGTGACACGAGGTCGGGGAGGGGGTCGGCTGGGAAGAGAGGAAGGTCGGTCGGGGAGGGAGGAAGGGAAGAGAGACATGAGAAAAAAAAATATTAATCAAATATTTTATTATTTGATTAATAAAAATAAAATCTGGATCATGATCCGAATTGGATTGAGGTTAGGATCCGGATCGAGATCTCGATTTGGATTGGGATCCAGATCAGGATCTGATCAAGATCTAAGTTGGGATCCAAGTCACGGGAGGTTGGAGAGAGCAGCACCGCCGCAGGGGGTGGGTCGTGAGGGGTGGGTGACGGTGGCAGTGCCACAGGAACAGGGGTCATGGGGGTCGAGTTCGAGCGGTGCGGGGTGGGTGACGATGCCGGCACAATAGGAGCGGGGGCTTTGGGCTGCCAAGTCTGGAGCTCGTTTAGAAAAAAAATTTAAAAAATAATAATTTTAGATAAAAAATATTTTAAAAAAATAAAAAAATATTTATTATTTTTAGATAAAAATATTTTAAAAAAATAAAATATTTTTTGCTATTATTGTTCAATATTATATTTATTTATATGTCAAAAATTATAGGTATAGCACCAAGAGACAAACGACGATGTTCGCATTCGCAGTCTACTCTTGAGGTTGAGGCACCTTCACATATTTTCACTACCGCACCAGCTCCGTCGCCAAAGGGTCCTGCACTAGTAGGTCCCAGTGAGGTAGGTCTGAGTGAGGCGGGTCCGAGTGAGGTGGGTCCGAGTGGTATTATTATACTTTTTATATAATAAAATTTAATTTTTTTTATTTGAATAGCTATCATACTAATGATTTATTTATTATTGTTTCAGGCCGGTCTCCATCGGTGGTGAGATGAGTGTGAGGTCCATCGAAGAACCTCGCTTTAGAGCATTGGAGACGCAAGCACTCGGGACAGCATGTTCATATTGAGATACCATCCAACTACACCAGGCCTATTAGGAGATGGTGCGAGCCTTGGTAGACCGAGCTTGGCATCATATGCCATAGCTATGCCCCTGTGATGCTTTTCGATTGGTGTCACATTGTACGGGCTCAGAGAGAGATTTTCTACACCCAGTTATAGATAAAATAAACTATACTATGAATATTTAATTAGCACGGTATTCTTTTAATATTTATTATTGACATGATTATTGATTTTGAGGAAGATCGCATGCGGCGAGCTATGGACGCTCATTTATGTTTGCATTTCAAGGAGTATCGCCACTGCATCCATCAGCATTGATATCATGTGATGTAGGATCATGGGGTGGAGGCAGCGTGACAGTGGCTCTATGACAGCATCACTATGATTGATTGGGCTCTCATATGCCGGCATTTCGAGGATCTGACATATCAGGTTACACATCCAAACTCTTTTTTTAAGAGTTTAATGATGGAATCATTTATTTTTAAATTCAGTTTGTTACCTACTAATTTGACTATTAATTGTACATAGATGATGTGCCCAGAATATCACGAATCGGGCGAGACAGACTGTGTCGCATTATGGAGGTTCGAGATCGTTCGCTCATCATATGGAGCAGATGGTAAGTAATTTCTAATTAGTATATTTTAACTCTCTAACTATTTAAATTTTTTTTAATTAATTATTCTCAAATTGTAAAGAGATATAGAGAGTGGCGAGCTTTCTAGTAGTATCAATATCTACCAGCGGACCCATCAGCGATGGTCAGAAGAGTGGATGACAGAGAGTCAAGAGTTTTTTATAAGTTTTTTAATTATTTTTTTCATTCGTAGTTTGATTTTCAGTACGAAATTAAAATAGCTATAACTTTAATTTTCAGGACCGTATGATGGGCATCAGATCCCAGCCTACCCCTGAGGGCTCGATCACACACACAGATGATGAGATTTGTGATCAGATTCTTGGTACAAGATCCTGTTATGTTAGTGGTCTAGGACATGGGATCAGTGCTCCCTCATCCTCACACTCATCCAGGGCTGAGATCCATGCTATCTGTGATGCTCGGCTGGCGGATGTGCAGAGGTAGGCTACTAAGGATCGACAGTGGATTGAGCAACGAGCTGATGAGTTGGCTGCAGGCGTCGATGAGTACCAGCTGCTTCAGATCCAGATGATGGAGTAGATAATGCAGATAGAGGGGATGATGCAGCAACAGATCGGTTCGAGTTCTTCCGAGCACTCTCCTTCCCCAGCCCGTTTCTCTTCTGCAGATGCCGACACTTGACGGCCTCTTTATGTAGCTTTTTATTTTTATTTTAGACCTCTTGTAATTTTAATTTAATATAATAAAATGATAAAATTTATTTATAAATTTTTTATGTAAATTTTTTATTTTTATTTTTAATTATTAATTTATAAAAAATATTATAAATATAAATTAAAAATATATATCCATAAATTATTTTAAAAAAAATATGTATAAATTTTTAACGATGAAATTATTTTCGACGAAAGATTGATTGTCAAAAAAAATTATTAGCGATGAAAAAATTTATCATAAATAATTTTTTTAATAAGTTTAAAAATATTAAAATTTTATATTAAATTAATAGTAATGAAAATAATTTTATCGTAAATAATCGATAATTATTAGCAATAAAAATTTATATCAAAAATTATCATATTTGTAATGAACAATTTACATCACTAATATTTTTTTAACTTTGAATTTCATCAAATTTTTAATTAAATTAATTACGATGAAAGTACTTCATTATAAATAATTATTTTTTATTAGCGACATAATATTTTATCATAAATTACTTTTTTTGTGACTAAAATTTTTTATCGTAAATAATTTTTGAAAAAAAATTTTTAACGATGAAAAATTTTTGCTAGTAATATTCACTACTAGCGATGAAAATTTTTTTCCATCGTACAAAATTAACAATGATGTCATTATTTGTGACTAAATATTAGCGACAATAATTTTATCACTAATAACTATTATCGATAAAAATTTATTATTAGTGATTAATTTTTTTTGTCGCTAATATTCTATTTTGTTGTAGTGCTCCGAGCTCTTCAGATGGCGTACGTCAATTTAACCTGCTAGAATTAGAGAAAGTGACGATGAACCAGCAGTCAGTGAAACTGATGGCCAAGTGACCAAACATCAATAAAACAAAAAAAAGTTTAAGCTACCAAAATACTTTTCTCTTGAAGCCATCATTATCTTTCGGCATGGGGACGACGGCATTTCTTCTTTTGATGAAAGGGAAATGCCACTTCAGACAAAAACAGAACAACCAACTTGAATGCACATTCGTTGAACGTGTGGAATAAGTTATCATGTTACGACTTGTTGCGGCCAATCCCTCGTCGCCTGATCGTCGGGAACGAGCGCCTGCAAAAGAAAGTCCGCACTGACCGGAGGCGGCTCCGGCGGGGACCCTCCGACGGTCAAGTCAAAGAGGAGACTAGGCAACAGTGAGAAGAAAGCAAAGAACTCAACGAGAGAGAGGGAGAGCAAGCCTGTGTGTTTTTCAGGGCCTCTAGTACTGTAGCCTTCTCCGATATATATAGTGGAGCGTAGTATGGCACCGTCATTAATGGCGCAGACAATTGAAGAATTGTCAACTCACTGTAGACTGTCAGAGTCACCGTAAAAGTGTCACATCACCATGGGGCTGTCAAATCACTAGGGTTGACAATGCCCTAGGCGGGATAATGCCCTTAGGCGGCAGTGCTGCATGCTACTGTCAGGACTGACAGTCTCTGGCAGAAGTACGGCAATCGAAGGAGTTGACCGACCTTAGGTCGGTGGCCAGCTGAGTGGCATCGGGTGGAGATTCGGACCCCTCCGACGGTCGGTCGGGCACGTCACGGGAGTCGGCCATCGGACCCCCTGGTGCAGTCGGTCGGGAGGGCGGGAAAGGTCTGCCCGACCGACATATCCTCGGTTGGTAGAGAGCCGTCGATCGGTTGGTCACGACACCCGATGATCGGTCGGTCGGTCGGGTATGCCCGATTATAAGTCGGTATGAGCGGGATCAGTCGGTATTCCCCAACAGTTGTCCCCCTCCACTCCTAAGTCGGACGGCACGCTGGCCGATGTCTTCGTTTGGACAGTAACGTCGGGCGAAAAGGAGTGGATTCACTGTGTGCCAAGTTTCGACCGTACCGCGAGTCGATATGATGTCAGGCGTCTCATGAATGCTGAGCGATTCGCTGGCGTCAGATGTCCAGTCGGTGTCAGATGTCCCATCCCATCGGCGTCAGACGTCCTGCAGGTGTCGGACGTCCCGCCAGTGTCAGATGTCCTGTCGGTGTCAGAGTCTCGTCCCATCGGAAAGGAAAACCGTCGTTCCCGCCGTCCCTTCGGGGATACGAAACGTCGCGGCCTTTACGCCACGTGGCGTGCGGCCATTGGGACGGGTTCGTTGGAGCGGATGGAGGTGACGTGGCTCAATCTGAAGATAGGTGCGTCGAACAGTCGGGCCGACGGACGGCCCGGATGATGCCACATGGCAAGATCTGGGGACTCCTCGTTGGTCGCGCCTTCATCTCGACCGTCGGAGGGTACTATATATACAGGGTCGCCCCTATTCAGTTTTTACCCCCCCCCAATTTTGCTGTCGAGACTCTGCCCGTGTAATTCCAGGTACTCCATTTTCCTTCCTTTCAGATTTTCTTCTAAGGGCCTTCCCCATCTTCTCCGCCTTCTCGCGATCCACTTCTTCTTCTTGTTTTGTTTTAATCCATGGCCAGAACATCCCCACGAGGTGGTCGGTCGGGAGAGCCGACTGACGACACTCGATCGACCCCGGAGGTGGAGGTCCCTTCACTTTCGGGGCTGAACATCGACCGGCTCCGGGAGCAATACCGCATCCCGGGGCAGTTTCGGCTGTTTGCCTCTGGTGCCGACGGTCGGGTTAACAGCCTGCCTGAGGGCCAGGTGGCCTTCTACTTGGAGGACCTCCGGGCCGGCCTTCGTTTTCCGATCCCGGAGTTTGTCCGAAATATTCTAGACTATTACGGGCTGTGCCCGGCACAACTCGCGCTGAACTCAGTTCGGCTAATAGTCAGCTTTGCGCTTCTGTGTCGGCTTTTGCCGACCGATCCTCGGATCTCCCTCTTCCGAGCTTTCTTCATCCTCCGACCCCACCCTAAGGCCCGAGGGTGGTGGTACTTCAATCCTCGAAAGGGGCTTTCCTTCATCACTGGTCTTCCGTCGTCCATTCATGGATGGAAGAACCAGTTCTTCTTTGCGTCGTCTTCCACTCCTTGGGGGTTTCCTGTCTGTTGGGGGAATCTCCGAACCGAACCGAATGAGAACAGTCGGGTGGAAGCCGAAGATCGGGAAGACTTCCACCGGCTAAAAGATATCTCGGTGCTGAAGCAGAGGGAGCTCGTTACCGAGCAGGCCCTGTACGACGCCGGCCTCAGCCCGGTCCCTCGCTTAGGTCGGTTTTTCATTTTTCTTCCTCTTTTTCTTCTTTTTGTTTCTTGCTTATGGTACTGACCGTCCGTCGTTGTTTGCAGATATGCCACCGAGATCATGATTGATGACAGCCGACGTACGTCAGTACGCCATCCGAAAGAGGCCGGCGCAAGGGGTCGGACCGTCGCGGCCTCCCAAGAGGCTCCACGTAGCTCCGCCGAGCGAACCGACTAGGTCGGGGGCGGAGCCCGTCATCGCACTGTCGGTGCCGACAGTGCTTGTCAAAGTCCCGTCTGAGGGACCGTCGGGTGAGGGCGCCGCTTCGCCCGAAAGAAGGGCGGCTGAGTCGGTAGATGGCGCACCGTCCGCCCAGCAGGCAGAGGAGGATCGGGAGGAGGCTCACGAACCCGAGCGACCAGCGCCCGCTGCTGCCGCGCCATCGATCGAGACTCGGTCGGGCTCAAGCCTGCCGTCGATCTCCGACGTCAGGGCCTGGGCGTCCGATCGAGGGAAGGCCCCCATGGCGTCGGGCGACGAAGGATGGTCAGCTGGCGGAGGATCGATCGACTTTCCACTCCCCGAAGGTGCGTCGGGCCTGGCCAACCACGACTTGACCAGGAGACTATGCCAGGCGCTCCTTCCTGCCGACATCGAGGCGATGAAGAACCAACGTGTCTCCGACATGCTGTCTTCATTCTATCCGATGATGATCCGGGTAAGCTCCTCTTTCCTTTGCCTTCAATGTAGTTCCTGTAAGTTTGGTCCCTTAACGGTTGGTTCTGTTTTGTGCAGCTGGTCTTCAATATATCCGAGCTAGAGGCCGGATACCGGAAGTTCGGCGACATGCGCGCGGCTTGGAGAGACAAGGTCGCGGCCCTTGAAGCCGACAAGGTCATCCTGGTCGACCAGCTGCAACAGTCGGTCGAACGGGAGGGCCGACTTGAGGGGGAGGTCTCCCGACTTACGGAGGAGGTCTCCCGACTCAAGGGAGCCTTGGAGACGTCAGAGTCGGAGCTGCAGTCGGCCAGGGACGACGCGAAGAAGAAGTCCCGGACCGTCCGTCGGCTTTGCCATGAGCGAGACAGCTTCGCCAAGGAGCTGGAGGCCGACCGCGAGCGGCTCCGAGTAAGCCTCGAAAATCTTGCCAAGGCCGAAGAAGGTTTGTCCATCGCCCAGGCCGACGCAGACATCGCGAAGGCCGAAGCAGAGTCGGCGAAGGAGGCCTTGGATCGGGCCGTCGAAGACTTTCGTAACTCGGAAGAGTACCGAGAAGAGCTTCTGGAGAGCGGCTTCCTTTCGTATCGGGTCGGGTACGAGGATGCTCGGGAAGCCGTTTGAAGCCTGTACCCGGAGCTTGATCTCAGCAGCATAGTTCTGCCAGAGTCGGAGGCCCCAGCTGCGGAGGAGACGGCCGAACCAGTATCGGAAGGCCTTTCCACCAGGGCGGAAGCTGAAGAAGATGCAGAGCAGGCTACCGAAGATCAGGCGGCCCCGACTGCCGAAGCCAGAGCGAGTTCGCCGATCGTCCCCCATCGTTATCCAGTGGAGGAGGCCGACTCTGATGATTAGTCGATTTTTTGTTTTTCTTTTTTGCTTTTGCTCCAGCTTGTATTCGGGCTTCGGCCCAACTTTGTAAAGCCTATTTTGATCTTCAATGAAATCAAAGTCTTTGACTTAAACTTTTTTTCTTCGCTTGTCTTTCTCCTTTCATGTGTTGTGGAATGCATTCGAACACGTAAGTCGCTAACCCATATAGATCAGTTAGGACGTTCGGCGATTCGTGCCGCCATGAAGGTAGAACAAGTCCCGACTTTGGATCGGCCTTTCGATGGTCGAGGGCCTAAGTCGGGTGTCCTTCGCCCGGTTGTGAGTCGAAAGCCGACCAACCGTCGGATAAGACTTCGCAGTCGGGTCTCTTTCAATGCATTCAGTCAAATATCGTCCGGTGCGTTTAGTCGGAGAAACGATGATAAGTCGGATCCCGATACCCTTGTGTCGGGTACTGCACCGTGTGATATACGGTGGTAAGCCGAATATCCCCCGACCGACTGTGGCTCGGTCGGTGAGTCATGAATGCGACTGTGGTCGCATCGTGTGATAGACGGTGGTAAGCCGAATATCCTTCGACCGACCGCAGCTTGATCGGTAAGTCGCGACGGCGGTCGCGTAGGCATTTTGGTCGGGGCTCGATCGGTAAGTTAGCCGATCGTTTGGCACGAAACTCTAATCGTAGAAGGAGTGTCAACTCCCGTTGTTGTGAACAGTCCGGCCCTCGTGAGCGTCCGACGCATCGTCGGCGATCGGGCCGTCGGTTCCATGTGGTCATTAAGTCCGAGTCGGGATGTCGGGACTCGACCTTCCTGGCGAGCACCGATCGTCAGTCGAAGAGTGAAAACTCCGAAACTTGGAACTGGATTTGCATTCCAAATGAACAGGTACAAAGTTCATTGGTGATACTGTTGAAAAATATGTCCCAAAAAGTCAATCGTCAAGCTGTTGACGGTTGAGCAACCAAGTATTGTAATTGATTTGTTAATAAATAAAATATATTTGGCATCTTCATCATAAGCTTTCATCTTCTAATGAACTCCGTTGTTATGATGAAGTCCTTAGGACTATTTAAGTTCGATAAAGAGAGGATTTATCGATTAGTCCTTAAAATTATTCACGACCAAATGATAGGCTGTTAATAAGAACGACAGCTTTCTATCGAGCATAGGTCGCTGTAGGCCATATGGGTTGGTTGTCCTCTTAACCAAAGAGTGTGGAGACACTGGTATGGCATACAGGTGAGATATAAGGGTACATCATTATTGAACGTGACCAACTCCAGAGTATTCTGCTGTCAAGAATGTCTCTGATGGGATATAGGTATAAGTGTCCCTTAGACTTGAGATCGCCTCAGTGACTTGCAAGCAACTCACTATGCTTTGGTACTGGACTAACTGAATTTTTAATTCAGAGATGGAAGGCTTCTGGGCACAGTCAAGTACTTGCGAAGTCAGAGTGTGATCGAGATGGGATTGACCACTCCAAGAGTTGGAGAAGAATGAGTCGCTGTATTTCAATTTAGCAAAATCTTGGCCAGGATAATCCATCAGATGGATTTGATATTTTGAAATACAATGTGGATAACCTGATCAGAGTTGACAGTTGAACTCTGGGGTGTTCTATGATCATTTTGGTCAAGAGGATGAATTATACGAAAACTATATCCGCATGGGTTCTAAGGATGTTGTTCTACACATTCGACCTATTCGGTCGTCGGGTACCATTGCTAGATGGTCACTTCGATTGGTACAGAAATTTATTTCTATGCTACCGGCTTAGGTTCGGATCTATGAGGTCACACACATTAGAGTTTATGATCCGATCGGATGGTTGATCAACGATTAAGAATCATTCTAGGGTTAAATGATCAATACGATTGACATTTAACCCAGTGCAAGTATTGCAAAAGAATCGATTAGCAATTCGATTGCTAATTGGCTTAATTTGATTAAGCCAATGGGTTGAGATTAAGTCTAATTAAATATGATTTAATTAGATTTATTTTGGACTTGATTGGATCAAGTCCAATTGGTTTATTGGATAAGCCAAGTGCAAGGAAAAACTAGTCCTAGTTCAACTAGGACTTGGGTCAATCTAATTTTTAATTTGATTAGAAAATTAAATCAGATTTAAATCTAATTTAATCTGATTAAATTAGGTTCTTAATTGATTTAAGACCTATTTTAATTAGGTTGATCTAGTTTTGGTTTGATTTGGTTTGAGAAACCAAATTAAAACAAGTCATGAGATAGAATCCTAGTAAGACTAGGATTCCACCTTGCGCCACATAAGCCTTCCCCACGCCCTCTCTCTTATTCAATGCCAATCTCCACTTATTTTGTGCGAAAAAAGCCCTCTCCCAGGTCTCTCTCATGTTTACAAAAGGTTTTCTCTCTTCTTTCTTACATGGAAGGTGGTTTGGATCAAATCAAAAAGGAATAAGTTTGGATTTTGAATTCTATGAGATAGAGTTTTAGAAATCTAAAACTCTTTCAATTTTGTACTGAATTTATCCAAATTTTTTTTGAAATTTTCATGGCTTTTAGGGTACATATTGTGCACCCTTTGCTGGTGATCCATGCATGAAAATATGGAGGAGGTGCTCAAGAGTTGGGTGCCCCTTAACTTGCCATGTTTGGATAAGCCTTGACTAGGTATTTGACCTAGACAAGGACTCTATCATATCTCTCTGTATAAAATAAGTTTCTTTATAAAATTTTAGAAGAAGATAGAAATTTGAGAGTCCTTTGTGCCATCCAAAAATCAGAGAGAAAGACCTTTTAGTCATGGAGATATAAAAGACACAAGTTAGGGTGTCTAGAGAGAAAAACGTGAAGAAGAAGAGGGACTTCTTCTAGGATTTTTTGTTTTCATATCTTTCCTCCCTCTATCTTGAGTTTTCTGAGAGCGTCTCAGATCTGAAACTCTTCCTTTTACTTTTCATCTTTGGAAGAGTCCAAATCAAGAAGAAGGAGGCACCTGATCAACCATCAAAGAAGGATCAGCGCAGTACTAGCATACTGTGCTGATTTCCTGAAGTAGGACTTCTGATCGAGATTCGTGGGCTCGTGTGGATGACTCCTAGAGGCCGGATGCGTGTGCGGCTTGCAACATCATCTTTAAGCCCGGATCAGCGAGGTTAGAGCATCTAACTTGCAAGGTAATAAATCTGATCTATTGTTTAATACATGCATTAGATGTGGTATAGAAACATGTTGATATGATCAACATGTAGTTCATGATATATTTATATATTTTAATTTTTGATTTAATATTATATAATAATCATATAATAAGATCTTAGATCTAGAGATTCTCTGATTTTAAAAAATAAATTTTGATTTATTTTAGTCTTCCGCTGTATGATCTTGAAAAAGTTTCAAGATCTAACCTTGAAACCCTAGATCTGGTTCCTACAATTGGTATCAGAGCCTAGGTTCTTTATTACATGATTATTTATACATGCTTAGATTATTTCTTAGATTAGATCTAATTTATAATCTGATTATTAAATTTAAAATTAAAATTTTAGATCAATCACGAACTGCAAGGTTGTCCTGCTATAAGGTTTACCCCTTACAGTGCAAAGGTTGTCCTAGTTTGTGTAGATCTATCTTTAATCATAAATTTTGTTAGATATGATCTAGATTAAATTTATAATTTATTAGCTTTAAAATATATTTAAATCTGAAATAAAATCTCTTTGTTAATAATTTTTGTGCAAAGAAATTGTTTAAAGTTGAAATTGTTTCAATTACATGAACCTGTTTAGATTAGATCTAAAGTAGTTTCATGTTTATTTCACTTGTATCTTGATTATGAATCAAACATGCAATATGGTTGGTAGAATCATATTGTAAAATTATTTTACCAATATGAAAATTATTTTTTGAAAAGTCGAACCCAACCCTCAGCCCAAAACTTAATTAAGAATTAAAAAGTTGTTTGATTAGGTTCTAAGATTGTGAATTGAAGAACCTAAGACACAAATCATAACACATTGGGTTAATGGGTTAGTGGGAATTAGGTCCATTAATTGGGTTAGACCTATGGTTAGATTAAAGATGGACTTAATTAGAGAATTGACTAAATCTAATCAATTATTGTCTTAGATTAGGTCAAGGATTCTCTAGATCAATTACAATAGTTGTAGTTGGTCAAGTCCATGTCTTTAACGAGAACCAAATGGACTTGATTCTTGGCTAAGCGGTCTAGCACAAACTGTTAGGTTGATCTAATCAAAACTAATTAAACCAGTTGGTGTCTAAGGTAAACCAGACCGGTGGTTTTTAATTGGGAGCCTGCTTATCTGGCCATTTCTGATGGTGTCTAAGGCAAGCTTTGGCCGACCCTCCCACTGATCGAACTTACCTGGCCTCTTGATGAAATTATGTTTTGATTGGATCACTTGACTATTCGAGCTGACCCATGTCAGCTAGGTAAATCAGTGTGACTGATTTAGGTGCTCCTAGACCAGCCCTTTTAATGGTCTCCCTTAAGCTGACTTGGTGAAGCCAGTGGGAGGATCATGATAAGCTGGTTCATCTGACCTCATCCTCTATATTATTTAAATCCTCTAAAATTATTAGGTCCTTAAAATGATAAAGTTATGGAGATAACTGAGTCATAGCCTCCCATTAAGGTGTTTGATAATGAGTCTATTAACTCAATAATCATTGCAGACCCAAAGGCCTGGTGCTTGTTGACTAATGGAATTATCACTCATCATATGACGACTTGAAAGTGTCTCTCTAATGGTGGTTAGGTGAGCCAATCAAAGTTGGGCTTAATCATTCATTGGTTAGATACACCAAGTATGATCATGTTAATGGTTGGACCTAACCGGATCCTTACAGTGGAGGCCAAAGCCTACTGATTAGGTTTCTGGGGCAAAATTAAAATTACTAAAAATTATTTATAGAAATAATTGGTTATGAACCTACCCTTAGATGTACATGGGTTGGCCAACCAAAGTTGGGCTTGTGTGCAGTCTAAGTGGATTCTAGTACCCACTAAGGAATTAGGATAATTCCTCGAATTGGAGGTAGAGGCTACCAATTCGAATGAAATAGTGAGAGAAACCTTCTGATTAAAGTCCAAATATTTAGGTTTAATGAATCAATTACTAATTAGGTTATGATTCTCCTTTGTGCAAATATGGCCACTTCCCTATTGCTCCGATCATTGTTGGACAATGATAAGTTGGTGGGACCCAACTTCGGTAGCTGGTACCGAAAGTTGAAGATAGTCCTGGAGCATGAACGGAACCTATATGTGATAATGGATCCTGCACCTGAGGAGCCAGCTGTCAATGCACGTGAAACAGTCAGAGATACTTACCAGAAGTGGCTCAGTGATCGGACCATGGTGTGCTGTATCATGCTGGCTGCCATGAGCGACGAGTTCAGTCACAGATTCGAGATGGCTCAACCAAAGGACATGCTTCAAGTGTTGGAGGATGCCTTTGGCACACCCGATGACGTAGAGAGGCACAAGACTAGTTGTGCCATCTTCAACACCAAAATGTGGGATGGTGCCTCTATCACTGATCATGTATTGTACATGATCAAGCTGATGGAACGATTGAGCAAGCTCAGCTTTCTCTTGCATGAGCAGCTTGGGAAAGATGCAATACTGAACTCGCTGCCCAAGTCTTATCTCCCATTCCTCACTCATTATAGAATGACAAAGCCTGAAGTAAACTACCACGGATTACTGGGGTTGCTTCAGAACTTTGAGAAAGATCACCAACTCCATAAGGAGTCGGTGAACTTAGTGGGAGGTTCATCTTCTGGTTCTCGACCCTTTAAGAAAGGGAAGAAGAACAAGAAGAAGAAAGTGAAGAAGGTGTAAGTTCAGGCTGGGACATCTGTGCAGTGTCAGACCAAAAAGATCAAACCCGATAAGAGTCAAGCTGAATGCTTCTTTTGCAAGAAGCGAGGGCACTGGAAGAAGAACTGTCCCCAGTACATTGCCTCCCTAGACCCAAACAGGCAGAGAAAGCAGCAAGTTGTTGCTGGACAAGATATTTATATGATAACTCCTTGTAATTTCTCTATTTGTGATATAACTGACTGGGTATTGGATACCGGTAGCCCTTACCATATTTGCAATTCGTTGCAGGGGTTACAGGTCAGTAGGAGATTCGAGCAAGGCGAGAGGTTCCTGAACGTTGGAGATGGAAGACCAGTTTCAGTTCTAGCATTAGGAATCTTGAAATTTATATTTGAATCCCATATCATTGTTCTTAATGATTGTCATTTCTGTCCCAGTTTCTTTTTAAATGTCATTTCTGTAGGCCTTCTGGCCAAAAAAATGATTATGAAATTTCAATAAAGAAATAAATTTGTAATATCATTGAGAATGGTGTTACTATTTTTTGTGGACATTTGAACAATGATGTGTATATGTTATCACAACCTGTTAATGTAGTCTATTCAACTGGCAAGCACCCTAGATTAGATAGTGTGTCAGATATCTACTTATGACACTGTAGGCTAGGTCATATAAACAAGAATAGAATAAACAGGTTGACTCAAGAGGGAATCTTCGAAGTCAGTGATTGTGAATCACTTCCAACCTATGAGTCCCGTCTTCTTGGTAAAATGATCAAGTCATCTTTTACTGAAAAAGGTGAAAGAGCTACGGAGCTCTTGGGCCTAGTACATACTGATGTATGTGGGCCCATGAGCACCAGTGCTAGAGGTGGATATTTCTACTTCATAACTTCACGGATGACCTATCCCGATATGGATATGTCTATCTGATGAAACATAAGTCGGATTCATTTGAAATGTTTAAACGATTCCGAAGTGAAGTAGAAAAATAAACTGGGAAGAGTATTAAAATTCTTCGATCTGATCGAGGAGGAGAATACCTTTCTAGTGAATTTCTCACATATCTAGGAGAGAATGGGATTCTCTCCCAATGGACTCCTCCAGGAAGACCACAGCATAATGGTGTGTCTGAAAGGAAGAATTGGACTTTGTTAGATATGGTTCGATCCATGATGGGTTTTGCTAGCTTGCCGATATCCTTCTGGGGATATGCACTCGAATCGGCCAGTTATCTGCTAAATAGGGTTCCAAGTAAGTCTGTAATTAAGACTCCATATGAGATATGGACGGGACGTAAGCCAGCACTTTCACACCTTAGGGTCTGGGGTTGCCCGGCCTATGTCAAACGATTAGTCACAGAGAAACTTGGACCTAGGTCTGACAAATACTCATTCATAGGGTACCCCAAAGAGACAAAAGGATATTTTTTCTACCATGCTGATGAACAAAAGGTGTTCGTCAGTCTTAAGGCAATCTTTTTAGAAAAAAAGTTCCTTGGTGAAGGAACCGTTGCCTCTAAGATTGAACTTGATGAAGTTCAACAGGTAGAAGGACCGACACCAATAGCTGAACCTGAGTCTGATATGATTAGATCATATCCGAAGCCCAATGTACCTGCACCATTAAGGTGATCTGATAGAGTACCACGTCAGTCGGACAGATACTACGATTTCTTGGTCCGGGATGGTGATCCCATCGAACTTGATGAGAATAATGAGGATCCGATCACCTATATGGATGCAATGCAGAGACCTAATTATGAGAAATAGCTTGAAGCCATGAAATTCGAAATGGAGTCCATGAAGGTCAATGATGTATGGATATTGGTTGACCCACCTGAAGGGGTTAAACCCATTGGGTGTAAATGGGTCTTCAAAAGGAAGAGGGGCACAGACGGAAAGGTGGAGACCTATAAAGCCTGTCTGGTCGCCAAGGGGTATCGTCAACGTTATAGTATTGACTATGATGAGATGTTTTCTCCTGTGGCAATACTCAAATCCATTCGGATAATGCTTGCAATAGCTGCCCATCTGGATTATGAGATCTGGCAGATGGATGTAAAGATAGCTTTCCTGAATGGAGAGCTGATCGAAGAGGTGTATATGATGCAACCTGAGGGGTTTACATCCACAGATGAGTCCAAGGTGTGCAAGCTTTAGAGATCCATTTATGGATTGAAGTAAGCTTCTCAGAGTTAGAACATGCATTTTGATAAGGTGATCAAAACGTATGGCTTCATTAAGAATGGAGAAGAGCCCTGTATCTATAAATGGGCAAATGGTCCAATTGAGGTATTCCTTGTCTTGTAAGTGGATGACATTCTCTTAATCGGAAATGACATCCCCGCACTACAGGGAATAAAAGTTTGGTTGTCATCACAGTTCTCCATGAAGGACTTGGGTGAAGCATCCTACATCCTAGGGATGAAGATCTATAGGAATAGATCTAAAAGGATGCTTGGGTTATCCCAGTCCATGTACATAGATACTGTGCTGAAGAGGTTCAGCATGGAGAATTCCAAGAAGGGCTATCTACCGATAGGCCAAAGAATTTCTCTCTCTAAGAAGGATTGTTCGACAACTCCTGAAGAGAGAGAGCGTATGAGTAGAGTCCCATATGCTTCAGCCGTGAGATCTATCATGTACGCCATGATATGTACAAGACCAGATGTGGTATACTCACTAGGAGTAGTGAGTAGATACCAATCTGATCCTGGAGAAAATCACTGAAAAGTGGTTAAAGCTATCCTTAAGTATTTGAGAAATACTAAGGATCAATGGTTGGTTTATGGCGAGTCAGATTTGAAACTTATGGGGTCCACAGACTCTAGCTTTCAATCTGACCATGATGACAGCAGGAGCGTGTCGGGTTATATCTTTACACTGAATGGTGGAGCCATCTGCTGAAAGAGTTCCAAGCAACATACTGTGGCGGACTCTATTTGTGAAGCGGAGTACATCACAGCATCGGATGCCGTGAAGGAAGCTGTGTGGCTGAAGAAATTCATCAACGAGCTCGAAGTAGCACCCTCCCTCGATGGTCCAGTCCTGCTCTACTGCGACAGCACTGGTGCCATAGCTCAGGTGAAGGAACCCAAAGCACATCAGCGGACGAAGCACATCTTGCGTCGCTTCCACCTGATCCGAGAGATCGTGGATCGAGGTGATGTCGACCTTCAGAAGATCGACAGAAAGGAGAACCTGACCGACCCCTTAACTAAAGCCCTGGTGATAAAGGAGTTCGACAACCACAAGTCGAAGATGGGTATTAGATACTGTGCCGAGTGGCTTTAGGACAAGTGGGAGTTGTTGGAAAATGTGTCCCAAAAAGCCAATCATCAAGCTGTTGACGGTTGAGCAACCAAGTATTGTAATTGATTTGTTAATAAATAAAATATATTTGGCATCTTCATCATAAGCTTTCATCTTCTAATGAACTCCATTGTTATGATGAAGTCTTTAAGACTATTTAAGTTCGATAAAGAGAAGATTTATCGATTAGTCCTTAAAACTATTCACGATCAAATGATAGGCTGTTAATAAGGACGACAGCTTTCTATCGAGCATAGGTCGCTGTAGGCCATATGGGTTGGTTGTCCTCTTAACCAAGGAGTGTGGAGACACTGGTATGGCATACAGGTGAGATGTAAGGGTACATCATCATGGAACGTGACCAACTCCAGAGCATTCTGCTGTCGAGAATGTCTCTGATGGGATATAGGTATAAGTGTCCCTTAGACTTGAGATCGCCTCAGTGACTTGCAAGCAACTCACTGTGCTTTGGTACTGGACTAACTAAATTTTTAATTCAGGGATGGAAGGCTTCTGGGCACAGTCAAGTACTTGTGAAGTCAGAGTGTGATCGAGATGGGTTCTAAGGATGTTGTTCTACACATTCGACCTTTCCGGTCGTCGGGTACCATTGCTAGATGGTCACTTTGATTGGTACAGAAATTTATTCCTGTACTACCAGCTTAGGTTCGATCCTATGAGATCACACACATTAGAGTTCATGATCCGATCGGATGGTTGATCAACGATTAAGAATCATTCTAGGGTTAAATGATCAATACGATTGACATTTAACCCAGTGCAAGTATTGCAGGAGAATCGATTAGCAATTTGATTGCTAATTGGCTTAATTTGATTAATCCAATGGGCTGAGATTAAGTTTAATTAAATATAATTTAATTAGATTTATTTTGGGGTTGATTGGATCAAGTCCAATTGGTTTATTGGATAAGCCAAGTGCAAGAAAAAACTAGTCCTAGTTCAACTAGGACTTGGGTCAATCTAATTTCTAATTTGATTAAAAAATTAAATCAGATTTAAATCTAATTTAATCTGATTAAATTAGATTTTTAATTGGGTTAAGACCTATTTTAATTAGGTTGATCTAATTTTGGTTTGATTTGGTTTGAGAAACCAAATTAAAACAAGTCATGAGATAGAATCCTAGTAAGACTAGGATTCCACCTTGCGCCATATAAGTCTTCCCCACACCCTCTCTCTTATTCAACGCCAATATCGACTTATTTTGTGTGACAAAAGCCCTCTCCCAGGTTTCTCCCACGTTCACAAAAGGTTTCCTCTCTTCTTTCTTACATGGAAGGTGGTTTGGATCAAATAAAAAAGGAATAAGTTTGGATTTCAAATTCTATGAGATAGAGTTTTAGAAATCTAAAACTCTTTCAATTTTGCACCGAATTTATCCAAATTTATTTTTGAAATTTTCATAACTTTTAGGGTACACATTGTGCATCCTTTTCTGGTGATCTATGCATGAAAATATGGAGGAGGTGCTCAAGAGTTGGGCGCCTCTTAACTTGCCATGTTTGGATAAGCCTTGACTAGGTATTTGACCTAGACAAGGACTCTATCATATCTCTCTGTATGAAATGAGTTTCTTCATAAAATTTTAGAAAAAGATAGATATTTTAGAGACCTTTGTGCCATCCAAAAATCAGAGAGAAAGACCTTTGGGTCGTGGAGATATAAAAGATGCTAGTTAGGGTGTCTAGAGAGAAAAACGTGAAGAAGAAGAGGGTCTTCTTCTAGGGTTTTTTATTTTCATATCTTTCCTCCCTCCATCTTGAGTTTCCTGAGAGTGTCTCAGATTTGAAACTCCTCCTTTTACTTTTCATCTTTGGAAGAGTCCAAATCAAGAAGGAGGTACCTGATCAACCATCAAAGAAGAATCAGCACAGTACTAGCATACTGTGCTGATTTCCTGAAGTAGGACTTCTGATCGAGATTCGTAGGCTCGTGTCGATGACTCCTAGAGACCGGACGTATGTGCGGCTTGCAACATCATCCTTAAGCCCGGATCAGCGAGGTTAGAGCATCTAACTTGCAAGGTAATAGATCTGATCTATTGTTTAATACATACATTAGATGTGGTATAGAAACATGTTGATATGATCAACATGTAGTTCATGATATATTTATATATTTTAATTTTTAATTTAATGCTATATAATAATCATATAATAGGATCTTAGATCTAGGGATTCTCTGATTTTAGAAAATAAATTTTGATTTATTTTAGTCTTCTGCTGTATGATCTTGAAAAAGTTTCAAGATCTAACCCTGAAACCCTAGATCTGGTTCCTACAGATACAACTTTAGGTTGTCGGCATTCCAGGTCTGGGAAATCGATTTCCCTTCCAGAGTTTCCAGTCGGTAAGCCCTTGGCCCGTAGGTGTCCACCACCACGTAGGGTCCTTCCCAATTCGGAGCCAGCTTCCCTTGGTCCAGGGGCTTCGAGACTTCTGCCTTTCTCAGGACTAAGTCCCCTGGCCTGAAAAGCTTTGGTCTGACTTTGGCATTGTAATATCAGGCTACCTTCTGTCGGTATAAAGCCATGCAAAGTTGAGCCTCATTCTGTAGTTCGGTGAGGAGGTCTAGGTCGGCTCTCCGGCAATCAGAGTTGTCCGGCTCTTGATACCGCTCGGCCCTGGTAGATGGCAGCCCAATCTCGAGTGGTATCATCGCCTCCGTCCCATAGGTCAAACTGAAAGGCGACTCCCCAGTCGAAACGTGGGGGGTCGTTCGGTAAGCCCACAGAATGGAGCCCAGCTCGTCGACCCAGAGGCCTTTGGCTTCATTTAGTCGGATTTTGAGCCCGTGTAGTATGGTCCGGTTGGTCACCTCGACTTCGCCATTGGACTGCGGGTGTCCAACTGAAGTCAGTCGGTGCGTGATGTGAAACCTCGCACAGAAGTCTCTGAAGTCTTGGTTGTCGAATTGTCGCCCATTGTCGGTGATAATGGTATGCGGCAATCCAAACCTGAAGATGATGGATTTTTAGATGAAGTCCTCCATCTTCCATTCGGTAATCTGCGCCAGGGGCTCGGCCTCCACCCACTTGGTGAAGTAGTCGATGGCGACAACTATGAACTTTCTTTGGCCCGATGCTGAAGGAAAAGGATCGAGAATGTCGACCCCCCACTGAGTGAAGGGCCATGGAGCGACAATAGGAGTGATTTGGCTGGCCGGTCGGTGTTGTACATTGGCGTACTTCTAGTATGGTCCGCACTTCTGAACCAACTCAGTCGCGTCCTTCCTCATGGTGGGCCAGTAGTAACCCTGTCGCAGGACTTTGTAGGCTAGGGATTTGCCCCCCAAGTGACTCCCGCAGATTCCTTCGTGCACTTCTCAGAGAGCATAATCTGCGTCGGTCGGTCCCAAGCACCTGAGCAAGGGAAGGGAGAATGACCTTTTGTAGAGTCGGCCATCCATGATCACATATTGGGAGGCCGACCATCAGAGCTGCCTGGCCTCCGTGGGATCTTCAGGGCTGATCCCGTCGGTCAGGAACCGAACAATCGGATCCATCCAGCTTAGTTCAGCTGTCGTTGTAGCACCTCTTCGACCTGGTCGACACTCGGCTGCTCGAGGTTCTCCACGAATGTCCGGCCCAAAGAGTCGAAATCCGAGGTCACCAGTCTGGAGAGTGCGTCGGCCCAGGCATTCTCCGACCTAGGGATGTGGGAAATTTCAAAATACCCGAGGTGCGTTATGAGATCCTTCACTTTTGGAGATATTTGGCCATGGTTGGATCTCACGCCTCGAATTCACCTTTGACCTGTCCCACGATCAGTTGAGAATCGGAGAATGCTCGGAGGCTGTCGATCCCAAGTTCTCTTGCCATCCTCATGCTGGCGAGGAGCGCTTCATACTCAGCTTGGTTATTGGAGGCTTTGAAGTCAAATCGGAGGGCGTACTCGGTGACTACCCCATCCGAGTTGGTGAGCAGGAACCCAGCCCCGCTCTCTTGAGCGTTTGAAGCTCCGTCGATGTGCAGTACCTAGGTGGAGGCCGGGTCAGGCTCAGAGACCACGTCTCGTCTGGGGTCCGCATCTTCCGACCCTTGGTCGGCCATCAGGTATTCGGCGATGAAGTCGGCCAGGACCTGGGCCTTTAAGGCAGGTCGCGGTCGATACTATATGTCGAACTCGCTGAGCTTCATCACCCACTTCGCCAGTCGTCCCGATGTATCAGGTCGGTGCAATATCGCCCTCAGGGGTTGGTTGGTGAGAACCACAATGGCATGCGCCTGGAAGTATGGGCGGAGTCGCTGTGCAGAGACGGTCAGGGCGAAAATCATCTTTTTCATCTCCGAATATTGAGCTTCAGCACCGCGGAGCACTTTGCTGGATAGTAGATAGGCTGATGGGTTCGGCTCTCGTTTTCTCGGACGAGCACCGAACTGACCGCCTCAGGGGAGGTGGCCAAATAGAGATACAATGTCTCCCCGACCTCCGGCTTCACAAGCAGTGGCGGGGAAGCCAAGTACCTCTTCAGATCCTCGAAGGCCCATTGGCACTCGTCCGACCAAGAGAAGCCCTTCGCCTGCCTCAGAGTTTTGAAGAACGGGAGGCACCTTTCAGCCGATCGAGAGATGAACCGGCTAAGAGCGACGATTTTTTCATTCAGTCGCTGGACCTCCTTCTTGGTGTTCGGATGGCGCATGTCGATGATTGTCTTTATTTTCTCAGGGTTAGCCTCGATTCCTCGCTGAGAAATGAGGAATCCGAGAAACTTCCTCGAGGTCACCCCAAAAGTGCACTTAGTCGGATTCAGCTTCATTCGATGTTGTCGCAGAGTGCGGAAGGTTTCTTCAAGATCCTGGACATGATCCGGAATCTACGCATTTTTCACCAGCATGTCGTCCATGTATACTTCCATGTTGCGCCCGATCTGGTCTTTAAAGACCTTATTGACAAGTCGTTGGTAGGTGGCGCCGGCATTCTTTAGCCCGAAGGGCATTACTCGATAGCAGTAGAGGTCCTTGGGGGTCACGAAGGCAGTGTGCTCCTCGTCTTCGGACGCCATCCGGATCTGGTTGTACCCGATAAAGGCGTCCATGAAGCTGAGCAGTCGAAATTCGGACCTCGCATCCACCAGCTGGTCAATCTTTGGAAGTGGAAAGCTATCTTTTAGACAGGCCCGATTCAGGTCGGTGTAATCAATACAAATCCTCCACTTCCTGTTGGCTTTCTTGACCATGACAACATTGACGAGCCAATCGGGATATGTGGCTTCTCTGATGAAGTCTGCCTCGAGCAGCTTGTCCACTTCTTCGTCGATGGCCTTCTGTCTTTCGGGAGTAAAAGACCTTTTCTTCTGCCTCACCGACCTCATTGTCGGGTTGATGTTGAGTCGGTGGGTTATTATCTCCGGGGGGATGCCCGACATATCTGCTGCCGACCAAGTAAATATGTCGGCGTTGGCCGTCAGCAGCTCCGTCAACCGTTGCCGTTCTGGGTCGGGTAGTTGAGACCCGACCCATACCTTCCGATCGGGGTTTTCCGCTATCGGGATCGACACGAGCTGCTCGGTCGGCGAGCCCCGTTCTTCCTCCTCCCATTGGTCTAGTTTGTCGATCGCCAGGGAGCCCCTCAACTCGTCGCTTTGAGCGGAGATCTGGAAGCATCGACGAGCGAGCTGTTGGTCTCCGCGCATCTCCCCGACTCCATTTTTGGTCGGAAACCGAACCAAAAGATGGTACGTTGAGACAATCGCCTTGAGGGTGTTTAGTCCGGGTCTTCCAAGTATGGCGTTGTAGGCCGAAGGCACTTGGACGACTGCAAAAGTCAAATGAACCGTGCTTTATCGTGGTTCGGTGCCGACCGTCACGGGCAGGGTAATTTCACCTTCCATCGCGACGGCATCCCCGGCGAAGCCTATCAAGGGCGTAGGGACCCTCTTGAGTCGATCGGTTGATAGTCGCATCCGGAAGAAGATCGAGTAAAACAAAACGTTCGTCGAACTTTCATTATCTACAAAAAAAAATTTTACATCGTAGTTCACTATCGTTGCCGAGACAACAACAGCGTCGTCGTGGGGAGTTTGGATGCCCCGAATGTCTTCTTCCGTAAAAGTAATCACGTCGTCCGGGCGCAGCTTCTTCGTGGGCTCCCCTCCAGCAGACGTCCCCGGGCCGAGTCGTTTGGAAATCATATTGATGACCCCGACCGTCGGCTGATTAGTGGTCGCTTCCTCAGTCGGCTGTGGTCGTCGGTCGGCCACTGGTCGAGTCGGCGGGTTTCTCCAAAATTTATCGAGATACCCTCGGCGGATGAGAGCTTCGATCTCATCCTTAAGCTGGATGCATTGCTCGGTATTGTGGCCGTGGCTCCGGTGGAATCGACAGTACTTCTGTCGGTCGAGGCCTTTTTCCTTCAGAGGCGGAGGCCGTCGCAGGTATTCTTCCCCCTCGATCTCCATCAAAATCTGCACACGGAGAGCAGAGAGAGGAGTGTAGGAGTCATACCTGGGGCGTGTCGGCCTTGGAGTCTGCCGTCGGGGCGACTTCTGGTTTCATCGCGGAGGCGAGACCCGACCATCGGTCGGGGGCCTGCTAGGTCCGGCGGGGTCCCGACCCTTCCTTCGCTTCTCCTTTGGGCCCTTGAATTTGGTCGAACGCCGGTCGGAGGCTCCTTCGTCCGCGCGCATGTACTTGTACGCACACTTTAATAATTCGGCATACGTCCAGAGGAGGGTCTTGTCCAGGGAGTAAGTGAACCGGGACGCCCTCAGCCCCCGTTTCATGGCCGAGATGGCCATGTCTTCGTTGAGGTCCCGGACCTCAAGCGTGGCCGTATTGAATCGTGCCACGAAGTATCGGAGCATCTCATTTTCTCCCTGTTTGAGGGAGAAAAGGCTGTTCGACGTTCGCGGTGGCTTCCGGCTGGTGCTGAAGTGAGCCACGAAAGAGTGCTCGAGCTGCCCGAATGAGTGGATACTTCTCGATCGAAGACCGGAGTACCAGACCCTAACAGCTTTGCGGAGCGTGGTGGGGAAGCCGATGCAAAAGAGAGCGTCGGTTGCCCCCTGAATCGTCATGAGAGCTTTGTAGCTCTCCAGGTGGTCGATTGGGTCGGTGGAGCCGTCGTAGGGCTCCACGTGCGGCATCTTGAACCGATTAGGGATCGGTTCGTCGAGGATGAGTCGGGAGAGAGGTTGGGCAGTCTGAAAGTCAACATCGTTTGAGGACTTCTGTCCGTCCACCTGCAGCTGGGCAAGCCGACGGTCGATTTCTTCGAACCTACGTTCGTAGTCGTTGATTCGTCGGTGCTAAGAGACCCCGGAAGTGGAGTCTCCGGAAGATTCCGAGAGGGAGGCGGATGGTGTTCGTGGTCGCTTCTCCTTCCTCGCTCGTTCCAGCTGGGGGGCAGAAAGCTGTTGGGACCGATGGGCATCGCGTCGCGGCCGCCCCTCCTCCTCTCTGTGGGAGCGCTGTGGCAGGCGCTCCTGCGGAGACGACGGAGATCGACGCGGGCATCGGCGGCTGCTCTTGGAGGGCATCGGACGTGCCGTCGGTTGCCCGATCGGTGATGGCGGCAGCCGTACCGGCTATTGTTGGAGGCTTTTGACCGCGTCCGTCAGTACGGTCATCTGCCGTACGATCGCCACGATCTGCGCCTCCGTGGTCACCGTGGGGTGCGGAGAGCTGGGTTCCACCGCGGAGGGTGGAGGAGAGGCCTCTTCCCGGTGGGAAGAGCGCCTCGCCGATCCGGTGACTCTCGATCGTTGAGCTCTTGTCTTTGTCATTAGTGTCTACCCCCCCTACCTGGCGCGCCAATCTGTTGCAGTCAATCCCTCGTCGTCTGATCGCCGGAAATGAGCGCCTGCAAAAGAAAGTCCGCACTGACTGGAGGCAGCTCCGGCGGGGATCCTCCGACAGTCAAGTCAGAGAGGAGACTAGGCAACAGTGAGAAGAAAGCAAAGAACTCAACGAGAGAGAAGGAGAGCAAGCCTGTGTGTTTTTCAGGGCCTCTTGTACTGTAGCCTTCCCCGATATATATAGTGGAGCGTAGTATGGCGCCGTCATTAATGGCACAGACAATTGAAGAATTGTCAACTCACTGTAGACTGTCAGAGTCACCGTAAAAGTGTCACATCGTCGTGGGACTGTCAAATCACTAGGGTTGACAATGCCCTAGACGGGATAATGCCCTTAGGCGGTAGTGCCGCATGCTGCTGTCAGGACTGACAGTCTCTGGCAGAAGTACGACGATCGGAGGAGTCGACCGACCTTAGGTCGGTGGCCAGCTTAGTGGCATCGGGTAGAGATTCGGACCCCTCCGACGGTCGGTCGGGCACGTCGCGGGAGTCGGCCATCGGACCCCCTGGTGCAGTCGGTCGGGAGGGTGGGAAAGGTCTGTTCGGCCGACATATCCTCGGTCGGTAGAGAGCCGTCGACCGGTTGGTCACGGCATCCGACGACCGGTCGGTCGGTCGGATATATCCGATTATAAGTCGGCATGAGCGGGATCGATCGGTATTTCCCAACATGACTGGTCGTTTTGTGCTCCGAACTTTAGGACCCAGCAGATCCAGTAATTCAGAATGCGTATTTGGAGCCAACCATGTTGGTTATACTACCATGCCTCCGAACTTTAGGACCCAACAGATCCAATAATTCAGACCGTGAATTTGGAGCCAACCATGTTAGTTATACTACAATGCCTCCCCTTTCAGTTAGGGACTGAGAATTTATATATACAAGAGTTGAAGGTGAGGGTTGATGGCTTTAGAGTTCGAGCCGCTCGCTCGCCACAGAGGGGAAGATCTAGAACATCCAAACTAGAGTTTGAAGATCGATTATTTTTTAAAATAAAAATAGATAGTTTCTTTATCAAAATAAAAAGTAGATAGTGAAAAGTTTCACGTGAATATGGGGTATTAAATGGTCCGTAGGAACCAACCCCGGGCTTTGCTTGTGACTGTTAGCAACGCTTTGACAATGTACGTGGCGGAGAACCTTGATTGAATGCGTCTTTGCCTTCTTGAACGCTACACATTCGGTCCGTTCTTTTGGGATAAAAAATTTATTTAAAAATAATTTAAATAAAAAATAATTTATTTATATTTTTTATATATTAAAAAATAATTTATAAATTTGTTACTAATGTTCTTTTACATTACTAGTATTCTGGATAAACTACTAAAATCTATCTATATTTTTCATAATAATCTTTATTATACAAATATTATTATATATAATTATATAGTATAATATATTATATTTTAAATATCGTAATATATAATATTATATAATATATATTCATAAATATAGATAATATATGTTATATATACATTATAATATAATATAATATAATAATATTATATAAAATAAAATAATATATATTAGAACATAGTATACAATATTCATATACATTAAAATAATATATAATTATATTATATTATATTTTATTATAATAATAAAATAAGATATTATAATATAGTATTATATTATTATAGTAGTATATTATATTGTTATTATTCAATACTTGTATTATATTATATATAAGATCGTATTATATATTATTATACTATTATTATAGGGTTAGGGATATATTAGGAATGAAATAAAAAGAAGATTTTTTAGTTAATGGAAAAATGAATATCTACTTCTTAGGTAGCTAAGTAAGATTTTTTTTTCTTATTTCATGGGTAAATACTATCCATGAAAATATAGTTTATCTATCCAGAAAAATTTGAGAATATGGATAAATTATTCAATGAAAAAGTTGATCAACTTTTTTATGATATTTAGCCACCAAAGAATCGACCCTAAAAAGACTTACTAATCAATAGAAGTATAGAACCCATCTTCTAGTTTTTGAATTGGCATGTGCTGCTTTGTTTTTGAACTCTTTTCGGCAGCTACAGTTTTCACAGCATTTTTTATAAAAATTTTTTCCAGCATAAAATGTAATGACTCGGCCCAAAAGATCTCACAAGTCCAAATCTCCGCCATGAATCTCAAAGAAAGAGCGAAAAAGTAAAAAAATTAAATAAAGAAAGAGGACCACACGTGCTTGAAATGTGGGGTGAAAGGGGAGGACTCCCGATGGGAGTCCACCTCTTCCGATTCCGACAAAAATGGGGACCTAGAATTCTAATTTTCACTTAATTAACCCCTGATTTAGCCTATCAAAATCAATCTTCGCCCCCTATCCAGCATCCCAATTCAACTTCCATTGATCCCCACCCTTAGAGCCTATTGATTTCAAGCATTTTCCATGAGGATTTTATGGGGATTTCACTATCAGATTTAGCCACAAGACCCCACTAGAGTTAAGGTAATGGCCTTAGCTCTTTCTCTCTTTCTTATCTCCATTTCTGGTCTATTGCTTCTAACTTGGTTTAGCCGGTAAGTTGCCAGAATAGGTGAAAAACTGATGCTCTATTTGGTGTCTTCTTTTCCCTATTTTTTTTCTTTCTTTTGTTCCACTCTTGAGCTGGCTGTCGCTATCAGATGATGTCATGTTTAGGTTGCCGAGGGACGAACTTTTCCTTGCCGGAGCTATTGAGATCCACTACTATTAAGAGGCCACCACTGTAAAAGATGGTCAGCCTAACGCAATAAAAAATTAAAATTTTAACGACGATCATTAACGATGATATTTTTATCATCGCTAATATATCTATTAATGATAATATTATCGATAATAATAATTTTATTGTTAATAATTATTTTATCGATGGCTATTAGAGATGATATTTTTATCATCACTAATATATTAATTTTACTGATGATGTAAATAGTATTGCCATCGCTAATAATCATTAGCGGTGGCACGATTAGAGATGGTAATCACTGTCGCAAAAAAAAATTATTTATTAAAATTATTAGAGACGACAAAAAAAATATTAACGATGGTAATTGTCATTTCTAATAATCATTAGTGACGGCACTATTAGCGACTGTATTCGCCATCACAAAAAATAAAAAAAAATTATTTATTAAAATTATTAGTGATGATAAAAAGAGTATTAATGATGGTAACCGCCGTCTCTAATAATTATTAGCTACGGTACTATTAATGATGATATTCACCATCATTAAAAAAAATTTGTTATTAAAATTATTAGCGACGGCAACTGCTGTCACTAATAGTCAATACAGAATATAATTTTTTTTATTTTTTTGAATATAATATAATTTTAAAATTTAAAATTCATCTTTACTATTCATTATCTAAATAATTATCGTTAAAGTATTGTCACAAAAAATCACCTCGATCCGGTAGCCCTAGCTATATCGATCAATAAAATTTAATTTCGATGGTCACGAACGATCGTATGATGATCTAATAGATAGAAACAACTGATGGGTCTGAAAATTTACAATGATGATCTCGATAATATTTGTAGTATACTATCAAAATTTTACTTCAATCAAATATTATTATCACTGTCAATTTAGTATGAAATGATTTGGACCGTTAAATAAAAAATGAGTAATCAAAAGGCTAAACAGTATTCGATTATAAAATATTTTTTTAGATAAATGATCTTTGCTATTACTTTGATTGTTTGTATAGTAGTGATCATAAAATTTAAAATGCACGTATATGAATGATCCAAAACTATATGTCTCTTGATACTCATTCTTAAAATCCTTAAATAATTATACTTATGCTTCTGTAAGATCTACTTAACGTAAATGGCTCATATACATATGGTTTAAATTTTATGATTACTATTGTACAAATGATTAAAGTAGTAGTAAAGATTATTTCTCTAAAAAATTATCTTAATAGGATGTCGTTTGGCCTTTTGATCACTCATTTTTTGTTTAACGATCGAAATCATCCCGTACTAAATTAACTATGTTAATGATGTCTGATTGAAGTAAAATTTTGATAGTATACTATAAATATTATCAAGATTATTGTTGTAATTTTTTGGATTCATTGGTAGTCTCTATCTATCAAATCATAATGCGGTCATTCATGATCATCAAAATCAATTTTATTGATCAATATAGCTAGGGCTGTCGGATTGAGGTGGTTTTTTGTTCTGATATTTTAACGATAATTATTTAGATAATGAATGGTGAAGATGAATTTTAAATTCTAAAATTATAATATATTCGGATATTTGTGAAGGTGTAGAGATGTTATTAGCAACGGCAATGTTGCCGTCGTTAATACAGCCATTAGCGAACAGAAATCTTTCTACCAATAGCTGATCCCATCGCTAATAAAAAGTATTATTAGTAATGGTGTTAGTGACGGTATTAGCAACGGCTAAGTTATTAGCAATGGTATTTACGACGGAAGTCATGTCGTCACTAATAATTTTGAAAAAATTATTTTAAAAATTGAATAAAAATATTAGCAACGGATTTTTATTTTTAGCGATGAAAATTTTTATCGCTAATACTGTCACCGATGGTATTATCGATGGCAAGTTTGCTGTCGCTAATAGTCTTTTATAAAATTGAAATATTTCTCTCTCCCCATTCATTTTCTCTTGTTTCTGCCCCCCAACCCCCCTTTCTAGCATCCTCACCCCCCCAACCCCCCTCTCTGACATCTCGCAGCCACTGCGACCCCGTCGGCCCCATCCCTGCATCGGCCTGACCCCAAGCCAACCTCACCGATCGGGTGGCCCCACCCTACTGTCCCCGTGGCCTCACCGCCCCCAACCCGCGACCCCGCCACCCCGCCCTTGCCCTACTGCCCCCGTGGCCCCGTCGCCTCCAACTCGTGGCCCGACTCTGTCGGCCCCCGAGCCCCAGTAGCCCCCATTGCCCCTAGCCCATGGCTCCCATCCTGGCCCTACTGCCTCCAACCCATGGCCCCAAGCCAGCCGCCTCGGTCCTACCCCACTGCCCCAACCCTACAATCCATCCCCGCATCAGAGCTGTGAGTATTAGCGATGGCATTAGCGATAGCTAATGTAGTCTACTATTAGTGATGATAAAAATACTGTCATTAAAAGTTAATAAAATATTAATTTAATTAGATAATTAATTAATTAAATATACGAGACTTGGGTCTGGGTATGAAAAGTGCTCGGATCGAGGGAAGTTGATAGGCAATATTGCAAACATGGGGTCTGGGCATGTCCTACGTGTCCAGACCTCGAATCATAGCTGGCATCCAAGGCATCTAGCCCTCGTAAATCCAATGTGCTCAGATCGATGGAAGGTGCCGGGCAGCATCAATTATGTATTAATTTTAATAAAATTTGTATTGCATGATGTACATATTCTAATATATCTATACATTTATTTATTTTTATATAGATGAAAAAATTATGTATATTGATTAATTGATTGTTCATTATGGACAGTTTGAAAAATACAAGTAATTCTATAGGTCATTACAGTAATCAAACGATATGCTGAGTATTTGAAAAAAATTTCGGACAGTATTTTCTTTTTGTTCTCCCTACATAGGAGAACTAAAGAAAAATGCTATCAAAATTTTTTTCAACCCCTGTTATATATTTTTTGATTACTGTAATGGACCTATAGAATTAATATATTTTTTGAATGGGATAGGATCTATCTTTACCTATTAGTTGATGATAGGCTGCATTTATTATGTAAATCATTTTGAATGATAAAATAATATTTAGCAATTGCCTTGTATTTTTGTATATGCAGAATTCTTAGATAATCTATTATGAACCCTAGTTGGATAGACCATCGAGTAGTCAATGGAGAGATTTTTGCTGAATACAGAGAGGGTGTAGCATACTTCTGTGATTTTATTTTGAAAAATATGGTACTCTTACATCAAGGATGGGCTTGTTGCCCTTGTAACAGATGTGGCAATAAAAAAATATTTGATAGAGATACAATTACTGTCCATTTGTATAAGAGTGGATTTATACCCAACTATAAGCATTGGTACCTGCATGAAAAGATGTAGAAGAAAGTTGCAAAGGTTAGAACTAAGCAGGACATGGACACAGATAGAATGGTGGACATGGTTATGGATACGGCTAGCTCTGAATTTAATTGGGATGTGTAGGATGATCTAAAAGCTGACAGTGGTGATTTCTACTGTATGCTGAAAGATGCTGATGAACCACTATGGTCGAAATATGAAATACACGCTATACTATTAGTCGTGTCAGAGTTGTTGAACTTGAAGATCGAGTTTAATATGACGGTCAATTGTTATGATAGTATGGTAGCAATAATAAAAAAAATACTACCAAAGGATGAGAAGCTTGTTGGGAGCTTCTATGCTTTGAAGAAAATGGTGAAAGGATTGGGCATGGGATATGAGAAGATAAATACATACTGTAATGGTTGCATGCTTTTCTATAAGGAGGACCAACAAAAGAGCTCATGCAGCATATGTGGTGCAAGCTGATTTAAGCCGAGGCAAGAGGATAGGAATTAGAAGGACATACCATACAAGGTTATTCGATACCTTCTCCTTACTCTTAAACTTCAGAGGCTTTACTTGTCTAAGAGTACTATCGAGCAGATGAGATGGTATAAAAAAAGACTATGCAAGCACCCTGATATGATGTGTCATTTATCGGACAATGAGGAATGGAAGTAATTTGATGCTTGCCACCCTTTATTTGCTCAGAAATCACACAATGTCTAGCTAGATCTATCTACGGATGGTTTTACACCGTTCAGTCATGTAGTGGCCCCTTATTCATGTTGGCCAGTCTTTATCACTCGATATTATCTGCCACTTGAGATGTGCATAAAAGATCATAATATCTTTCTTACATTAGTCATTCCTGGACCATGACATCTTGGTAGAAGCATTGATGTATATTTAAGGCCTCTTGTTGATGTACTGAAATTGTTATAATCCGATGACATTTATACTTTTGATGCATCGAAGAAGCAAAATTTTGTAATGAAGACTGCATTGATGTGGACCATTAGCAATTTTTCTACTTATGGGATGCTGTCAGGATGGAGCACTTATGGGAAGCTAGCATGTCCCTATTGCATGGAGAATACAAAATTATTTTAGCTTAAGCATGATTGTAAGTCCTGCTGATTCGATTGTCATCGTCAATTCCTCCCTAAGCATCATCCTTTTCGAAAGCAGCAGGACAGTTTTAGAAGGAATAAGATAGAGAAGGACCATACGCCCCAGTACCTCAGTGGTATAGAAGTGTTTCAAAGGGTATCCCAATTAGATGAAGTCTTGTTTGGCATTGAATTTGACAAGCAGAAGCTCAGGGGTTCGCTAAAACTCACCACTGGGTGAAGTAAAGCATCTTCTAGAAATTACCTTACTAGTCCATCAATTTGATCCATCATAACTTTGACGTCATACATATCGAGAAGAATGTATTCAATAATATTTTTTACACTGTTATGAATGTCAAGGGTAAGATGAAGGACAATCCCAAGGCTCGAGCAGATATGAAAAATATATGCAAGCATTCTCTATTAGAGTTGGTTGAGGTGTCACCTGAAAAATTTTTGAAGCTGAAAGCATTTTATACCTTAATAAGGGAGCAGCTGAAGGATATTTGCAAATGGTATAAGAGCCTTAAATTCTTAGATGGTTATGCAAGTAATCTAGCTCGGTGCATCAATGTCAAGAATTGTAGGTTTCATGGGCTAAAGAGTCATGACTACCATGTATTCATGCAACGATTACTCCGATTGACTTGATGTGATCTTCTTTCTAACTCCATATGGAGTTCTTTGATCGAGCTTAGTCTTCTATTTAGAGATATTTGTGCTATCAAACTATCCATTGATCCATCTCTAGTCTTGAGGCTAGCTATGTAGAGACCATATGCAAGTTGGAGAAGATATTTTCTCCCAGCTTCTTTGACTCCATAGAGTGCCTCATGATTCATCTGACGTATGAGGCTAGGGTGGGAGGTCTAGTGCAGTATAGGTTGATGTATCCATTTGAAAGATACATGCACATCTTAATAAGAAAGTAAAAAAATATGGTTCGAGTCGAAGGTTCTATTGTAGAGGCTTATATAATAGAAGAGATTTCAAATTTCAGCCGACACTACTTTAATCCTAGTGTGCAGATCAAGTTGACTCAAGTGGGTCGAAATAATAATGGTGGTGCTGAGGGATCAGAGTGGGAGATCTCAATATTTGCCTATCCTACTCAAAAATTTGGACACGATGTTCGTCGGATTTTCTTTGATACTGAACATTGACAGATAAAGACATATATTTTGCTAAACTACGTGGAGGTTGACCCATATGTCCTGTAAATATCCATCACAATTCCAACTCTTTAATCACTTATTTTAGTATACTTATGTGTATATTTAGGCAATACGATGAGATGTTAAAAGGAGAAAATCCGAGCATAAGTGATGAAAAAATATCAGCACAGCGCTCAGAGAACTTTACATGTTGGTTCCGTCAATTGGTAAGCATCTATTATCATTTTATATATTTTAATTTCTCTAATTTATTTTTTTTATAATACGTAGGTCATTCAAGGGAGCGAGTCTATACCAATGAAGCTAAGACCATTAGGTTACGGGCCTAAAAAATATATGACATGCTATAATGGCTGTAACATAAATGGTTTCAAATTTCACGCTCAACAATATGAAAGTTATAAAAGCACAATGAATAGTGGTGTGTGTATAAAAGATAGTTGGTAGGAAGATAAGGCAGAGAGCGACTACTGTGGAATTCTCAAAGTGATTAAGATGAGCTACATTGGAGGTAATAGTGTCATTTTATTTAAGTGCCAATGGTTTGATACCAACAATGGTATGAAGGTTGATCCATGGCATAGGCTTATTGAAATCAAACATGGATCAAAAGCTTATATCAATGAGCATTTATACTAGCTACACAAATTGCTCAAGTGTATTATCCTCCTTTTCCATCAAAAAAAAGAGAAAGGAAAGATTGGTGAGCTGTATGCAAAATTAAATCTCGAACCATTCATTACGTGCTCGAAGAAGAAGAAGAGCCCCAATTACCAGAATGCTTTCAAAAGGATGAGACAGTAGGAGTTCATCAATCATTCGATGATGCAAAATTAGATGCTTTAAGAATTCTCCTATGTGATGATGGCCAACATGAGGAGGTAGATCCAACTGAGATTATTTTAAAGGACAATCTTCCCCAAGAAGGGGGAGAAGAAGAAGTAGAAGAGAAAGAGATGGAAGAAGAGGAAGAGGAAGATGCCGATAAGTAGTGCTAAGTATATAATTCTTGGATCATTTTAATTACTTATCTTACATCATTTTAAATCTTACATTGCCACTCATAATTGTATAATTAATTTGATAAATCTATTTATTTTTATTTTCAGATAGTATATATCATGTCTTCCAAAGGTCAGAGCCGTGCTAGCCAAGGATAGAGCTCTTGAGGAGAGAGCGATCACTCAGCCAGCTCGTATGATTCTACACCTCTTTCATCGGACGATAAGCTCTTGTAGGATTTTTTATATCAGGGCATGCATGTATGTTTCAAAAATTTTTTTTCTAAATATCACAGTAGAATAGAAGATTAAAATTCCTTTTGATCTATATCATGCATGCATAAAACATAAACCACAAGATCTACTTTAAATGTTGAAATTGAACATGTGATCGAATCACATACCTATTTCATAATTTCTTTCTTAAAATTTGGATCTATAAGAGAAGAGTCTCTTTCTTAGCTGCGTAAGTATCTGGTCTCTACGGGTATCCACTCAAGATTAGTCTGGAACTGCCCTCTTAAAATTGATTTTTCTTCTCCAAAAAAAATCAGTCTGTGAATCTGAACGAAGCCTGGAACGCGATCAACTCTTTGATCTTTTTCTTGATCTTCTTCTTCTCTTCTTGTCTTACTTTTTCTTTCCTAGATTATGGAGCAACCAGAGACTATAAAGTAGTAAATAAGAAGGATGCCTAATAGCCCTTGGGCATGGAAGAAAGAGGATGCCCAAGCTTGGAGCGTTGATGCTCCAAGGGAGAAGAGAGGGTGAGGAGAAGAGAGGGGCATGGGGCTCACCTAAGGCGGCATGGGGCTGCTGGTTGAAGTGCCTAGGGACCTTAAGGGATAAGATTTGAATCCTATTCAAAATCAAACAACCACTTAATACAAGTCCTACTTGCATTAGGTTTTCTTATACCTTTAGTTATTTAACTTCCTTTAAGAAACCTATTAGGCACCAACTATTGGAGCCCTTGCACCCATAAAATCACACCCCACTTTGCACCCAAGGGATGCCCCATAATGGATCCATATGCCCTCAATAGATGGACATATCCAACTTGATCAAATCAAGTGGCACTCAATAAAAACTATCAAAAAAATTAATTAAGGACTTACACCCTTAATTCATTTGATCCAAAATCTTAGACACCCAACAATTGGAGCCCAATGAATCTAATTCATTTAGGTTATTAGTAGATAATTAAGTTTGAATTAATCTTATCAAATAAAAAATTCAAACGTAAAGAGAAAATTGGATTCAACCATATACTAGTAAGGTTACCCTGAACCTAATAGAATTTTTCTAAATCCAATTGAGACTTCATAAGCTCTATTATTTATTTCAGATCTAATCCCTTTATAGTGTGATCCCATAGGTTCAATTCTATTTGGTAGTGAGATATACAATGATCTCTATTATAGTATCATTGAAACTCTTTTTAATGAGTTAGAACAATTTCACTCTAACTCATCAAGGGTTGTCAATCTTGAGCAACCCTAATGAACTCTCACAATCTAATAGTGATACCTAGCAGTATGTAATGGCAATCCAATAAAATCGAAAAGAACCTCAAAGTATAGTTAACGTGTGATTCAGTCTTTTTATCGTGAGTTCCGACTAGATGGCAAGTCATGGATAGATCGTCAAACATCATCATCAGTTATATGATAGATTCGATCAGCTCAAGTTCAATTGTGTTCCTTATGAAAATTTTTTTCCATCAATCATACTGCTGTGGCCACAGACTCTTGGACTTAGCCTCTTAAATCCCATAGGACTACTCCTTTCTATCAAGATTGATAGATTTTATCTTGATGCATATCCTACTCCTACAGCGGACCAACTATCACCAACATCCACTACAAGAGCTCATCGAGATCATGTTTATGTGTCAGTCAAACTCCAGCAGCCTCACTGCGAGCAGTCATACCATCTCAGATCAAAAGATCATTCACACAACTACAATCTCGAGACAATCACTGATGATTGAGTAGAAATTTAAGTGATCTCTCGTATGGTCACGCTTAGTACTAGTTATTCTCTAATAACTATCCGCACTCATCGCTCAGTGTCTCTACACTGTAGATCAGAGACTCATCTATCTCGAAGGAAGCGATCTATGCGTCAGTCTATCCGAATCGATCACCATCCTCATAATGATACTATGATCGGAAGCATTTAAAAATTAAATATATATCTCTAATTTTCAATATTTTAAGAATATGTATTGAAATATTAATTCTATGGACGATTCAAGGATACATCACACTTGAATAAAAAATAAACTTATCTTTTTATTGATCAAATCAATATAATAAGTATAAAATTATGTCCTAGCTATATTACAATGTGTTAGGTATATTGGCTTCTAGGATATACATCTAACAATCTTCTACTTGAACTAAAGCCACTTGGCCACTAATCTAAGTCCCATCTTCTTAAGATGGACTTCTATATTTTGCTGACTCAATTGCTTTGTCAGTGGATCTACCATATTATCCATAGAGTCTACTCTTCGCACCTCGATATATTTTTTTTTGAGATAGTCACGTATGATATGATATCACTGCTTGATGTGCTTTGATTTCTGATGAGACCTCGATTCCTTAGCAAATGCTATGGCTCTATTGTTACCACAATAAAGTGGTATGGCATCTAATGTCATAACCCCAAGTTCTGCGATAAATTTTTTGAATCAGAAGTCTTCCTTTGCAATATCCGAAGCAGCGACATATTCAATCTTTGTGGTCGAATCTGCTATGATGGATTGCTTGAAACTCTTCCAGCTGACTGCGCCACCATTACAAACAAATACAGATCTTGATATAGATTTTCTATCATCAGGATTAGATATGAAGTCTGAATCAGTATACCCCTCGACTTGCAACTCAGAATCTCCTCCAAAGATCAAGAACAAATCTTTAGTTCTTCTCAAGTACTTAAAGATATTCTTCACAGCTATCCAGTGCTCTTCATCTAGATTCGATTGATACCTGCTCGTGACACTCATAATAAGGGCAATATCAAGTTGAGTACAAAGCATGGCATACATGAGGCTCCCTATGGCTGAGGCATAAGGAATCCTACTCATGTGCTGGACTTCCTCAGATATGGTCGGACACATCATCTTGGATAGATTAATACCATGCATAAGAGGTAATAGTCCTTTTTTAGAGTTGTCCATGCTGAACCTCTTTAGCACTTTCTCTATGTACAGCTTTTGTGATAGACCTAGCATCCTTTTAGATCTATCCCTATAGATCTTTATTTCAAGAATATAAGATGCTTCCCCTAGGTCTTTCATAGAGAATATCTTAGACAAACATCTTTTGATCGTGGTCAATATAAAAATATCATTTTCACTGAGGAGAATATCATCCACGTACAATACGAAGAATGTTATTGTGCCCTCACTGACCCTTTTGTATATATAAGGTTCCTCTTCATTCTTGATGAAATCAAACGATTTGATCGCATCATCAAAATGATGATTTCAACTTCGAGAAGCTTGCTTTAATCCATATATGAATTTTTGTAGCTTGCAAACTCTGTGATTACCATCACTAAATGTGAAACCCAAAAACTGCTCTATATAGATATTTTTTTCTCAAGATATCCATTTAGGAAAGCAGTTTTCATATCCTTCTGCCAGATTTTATAATCATAATAAGCTGCAATAGCAAGCAGAGTATAAATGGATTTCAGCATGGCTACAGGCAAAAAGATTTTTTGATAGTCAATGCCCTCACGCTGGCTATAACTTTTTACCACAAACCTAACTTTATAAGTTTCTACCTTACCATCGGTACTTTTTTTTTTTTGTAGATCTATTTACACCCAATGGGTACTATACCCTTAGGTGGATTCACTAAGATCCATACTTGGTTCGAGTGCATCGAGTCAATTTCTGACTTCATTGCATCTAATCATTTTTCGAAATCGATGTCAGGCGTCATCTCATCAAAGGTATTAGGATCATCACCATGATCCTTATCTTCCATAAGAAATATTTCCTTTACTTCCTCCGTAAGCATATCTATGTACCTTTCAGAAGGTCAGAAGATCCTGCTAGATCTATGAGGTGGTAGAGGAATATCAACTACTAGCTCATGAATAATGGGTTTCTGAGGATCTATAGCTTTTTTCTCTTCAGAGACCTTCTCTTTGAGCTCAACTAACCTTCCACTGCCACCATCCAGGATAAACTATTTATTTAAAAATATGGCATTCTAACTCACAATCACATTGTGATCTTGTGAAAAGTAGAAGTAGTATCCCATTGATTCTTTTGGATACTCTATAAAATGAGTTATTATAAATCTATCATCTAATTTATCAGCCATCTATCTCGTGGCATAGGCTGGACATCCCTAAGTCTTAAGATAACCTAGACTCAGTTTCTTACTGTACAATATCTCATACGGTATTGTAGAAATAGATTTTGATGGAACCTTACTCAATAGGTGAATGACAGTTAATAAGGTATGTCCCTAAAGATATAAGGATAGATCAGTGAAGCTCATCATGGATCTGACCATATCTAATAGGATCCTATTCCTCCTTTCAGATACCCCATTGAGATGAGGTGTTCCGAAAAGAGTCCATTGAGAGACTATGCTGTTGTCTTTAAGATATCTCAAAAATTTTCAACTAGGATATCACCTCTTCGATCAAATCGAAGAACTTTAATGAGTTTGCCTGTTTATTTTTTTACTTCATTTCTGAATTTTTTTAACTTTTCAAAAGCTTCAGATTTGTGTTTCATCAGATATACATATCCATACCTAGACAGATTATCGGTAAAGATAATGAAGTAGCTATAACCACCTCTGATCTGCACATCAAATGGCCCATACACATTGATGTGTACCAGGGCAAGTAACTTAGTGGCACTTTCCTTATATCCTATAAAGAGTAACTTGGCCATTTTTTCTTGAAGACAAGATTCACAAGCTGGATACAACTCTAGATGAAGAGAGCCAAGGATCTCATCCTTTTTCAATTTATTTATCCTATCCTCTCCTATATGGCCTAGTCTATGATGCCATAAGTATTTCTGGTTAATTTTATCTCTGGATCTCTTTTGACCTACAGCACTCACTATTTGCTTATTCAAATTTACATTCGCATCAACATACAAGTGATATAGACTATCAATTAATAGATCTCATGCAATCAATTTATTTCATAAATAAATGAAACAAAAATCTTTATTGAAATTAAATTTAAAACCTTCATATGCTAGCGCATATACGAAAATTAAATTCTGACTAGCTACAAAAATAAAATAACAGTCTTTTAAATCTAATCTAAAATCTAATGATAATCGAAGAAGATAAGTGACAATGACTTCTGCAGCAACTTTTGCTTCATTATCGATCTGAAGGATCATATCACCTTTCCTCAACCTCCTACTTTTCATTAGATCATGCATTGAGGTACATATATGAGCACTCAAATCAGAGTCTAATACCCAATTAAAAGTAGAAGAAATCGTAAGGTTAGATTCAATTACGAGCATACCTTCTGAAGGTTATCAACCTTTTTGATCTTTAGGCTCTCCAAGTAGAGTGGATAGTTCCTCCTCTAGTGGCCTTCAGCATCACAGAAGAAACACTTTCTCTTAGCTTCAGCCTTCTTTGAAATATCCTTCTTTGGCTTGCTCTCTTTCTTTTGTTTCTTAGCAGATTTAGTCTTCTTTTTTCAACTAGACTTTTTCTTGGAAGAAGTCTGCTCCACAGTGAGAATAGTGCCCCTTGAACTCTTCAAGGTGCCTTCCGTAGTGACCAACATGTTAACCAGTTTAGATATAGTGCAATCAAATTTGTTCATATAAAAATTTATAATAAATTGACTATATAAATTTATAAGGGATTAAAGGATCAAATCTATCTGTAATTTATTTTATATACAAGCCCGAGCTTCTCAAGCTCCTCAATATCCTTGATCACTATCATACAGTACTCATGGACTGACTACCCTTCATGCATCTTCAAATTGAAGAGTCTTTTAGATATTTCGAAGTGTACTGTACGATTCTGCTCACCATACAACTCTTGCAGGTAAGTTATCATAGCCCTAGCAGTGGGCATATGCTCATGCTGGCTTTGCAACTCATTTGACATAGATGCTAGCACATAGCATTTGACCTGACTGTCTTCATCCGTCCACTTTTCATAAACAGCTTTTTGCTCAGCAGTAGGATGGTTTGGTAACACTATAGGTTCCTGATCGAGTATATAACCTAGTTTTTCTGAGGTTAGGATAATTCTGAGGTTTCTTAGTCAGTCTTTATAGTTTATTCCAATCAAACAATTGGATTCAAGGATATGGGTTAGAGGGTTTGAGGCTAACATTGTTTAACTGCAAGAGTAGAGATTCAAGTTAGACTTTTATATTTTAAAATTATATTTACTTCTAGAGACTTTAAGATGCAAACAATAACTCTCACTAATTTTTTGGATCCTTCCACTCTTCGGGTGGGAAACAAAAATTCTCACGCGACAAAAAGATTCCTAGTAGGTGCTGCGATCCCATCGATGCCATGTACCTCACCTAATAGTTATTGGTAACATGCGCACCGATGCGTAGATAATTTTTTATCCAAATACTTCTCTAAGCATGTCACAGCGACTTGGTCTCTAAGTCATGTGGGCTCACCTAACAGTTATTGACCACACTCCTTAGTTAAGCTCGACCCACCGTTCACAAGCAGGTGCAAGGCCATCATTGGATCCCTCACCTAACAGTTATTGGGTCTAACCCCATCCTCACCCTAGAGTAACTCTTTGCTAATAAAGTGGTTGTGTATTCTCGATGCAACTGAATCACTGTAACCAGCCGAGAATAATCAACACCAGTAGCATGCCCGCACATCTACAACAGTAGAAGACCTATGGACTTAATATTTATGAAAAAGTTTAGGTTTAGGTCTTATCTAATCAATCATCATATGACTGATCTAATTGGCATGGGCTAAACCAAAACGTCAAGCAATTTTATTCAGGACTCAATCTTTCAAATTGATCAGGTAAGTCGAGATCGATGGAGGTCCCTTTATTGCTTTCCTTAGACATCAATAAATTGGCCAAGTCAATTAATGAAACCAATTAAAAAAATTATCTTTTAGTTACTTACTTTAGACACTAATAGGTCAATTGGTCCAAATAGGTTAGCTCAAGTAAATCAGGCTCAAGCCATTGAACCGAACTAGGTCCATATGTTAATCGATTCTACATATCGAATTCAATCAATTTGATCAACAATAATTGTATGATCATATTACTTAATTGATCTAACCTTAATCAACCTTGATTCAGTTTGATCAATTATTTAATCAAATTAAATTCATATCATTCAAATCAAAAATCTTAGATGTAATCTAATTACATGACCTAATTTTTGATTTTTTCATAACCAAAATCTTCACACATAAACATAAATTTTAGATTCTAAAACTAAATTTTAAATCTAAATTTTTTATATGAAAGATAAGTTTCAAATCATGAAAATAATTTTTAGATTTAATATACAAACATATATCTTATATATATATATATAATTTAGATTTAAGCAAAAATTTAGATCAATACATGATATCATATATCTCATATACAAATCATGAATCATATGAAAAATAATTTTATGATCTAAATATACAATCATATATCTCATATATGAATCATGAATTAAGTCAAATAAAATTTCAGATTTATGCATGCATCTATATATCACAAATAATGAACTAAAAATTATTCTAGAACAAAATTTAGATCTATGCATGCTTTGACATATCAACTATATATTCTAAAATTAAATCTAAAATAAATTTTAGATTCAAAATATTTATCTATATATCTCATATATCAAGAAAAAATTAGATTTTAAAACTTTTTTCAAAATATGTGTCAATTTCATGCATATGAAACCAGTGGCTCTGATACCACTGTTGGATTTTCTATGTCGGGGCATGTATGTATGTTTTAAAATTTTTTTTTCTAAACATCATAGCAGAATAGAAGATTAAAATTTTTTTTAATCTATATTATGCATGCATAAAATATAAACCACAAGGATCTACTTCATATGCTGAAATTGAACATATGCTGAAATTGAATATGTGATCAAATCACATACCTGTTTCATAATTTCTTTCTTCAAATCTAGATCTGAAAGAGAAAAAACTCTCTCTTAGCAGTGCAAGTGCCCGACCTCTATGAATATCCACTCAAGATCAGTCAGGAACAGTCCTCTTAAGATTGATTTTTCTTCTCTAAGAAAAATTAGCCTGTGAATCTAAACAAAGCATGGAACGCAATCAACTTTTTGATCTTTTCTTTGATCTTCTTCTTCTCTTTCTCTTTTGCTTTTTCTTTCCTAGATTATAAAGCAACCAAATACTATAAAGCAGCAAATAAGAGGGACGCCCAACAGCCCTTGGGCATGAAAGAAAGAGGATGCCAAGCTTGGGGCGTTAATGCTCCAAGGGAGAAGAGAGGGAGAGGAGAAGAGAGGGGCGTGGGGCTCTCCTAAGGGGGTATGGGGCTGCTGGTTGAAGTGCCTAGGGACCTTAGGGAAGGTTCTTTTAAATAGGCATAAGGTTTGGATCCTATTCAAAATCGAACAACCACTTAATACAAGTCTTACTTGTATTAGGTTTCTTTATAACTTTAATTATTTAACTTCTTTTAAGAAACCTATTAGGCACCAACTATTAGAGCCCTTGCACCCACAAAATCACACCCCACTTTGCACCCAAGGGACACCCCATAATGGATCCACACGCCCTCTAATAGATGAACATGCCCAACTTGATCAAATCAAGTGGCACCCAATCAAAACTATCAAGAAAATTAATTAAGGACTTGCATCCTTAATTCATTTGATCCAAAATCTTAGGCACCCAATAATTGGAGCCTAATTAATCTAATTATTTAGGTTATTAGTAGATAATTAAGTTTGAATTAATCTTATCAAATAAGAAATTCAAACATAAAAAAAAAATTAGGTCCAACCATATGCTAGCAAGGTTACCTTGAACCCAATAGAATTTTTTTAAATCCAATTAAGACTTCATAAGCTCAATTATTTATTTTCGATCTAATTTCTTTATAGTGTGACCCCATAAATTTAGTTCTATCTGGTAGTGAGATATACAATGATCTCTATCATAGTATCATTGAAACTTTTTTCAATGGGTCAGAATAATTTCACTCTAACTCATCAAGGATTGTCGATCTTGAGCAACCCTAGTGAGCTCTCACAATCTATCAGTGATATCTAGCAGTATATAATGGTAACTCAATAGAACTGAAAAGAATCTCAAGGTGTAGTTAATGTGTGATTCAATCCCTCTATCGTGAGTCCTGACTAGATTACAGATCATGGATAAATTATCAAATCTCATCATCAGTCATATGATAGATTCGATCAGCTTAAGTCCAATTGTGAACCTTATGAAAAATTTTTTTCATCAATCACACTACTATGGCTACAGACTTTCAGACTTAACCTCTCAAATTTTATAGGACTGCTCCTTTCTATCAAGGTCTATAGATTTTATCTTGATGCGTACCTTACTCCTACAGTAGACCAACTATCGCCAACATCCACTACAAGGGCTCATTGAGACCATATTTATGTATCAATCAAACTCCAGCAGCCTCACTGTGAGTAGTCGTACCATCTCAGATCAAAGGATCATTCACACAACTATAGTATCGAGACAATCACTGATGATCGAGTAGAAATTTAAATGATTTCTCATATGATCATGCTCAGTACTAGTTATTCTTTAACAACTATCTACACTCATCGCTCAGTGTCTCTACACTGTAGATCAAAGACTTATCTATTCTGAAAGAAGTGATCTGTGCACCAGTCTATCCAGATTGATCACCATCTTTATGATGATACTATGACTGAGAGTATTTAAAAATTAAATACATGTCTCTAATTCTCAATATTTTAAAAATATATATCGAAATATTAATTCTATGGATGATTTAAGGACATATCACACTTGAATAAAAAATAAATTTATCTTTTTATTGATCAAATCAATATATTAAGTATAAAATTGTGTCCTAGCTTTATTACAATGTGTTAGCCATAATGACTTCTAGGACATACATCTAATAGTTCTAATACTTAATTTATATATTTTTTATTTATGTTATTTTGTCATTTGTTGTCTAACATAACATTTTTTGTATTAGATATTTTGTGCTTAGGTTTGGAGGATTGGAGGTCACTAGTGACCCCACAGTGGGATGCAGTAGTGACCGTCGGCTCTCAGACATAGCACCGTGGTTGAGGATCCGCTCGGCTCGTGGCATCTTCAACTTGGTTAAAGGATAGAAAGATCATCTATATCTAGAGCTGCTCATAAGTATTACATGTTCAATTAATATGGTTAGAATTTAGTAATTTTAGAGTTAATATTTATTCAAAATTAATTTTACAGTACATTCAGAAAGCCTTCTACGCCTCATGTCATTACCGTGATCATACGCCAATTGATGCCGAGATCGGTGAACGAATTCTCGAGTTAGCTGTCGAGAGCTCGTAATACAGTTTGGAAGATATTTCTAGCAAGTCAAAACTAGTTTAATTTTTAATTTTCAATACGTTGGTATTTTAATTATATATTAATACATGCTTGCTTCTATCTTGCAAGAGCACTACCAATTCAAGACTCTCTAGAATAAGGAGGTTAGTTGTCGGACATTCGAGGAGGTGGCCACACGGAGGTTTCGAGATGGCTTCTATAGCCTCAGGTAGTTCACCATCCAGCATATCGATTCTTAGTCACCATCAGATTGGAGGTCCTTCACAGATCACTGAATGTAGGTGGACATATGGCAAGCCCTCTACAACCAGTGGAGCAGTGAGGAGTGCTTCGATAGGCAACAGAGGGTCTGACAGAATCGAATCGTCCAGTAGGATCCGATCAGGCACATGGGTGGCTCGGTCGGCACATATATTATGGCCAACAGACTGGTAAGAAATTTGTACTAAAACTCTTCACTAGAACTGTAAAAATATTTATATACATGCTTTAATTAATTTAATTTTATTATTTATTTATTGTAGATATGGTAGCTAGATCGTCCATTAGATCAGTTGTAGTTGTGGGAGGCCACACACTAGTCTAGGAAGATCAGTGACTATTTAGATTCTACCTCATGATAGATCACGGTAAGAACTTCAAATTTTATTTACTAATTAAGTTATTATAGGATCTATTTTTATATTAGAACTAATATATTTTTGAGCTATACAGATGCATTATATGAAGTATATTGCTGAGAGGTATGGTGATGACCCATCATCTCAGCCCCCTCTTGTCCTTGAGGGATGGCTCGGCACCATCGAGGGGGTGAGTAGGAGTCGTGTCATAGGATTTGGCCACAGCTTCGATCCTCCAACAGCTCGACATCCTTCGACGTCCTCACAGGTCTCGACATCCCAGATCTAGAGTGATGCGCACATGTAGGAGGTCGTACAGAGACTTCTGAGCCAGTGATGTAAAATCCTTCTGGATGTCATCCACTATATGGTCATGGAGTTTCTCCAAGACCCACAGCTATATGACCGACTGGGCTCATCATCCCAGCCATCATATCAAATAATTATATTACTAAATCTTTTTATTTATTTTAAGTTTTCATATTTAGAAGCATCATATATTTTGATTTGAGTCCGAAAAAGAGATCTAAGGGTTAATTTAATCTAACCATCCAATCGATAGGCTGGAGGGTATTTATAGCTCCGTATCATCAAATAAAATATGTAAGAATAATCTGTTTGAAAATTAAAGGAGTGTATCAAAAGATACGCATCCGTATCGAAAGATACACCTCTTGTTTTATTTTTTTATTACAGGATGTTGAGATATCCAGCTCTCATCCACCAGCTGCTAGAGAGGAGCGGGAGGAGGAGGTGGATGATGACGAGGATCAAACCTGATTTTTTTGATGCATTGTATCTTTTGGATATTGATTGTAAAAAAAATTATATAATTTATATTTTTAATATAATATAATTAATTTTTAATTTTTGTTGTCATATTATCTTTAGATTTTAATTATAATAGGTATTAAGAACCATAATTCATTATGATTAATTAAAATAAATTTTAAAAAATATTTTTATTAATTTTTAAAAAATAAAATTAATTATTAGTGATGGTATTAGTAATAAAAAATATCATCGCTAATACTTATTAGCGATGATACCACCATATTTAATATTTTTTAATTTTTTATTTAATTTAAAAATTAAAAAATTAGAGACTGTATTAACAATGATATTTTTTATCGCTAATAATTATTAGCGACGGCATTAGCTATGAAAATACTGTCGCTAATATTTTTTAATTTTTTTTAAAATTTAATTTAAAATTTAAAAATAATTAGCGATGGAGTTATTGCATCGCTAACACCATCGCTAATAAGAGTATTTAGCGATAAAATTTTTTTAGATTGATTGTTACGATGGAATTAATGATGGCGATGTTATTAGCAATGGCAGATGGACTATTAGCGATGGTAAATAGCTGTTGCTAATAGTCTGGATTCTTGTAGTGTAAGTTTGTCTTTTCCAGCTTTCTACAAAGAAAAAAGAGAAAATAAAAGAAAGAGAAAGAGAATAAAAAAGAAAAAGAAGAAAAAATTAGAGAGTTTCTCTCTCTTCCCTCTCTCTCCCTTCTTTCTCTTCATTTACTGTTCTTTAATTTCTCTCTCTATTTTCTCTCTCTATAAGTTTTTCTCTCTAGTTCTCTCTAAATAATTCTCTCTCTTCATGGATTTCTCTGTCTAATTAAAAATCTTATGGACCAGTAGAGGGTCCAGATGACTAGGTATACTCTGATTGACTAGTTAACCTTAGGAAGGGTCCTAAATCTTAGTGTTAGGATCATTTACTATGATTTTCTACTATTCATAATTATCTATGATTTTTATGTTTCATCTTAATCATGTAAAGGTGTAATTGTCTGTATAAGGTATCGAGTAGAACACCTTGACACCAAGTTTATAGATCGAGGATTTGATGATTATTGTACTCGGATCCAAGGCCAATAGAAGCAAAAATCTCTTTACATGATTATATATATATATATATATATATATATATATATATATATATATATATATATATGATTCTTTATTATATATATATGTATGTATGTATGCATGCATGTATCACATGTTGATTATTTTGATGGTTAAAAATATGATATCTAATATTTTAAAATTGAATAAAAAATATAATACAAATTATTGAATAATCTGTTCATTATGTAAAAGGATTTGGACTAGCCATGATGTAAATTGTTAGACACGTATGGTTCGAATTATGACACCTAATTGGCCACCATGGGCCAAAGCATAATTATTATGGATTGCCATCACGAACCGAAGAGGGTTTATAGTTTGCTAGTCACAGATCGAAGAGCGATCATGATTAGTCCAAAGTGAAAGATAGCTATTGATTTAAAACATATATTAATGAAAAGTGAACTGTAAGTCACATGAACCTACTGATGATAATTATGATAGATTTGTGATAATACATGATTTATGAAATATGTTTATAAAATTGTTGAGTAATATTACATATCTGACATGAGATTTTGTGGCTTATAATTTTTTTTGGATACTGCTCATTCATTATCTTTAAATTATATTATTATATTGGTGTAAAAGCTTACAATCCTAATTCTCGCTTTCTCTTACATAGTTGTGGGATGTGAGCATTGGATGGGTTGGAGTTCGAGAGATGGAGTCATTTTATAGGTTTCATATGATCTCTAGGACTTGCTCTAGGATTCATGCGGCTGTGTCATGTCATCGATCCGGATGACGGATTTGGGATATAGCATAAAATATGCTAGTACTGTAGTCAAGCCCTACAAACACAACTGTCCATGTAGTCCTGATCTTGGCTAAAATTCAAGCCTGGGCGTGCTCTCACTTAACATCTTTGTCATACCTCCGACCAAGATCACAAGCTAGAGGTCATGACAATTACTACATACTTATGGAAAAATCTTTCTATAAGTATGCAAGGCATCTCATCACAACATCATAAAATAATAATGAAATAAAATTTAAATAATTTATGTTCAACTTTAATTCAAGAAACTAAATCAAATATCTTATCAAATAAAATTTCATAGTTTGCCATCAACTTCAATAAATCCTTGTCTAAAGTAAAGATATCAAATTTTTGCTCTTAAATTCACTCTCCTATATAAAATTTTCAAGTCAAGCTAGTCCTCTAAATATATAAAAATAATAAAATATAGGATGATGAGCTAGACAATCTAGTAAGCAATACACACTTTAGTTAGATAAATTCAACAATATTAATATACTAAAAATAAGTATATAAGGTGTATCAATTCAAAATATACAACATTAATCAAATAAAATTCATATAAATTTATTTTTATTCATAAATCAATTTCTTTCAAAACTCACGTTCATCTTGACAACCATGAACTAAATTAAAGTGTCATTGTATAAGCCCCAATGATAGGATATCAAAGTACCAGCACACAATCTCCATTGATAGGATATCGAAATATCAGTACATAATCTCTACTAATAAAGTATTGAAATACCAACATACAACCACCACTGATAAGGTATCGAAATATCAGTATACAATTCTCACTTGTAGGATATCAAAGTATCAGCACACAAGTCCTATTGGTAGGATATTGAAATACTAGTACAATACTCCTACTAGTAGGGTTCGATGCATAGTCAGACTGCGAGTCAAAATCTATCTCAGATTAAACATAAATTTTATATTTCAATTCAAAATGTTCATAAACCATGCAACACTAAAATTAATCAGACGATCCATATCAAATTCAATACGATCGATCAAAAATCATTTGACGTATTGAAAAAAAGATATTTCAGTAATTCAAAATATAATATATTAAATTTATAAATTATGAATAATTCAATATAAAAATTATTTTATAATTTACTAATAAATATAGAAAAAATGAATCATTACTTATCTCACACGTACTTCAATAAATTTATATAATTTCATAAATTTTTTTTCAGAATCTTCATTTCATAGATTACATCGAAGTATCCCATTGTTAGACATCTTCTTATCGAGATAACTACACCCCTACATATAATTAAGTCCAATAATTAGAAAGAATATAAATAATTATGAGAGATATGATGAATGGTAGTTGCATCCAACAGTCCGAATCGATCAATCATTTAAATTTATCTGATCAAGGATCATACTAAGATCTAGGTAGTTCAACAGAGATCAAGGGTGATCAAATCAATAGTATCGGACAAGAGTCAAGATGGAGGCCAACATGGCAAGGTTAGTTCGATCAAATAATTTTATTTAATTAAGATCGGATTTAAGATACAATTAACTCTATAGAAATCAAGTAGATCAAATCTGATGGTATCCGGATCCAACCAATATGGATGCCGGCACGTCATTCGATGACTCCGGATCATGACTCACTTTGCTAAGGTTAGATCAAAATCATCGAAATAAAATTTTTTATGAGATTAATCATAGAGAGAAAACTCCTTAAAGAGAGAATAATTCTAGAGAGAATATTCATAAAAAGAGAAAGAAAATTTTTTTAGAGAGAGAAAGTGGAGCTGCAAGCTAAGAGAGAAGGGAGAGAGGGAAGAGAGAAACTCCCTCTCTTCTTTTATTTTTTCTTTTTTTTTTTTCCTTTCTTCTTGGCGGAACAGGGGACTCACGTTCCCCTGTTCCTCTCCAGACTAGGGACCTCCCGCCGGCCGAGGCTATGGCTGGCGGTGACTGGGGCCATGGTGATGCGGCTGGAGTTCCTTTCCTGACGATCGGCGGTGGCATACGGTACTAGAAAAAGGGGATGACATTAGAGTTATAGATTTGGAAACAGGGGATTCTTCCGGGCATTGTTTCGACCAAATCATAGCTGATGGATGGGGTTTAATGCAAGAAAAGAGAAGGGAAAGATGTTGGATATCTTACTTGAGGTTTCCGATGAGTCTTGATGATGGTCTTTTCAGCGAACACCATAAATTAAATCCACGGTCTTTAAAGAAATAGGGGAGAAGAGAGGCCAAGATTGGATAATTGATTTCATAGGAGTGTTTGAGCCCTTAAATAGATGCCATTGGAAGGAATTAGAGATCGAAAATAATTTGATTCTGAATTGAATTATGATCCTATCGATCGGAAAAATAGAGAAGGAAGAGCGACGGTAATTCCCAGCTTCTCAATAGTTTCCAGCACGTGCAATGCATGTGCTGGCTGTTTCTTTTTTTTTTTTCTTATGCTGTTTTGAGATTCGGGTTGGGGTATTACAATCTTGCTCCGGATTGATATTTTATAATGTCCCCCGCTGTCCATGTTTGATGCGATCCATATGCTTTTGATGATCTTACCGGACACAAACAGTTACAGCATAAATGATACACTGCTAGAGATGGCAGCAGAATGCAGTAGAACTCGTGGTTGTGAATTTCTTTTGTTTTCCATATTATATCCTTTTGTTTCTCCATAAAGCGCTACTTTTATTGCAGAACAATTTACGAAATCACAAACACAAAGGCATGCTTGCAGTATTGCATACAGATACCGCTCCCCCAAAAGCAACATCTAATTACTTAAGCTATGTATATCATTTAGATAGAATATGCGGAGTAGCAATTAACCACAGAGGCGATTTCAAGCTCACGGTTCCCCCAAAGAGCTCGGTTATATCCAAATCCTTGGGGTCCATTCCATCAGGGATCTTCCAATCAAAATAGTAGAGGAGGTGGGCTAGGACCGTCTCCACCTGAGCCATGCCAAAGGTGATTCCCGGGCATATCCTCCTGCCTCCACCGAAAGGCAAATACTCAAAGTTGCCACCTTTGTAGTCCACCGAGCTGCCATCGAACCTTTCCGGCTTAAAGCTCTCTGGGTCCTCCCAGTATCTCGGATCCCTTGCTACAGCCCATGCATTGATGATAATCCTGCTCCCAAACGGGATATCGTAGCCGTCCACTTTGCATGCCTCACGGCAGACTTTCGGCCCGAGCAATGGCACCGGTGGGTGCAGTCTCAGAGACTCTTTGATCACCAATTTTATGTAATGCAATTTAGTGATATCTTCCTCCTCGATCTTGGTCTTTCCCTTGAATGCTTGCCGCACCTCCACCTGAGCCTTCACCATTATCTCGGGGTGTCTCATTAACTCTGCCATTGTCCACTGTAGCGTTGTCGCTGATGTCTCGGTCCCCCCCGCGAACATATCCTGAAAATAGTGGAAACGATAAGTACTTGGAGCAATTAATATGTTTTGCCATGTCTTGTAAATATTCATTTATTTATTTGTGTAGAACAAGCTAGATGCATAGTTAGGCATGCTAACCAGGATTACGGCCTTGATGTTGGTGAGCGTGAGGGGGAATTCAAGTCCACCATTTTCTTTCAGCCCTAAGAGAACGTCCACAAGATCTTCCCCCTCCTGCGGTCCCCCATTGCTGGTTGCTCTCTTCGCTTCATGCTCCTCGATGATCTGCCCGAGAATCTCATCCATCTCCCTGCCACATTTGTCTAACCTTGAACTCAATCCACTAAGAGTGTCAATAACACTCAATGAGGGGAATAAATCAGTTACGTTAGATCCAATGAACAATTCCAGTACTTTCTTCGATGCTGAGATGAATCTTGGCCCATGCTTGCACTGTGTACCAAATGCCACCCTCGAGGTCACAGTATTAGATGTCAGGAGAAACATCTCACTAAGGTTAACCGGGGAATTTCTCATGTTGGAGATGTATCCCACAAGGTTGGACATCTCTTCTTGTCGAAGTGTGCTGAAGGACTTGACACGCTTTGCACTCAGTAGTTCGAGAACGCATATCTTCCGCAGCTCCCGCCAGTAGCTTCCGTAGGGTGCGAAGACAATGTCTGTGCCGTCGTAGAACACCTTGGAAATTAGTATTTTGTCTCGGGTGGCGAAGATGAGATCGTGGGTCTTCAGGATCTCTCTTGCCATCTCTGGAGAGGAGACGATAATGTGGTCGACTTGTCCGAGCCTGAGGTGCATGACAGGGCCATGCCGCCAAGACAGCTCACGGAGGGCACGGTGAGGGAGCTGAGCTCCGAGAAAATGGTGGAGGTGACCGATGATAGGGAGCTTCCATGGGCTCGGAGGCAGCTTAATTCCTGTTGCTGTGGATTTGGTTAACTTTATAATTACTATGAGTACAAAGAGGAGGAAGAAGGAAAGGAAGGGTAAGGAAGGGAGATGGAGTTCCATGGCTGGTGTTCTGATGCTTTGAGTGTAATGCGGACACTGTCTCTATAAATAAGCAAATATAAGATAGTTCATGTGGCGCATACGATTCTAGTGTCATAAAAAAATAAAAGGAGTGTTATCATACGCGTTGGTTTGATTCGCCGCCAGCGTTCAACGGAAGTTGCAGAAGGCTACGAGACAAGACTAACTATAGCTGTGAAAGTGATGGTGAAGATTTTCTTCTTTTGATAGGAAAAAATGACCAAGGTTTGATGAAAAAACAACAATATGATTGTTTAAGTGAAAGCCGAAACGATTATAATAGATTGTAAAGCTCCAAAATTTCTACAAAAGATAGGAGACTTTTATCCTTACTCTTGACCTTTAATGCATTTGCATGGCTGAGGTTCCGTCTGAAATACACCGGTAACGGTGACGATGATTTTATGTTGGCATTTTGCTATATTTGAGTGGGTTTTGGACTTAGAGTGGAGCAGAGCAGCGGAGAGGTTAGACCAAATTTATTATCGCGTTTGTAATGTTGCTGTCAATTGGGCTGAAAATAGACCATTAGTGCTGGATCTTAAGGGCTGTTAAAGTTTCAGTATAAAATAGAATAAATTATAAAAATCCTCTAAAATTTTTATTTATTATACTTAAATACAATAGTTAATTTGTAAAACCTATATTTACATTTAGTTAAATTAATATCGATAGTAAAACCATTTATTCCATGTAAGAAGTAGAATTTGCATTTGAGAGGAAAGAGGATGCACATTTTTTTATATCCTTCGGTGAATATTATATTACTTAAGGTTATTTTGATTATTTTTAAAAATTATTTTGGTGTGATATTTGGGTTCCATTTTAGGTTTATTGGCTTGACTATCTCAAATGGATAAAGGTACGTAGGTTTTTTTAAGTATTGGGTGTAAATGTAATTCATCCTTAATCTTGGGGGAATTTTTAAGAAAGATGTGCCAATGGTGAAAAAAGGGAACTTTTTTTTCTTTTTCTTTTTTTTTGTTCCTTTTCTTCTACAATGCATAGTTTTTTTTCTTATTTTTCTAATAAAATTTTGGAGGGGAGGTGCCTTGTGAGATTCTACTGGTTCAACTCAATTTGACTGAGTCAACCTAACAAACTAGCTAGGCTAAGAAGAAAACTACGAGGGTGAAGCACCATTTGAGCAAAGCAGTCATGATCATGGTCTCCAAGATATTGTATGATGTACCACTTTTGAGTGAATGTTTACTATTGATATTTGGTTTATTTATGCAAACTATTTATTTTGAGCAATATTGATCATCGGATATATTTATGTTTATTTCAATAATGATTTTTTTATTATTTTTAAATTTATATTATTATAATGGTGCGGGTGTATATGAGGATTCTTGGTAAGCTGTATAGCTTATATCTTTTTCTGTTGTATTTTTTTCAAAGTTAGAAGATACATAGTCTTAGTCAGGTTAAAGCGACAACATGATTAGTTAGCTAGTTTACGTTTTTCATACTCGATGAAAAATTGAATTTATGTGTTTGAATAATTTTATGATTTAATGATGATGGTTTCACTTAGTCTGATCATTATGACTAAATTTTATGGCTTACGACTTTTTTTTGATGTTATTGAAAGTTTTGATCATCTTATAGATTTTGTATGACTTCTAGAGCATCGCTCTAGGATCCAACGGTCGTATCACGTGGCTGACTCATTTGTTGGGTTTGGAGCATGACAAATAATCAGTAAAAGTGAAAGCCAAGTGAAGAACCCAATGTTATAAAATAGGATGTGGCTCTAAAATTTCAATAGGCTAAAATTTTTTGTGTAGAAATCCTTTGGCTTCTGGAAGATGGGACTTCTTTTCTCTTAATGAAATTGAAGAAGGTGCCCCACTCATCCATGTAAATTTGACCTGCTAGCGTTCAAAACGATAGACTAATAGTCACGGAAACTGATGGCCAAGTGAAAAACTAAACATTAATAAAATATAATAAAGATCCAAAATTTTCATATGAAAGACTTTTCTTCAGAAGCTAGAATTATCTTTTAGCATGTGGAAGACGGGTACTTCTTCCTTTGATGAAATGGAAGATGATTCTTGTCTCAAAAAAAAAACAAAAAAGAAAGAAATAGAAGATGCTTCTTCACTCGGAAACAAAACTATCAACTGCAATTCACATTAGTTGATGGTATAACCCTTTCCTATTTTTAAAATATTTTTAAATAAATAGATGACTAATTATAAAAGTAATTTGGAAAACTGGGCTCAGTATCTCCCTTGTTGTAATGGGGTGTTTTGCAATTTTGATCTAGCCTGTATCTGAATGGCCCTCCATCATCTTAATATGTAAACTACGTTGATTGTTGTGTGGTGCTTTACTATAAAATATATATATATTGACAACATAGTTTTCTAACAAAAATCAAATGAGGCACATATGGGAAAAGAAATTGGAGACAAAATTTGAAATTGAGGAGACATCATGCTTTATTAACATAATATACCTGACTAAATTATAAAAATGGGTTAGATTCTTGCGCCTTATTCATTCCAAAAATGCACGCATACTTATAATCTTCGGCAAGAATATGTTTCTAATGAGAATCTAGTCAAGCACGTTGGAAAGAAATGGGGTGGCCAAGTTTGAAATTGAGGTGGCATCATTCGTCACCGTCAGATATTATACTTGACCGGCACTGTGATGGATGTTGTTGCTTTAAGGCCATTCCACAAACCGATGAGAGAGTCAACAATCAATAGTCAGCGAGACAGTCACGTGGAGGACCAAAAGATAAATATCTTAAGTGAGAGTAGACTGAAACTAGCTTCAGGTCCGCCCGACTTTGGGTCAGATTATGAGCTAGTCCCGAATAATATCAAGCTAGATTTGAGCTTGAATACAGTGTCGATTTTTTTTTTCGGCCAGACTCAAGTATATCATTGACCAGGCCTATGCATGGCCAAGTCTGACCCAAATATAGGCCCAATCCTTAGATCAATTTCAGGTCCCAGCCTACTTTAATCGGTCTGGCTCATCGTCGCACTCAATAACATTGATGGGTAATCTTAACCTTTCCAATTTCAGCTCAGAAGTCCATTTTTATTTCGATCTCTCGAATTCTTTGAGCCATTGGGCAAAAAAGGGGAAGGAAAAAAGGTCGGGAATTGGGAGCTGGTGATCGTTGTAGAGAGATTTGTTCCTTAGACTTTCAATCGCCCATACTCACATCTATCTCCCTTTTCTCAAGCTTTAGTCATGGCGACCAGCAACCTCAACTGTAT
>NC_025997.2:21573061-21716819 GCF_000442705.2 Elaeis guineensis
AAAAAATTTTAGAGAGAAAGTGGAGTTGCAAGCTAAGAGAGAAGGGAGAGAGGGAAGAGAGAAACTCCCTCTCTTCTTTTATTTTTTTCTTTTTTTTTTTTTCCCTTTCTTCTTGCGGAACAGGGACTCACGTTCCCTGTTCCTCTCCAACTAGGACCTCCCGCGGCCGAGGTTATGCTGGCGGTGACTAGGGCCATGGTGATGCGGCTGGAGTTCCTTTCCTGACGATCGGCGGTGGCATACGGTCCAGAAAAAGGGGATGGAGTTATAGATTTGGAAACAGGGGATTCTTCCGGGCATTGTTTCGACCAAATCATAGCTGATGGATGGGGTTTAATGCAAGAAAAGAGAAGGGAAAGATGTTGGATATCTTACTTGAGGTTTCCGATGAGTCTTGGTGATAGTCTTTTCAGCGAACACCGTGAATCAAATCCAAGGTTTTTAAAGAAATAGGGGAGAAGAGAGGTCAAGATTGGATGATTGATTTCATAGGAGTGTTTGAGCCCTTAAATAGATGCCATTGGAAGGAATTAGAGATCGAAAATAATTTGATTCTGAATTGAATTATGATCCTATCGATCGGAAAAATAGAGAAGGAAGAGCGACGGTAATTCCCAGCTTCTCAATAGTTTCCAGCACGTGCAATGCATGTGCTGGCTGTTTCTTTTTTTTTTTTTCTTATGCTGTTTTGAGATTCGGGTTGGGGTATTACAATCTTGCTCCGGATTGATATTTTATAATGTCCCCCGCTGTCCATGTTTGATGCGATCCATATGCTTTTGATGATCTTACCGGACACAAACAGTTACAGCATAAATGATACACTGCTAGAGATGGCAGCAGAATGCAGTAGAACTCGTGGTTGTGAATTTCTTTTGTTTTCCATATTATATCCTTTTGTTTCTCCATAAAGCGCTACTTTTATTGCAGAACAATTTACGAAATCACAAACACAAAGGCATGCTTGCAGTATTGCATACAGATACCGCTCCCCCAAAAGCAACATCTAATTACTTAAGCTATGTATATCATTTAGATAGAATATGCGGAGTAGCAATTAACCACAGAGGCGATTTCAAGCTCACGGTTCCCCCAAAGAGCTCGGTTATATCCAAATCCTTGGGGTCCATTCCATCAGGGATCTTCCAATCAAAATAGTAGAGGAGGTGGGCTAGGACCGTCTCCACCTGAGCCATGCCAAAGGTGATCCCGGGCATATCCTCCTGCCCCACCGAAAGGCAAATACTCAAAGTTGCCACCTTTGTAGTCCACCGAGCTGCCATCGAACCTTTCCGGCTTAAAGCTCTCTGGGTCCTCCCAGTATCTCGGATCCCTTGCTACAGCCCATGCATTGATGATAATCCTGCTCCCAAACGGGATATCGTAGCCGTCCACTTTGCATGCCTCACGGCAGACTTTCGGCCCGAGCAATGGCACCGGTGGGTGCAGTCTCAGAGACTCTTTGATCACCAATTTTATGTAATGCAATTTAGTGATATCTTCCTCCTCGATCTTGGTCTTTCCCTTGAATGCTTGCCGCACCTCCACCTGAGCCTTCACCATTATCTCGGGGTGTCTCATTAACTCTGCCATCGTCCACTGTAGCTTTGTCGCTGATGTCTCGGTCCCCCCCGCGAACATATCCTGAAAATAGTGGAAACGATAAGTACTTGGAGCAATTAATATGTTTTGCCATGTCTTGTAAATATTCATTTTTTATTTGTGTAGAACAAGCTAGATGCATAGTTAGGCATGCTAACCAGGATTACGGCCTTGATGTTGGTGAGCGTGAGGGGAATTCAAGTCCACCATTTTCTTTCAGCCCTAAGAGAACGTCCACAAGATCTTCCCCCTCCTGCGGTCCCCCATTGCTGGTTGCTCTCTTCGCTTCATGCTCCTCGATGATCTGCCCGAGAATCTCATCCATCTCCCTGCCACATTTGTCTAACCTTGAACTCAATCCACTAAGAGTGTCAATAACACTCAATGAGGGGAATAAATCAGTTACGTTAGATCCAATGAACAATTCCAGTACTTTCTTCGTTGCTGAGATGAATCTTGGCCCATGCTTGCACTGTGTACCAAATGCCACCCTCGAGGTCACAGTATTAGATGTCAGGAGAAACATCTCACTAAGGTTAACCGGGGAATTTCTCATGTTGGAGATGTATCCCACAAGGTTGGACATCTCTTCTTGTCGAAGTGTGCTGAAGGACTGGACACGCTTTGCACTCAGTAGTTCGAGAACGCATATCTTCCGCAGCTCCCGCCAGTAGCTTCCGTAGGGTGCGAAGACAATGTCTGTGCCGTCGTAGAACACCTTGGAAATTAGTATTTTGTCTCGGGTGGCGAAGATGAGATCGTGGGTCTTCAGGATCTCTCTTGCCATCTCTGGAGAGGAGACGATAATGTGGTCGACTTGTCCGAGCCTGAGGTGCATGACAGGGCCATGCCGCCAAGACAGCTCACGGAGGGCACGGTGAGGGAGCTGAGCTCCGAGAAAATGGTGGAGGTGACCGATGATAGGGAGCTTCCATGGGCTCGGAGGCAGCTTAATTCCTGTTGCTGTGGATTTGGTTAACTTTATAATTACTATGAGTACAAAGAGGAGGAAGAAGGAAAGGAAGGGTAAGGAAGGGAGATGGAGTTCCATGGCTGGTGTTCTGATGCTTTGAGTGTAATGCGGACACTGTCTCTATAAATAAGCAAATATAAGATAGTTCATGTGGCGCATACGATTCTAGTGTCATAAAAAAATAAAAGGAGTGTTATCATACGCGTTGGTTTGATTCGCCGCCAGCGTTCAACGGAAGTTGCAGAAGGCTACGAGACAAGACTAACTATAGCTGTGAAAGTGATGGTGAAGATTTTCTTCTTTTGATAGGAAAAAATGACCAAGGTTTGATGAAAAAACAACAATATGATTGTTTAAGTGAAAGCCGAAACGATTATAATAGATTGTAAAGCTCCAAAATTTCTACAAAAGATAGGAGACTTTTATCCTTACTCTTGACCTTTAATGCATTTGCATGGCTGAGGTTCCGTCTGAAATACACCGGTAACGGTGACGATGATTTTATGTTGGCATTTTGCTATATTTGAGTGGGTTTTGGACTTAGAGTGGAGCAGAGCAGCGGAGAGGTTAGACCAAATTTATTATCGCGTTTGTAATGTTGCTGTCAATTGGGCTGAAAATAGACCATTAGTGCTGGATCTTAAGGGCTGTTAAAGTTTCAGTATAAAATAGAATAAATTATAAAAATCCTCTAAAATTTTTATTTATTATACTTAAATACAATAGTTAATTTGTAAAACCTATATTTACATTTAGTTAAATTAATATCGATAGTAAAACCATTTATTCCATGTAAGAAGTAGAATTTGCATTTGAGAGGAAAGAGGATGCACATTTTTTTATATCCTTCGGTGAATATTATATTACTTAAGGTTATTTTGATTATTTTTAAAAATTATTTTGGTGTGATATTTGGGTTCCATTTTAGGTTTATTGGCTTGACTATCTCAAATGGATAAAGGTACGTAGGTTTTTTTAAGTATTGGGTGTAAATGTAATTCATCCTTAATCTTGGGGGAATTTTTAAGAAAGATGTGCCAATGGTGAAAAAAGGGAACTTTTTTTTCTTTTTCTTTTTTTTTGTTCCTTTTCTTCTACAATGCATAGTTTTTTTTCTTATTTTTCTAATAAAATTTTGGAGGGGAGGTGCCTTGTGAGATTCTACTGGTTCAACTCAATTTGACTGAGTCAACCTAACAAACTAGCTAGGCTAAGAAGAAAACTACGAGGGTGAAGCACCATTTGAGCAAAGCAGTCATGATCATGGTCTCCAAGATATTGTATGATGTACCACTTTTGAGTGAATGTTTACTATTGATATTTGGTTTATTTATGCAAACTATTTATTTTGAGCAATATTGATCATCGGATATATTTATGTTTATTTCAATAATGATTTTTTTATTATTTTTAAATTTATATTATTATAATGGTGCGGGTGTATATGAGGATTCTTGGTAAGCTGTATAGCTTATATCTTTTTCTGTTGTATTTTTTTCAAAGTTAGAAGATACATAGTCTTAGTCAGGTTAAAGCGACAACATGATTAGTTAGCTAGTTTACGTTTTTCATACTCGATGAAAAATTGAATTTATGTGTTTGAATAATTTTATGATTTAATGATGATGGTTTCACTTAGTCTGATCATTATGACTAAATTTTATGGCTTACGACTTTTTTTTGATGTTATTGAAAGTTTTGATCATCTTATAGATTTTGTATGACTTCTAGAGCATCGCTCTAGGATCCAACGGTCGTATCACGTGGCTGACTCATTTGTTGGGTTTGGAGCATGACAAATAATCAGTAAAAGTGAAAGCCAAGTGAAGAACCCAATGTTATAAAATAGGATGTGGCTCTAAAATTTCAATAGGCTAAAATTTTTTGTGTAGAAATCCTTTGGCTTCTGGAAGATGGGACTTCTTTTCTCTTAATGAAATTGAAGAAGGTGCCCCACTCATCCATGTAAATTTGACCTGCTAGCGTTCAAAACGATAGACTAATAGTCACGGAAACTGATGGCCAAGTGAAAAACTAAACATTAATAAAATATAATAAAGATCCAAAATTTTCATATGAAAGACTTTTCTTCAGAAGCTAGAATTATCTTTTAGCATGTGGAAGACGGGTACTTCTTCCTTTGATGAAATGGAAGATGATTCTTGTCTCAAAAAAAAAACAAAAAAGAAAGAAATAGAAGATGCTTCTTCACTCGGAAACAAAACTATCAACTGCAATTCACATTAGTTGATGGTATAACCCTTTCCTATTTTTAAAATATTTTTAAATAAATAGATGACTAATTATAAAAGTAATTTGGAAAACTGGGCTCAGTATCTCCCTTGTTGTAATGGGGTGTTTTGCAATTTTGATCTAGCCTGTATCTGAATGGCCCTCCATCATCTTAATATGTAAACTACGTTGATTGTTGTGTGGTGCTTTACTATAAAATATATATATATTGACAACATAGTTTTCTAACAAAAATCAAATGAGGCACATATGGGAAAAGAAATTGGAGACAAAATTTGAAATTGAGGAGACATCATGCTTTATTAACATAATATACCTGACTAAATTATAAAAATGGGTTAGATTCTTGCGCCTTATTCATTCCAAAAATGCACGCATACTTATAATCTTCGGCAAGAATATGTTTCTAATGAGAATCTAGTCAAGCACGTTGGAAAGAAATGGGGTGGCCAAGTTTGAAATTGAGGTGGCATCATTCGTCACCGTCAGATATTATACTTGACCGGCACTGTGATGGATGTTGTTGCTTTAAGGCCATTCCACAAACCGATGAGAGAGTCAACAATCAATAGTCAGCGAGACAGTCACGTGGAGGACCAAAAGATAAATATCTTAAGTGAGAGTAGACTGAAACTAGCTTCAGGTCCGCCCGACTTTGGGTCAGATTATGAGCTAGTCCCGAATAATATCAAGCTAGATTTGAGCTTGAATACAGTGTCGATTTTTTTTTTCGGCCAGACTCAAGTATATCATTGACCAGGCCTATGCATGGCCCAAGTCTGACCCAAATATAGGCCCAATCCTTAGATCAATTTCAGGTCCCAGCCTACTTTAATCGGTCTGGCTCATCGTCGCACTCAATAACATTGATGGGTAATCTTAACCTTTCCAATTTCAGCTCAGAAGTCCATTTTTATTTTCGATCTCTCGAATTCTTTGAGCCATTGGGCAAAAAAGGGGAAGGAAAAAAGGTCGGGAATTGGGAGCTGGTGATCGTTGTAGAGAGATTTGTTCCTTAGACTTTCAATCGCCCATACTCACATCTATCTCCCTTTTCTCAAGCTTTAGTCATGGCGACCAGCAACCTCAACTGTATGGTTGTCATTATTGACGGCAGCAAGTATAGCATAAACACCCTACGATAGGCCCTTCAAAGCCCCTGCCTCCACCCCATCGATGGTGACCCTGGCGCTGCTAGCTAGGCCTTGTCCTGCACCTTTGTCATTCTTCACATCCAATCCCCGCATTCTATCACAGCCTATCTCAGACCCCGGATCTATCCCCTTTGATGGCCCCAGTGCAAGAGCAAGACAAAGAATCAGGGTAGCCCAATTTTTTGCCCAAACAGACCCTTCGAGCTAACCCTATCGGGTTCGAGCTAGGCTCAAGCTAAGGTTTTCTTAAAAAAGAAAAAAAACTTCGTGCCAGGCTCGAATAGAGGTATGGCCTAACCTAACCCGTCCCAATTTCAACCTTAAGTGAGATATGGTCAAGAGACTAAACAATAAATCTCTGAAATCTAACTTTTATTCAGAAGCCATTATTGAACTTTCTTGCATTTTGCAATAAAGCACATTAGTCTACATGGACCTATCCACTAGAATACATATTCAATGTCACTGCCTTTTATATTTACTGATCTTTGAACAAAAGGAGAACTAAACCAGTAAGAATCATGCATAATTATCTTTGGAATGTTACCTAAGCTTTGGGTTGCTAGCTATTGATGACTGTCCCAGTAATCAAGTAGGTTTCCAACTAAGCATGTAATTTAGATGAGTCTCTTTGATCATGTGCTTGATCAATCTTTGCTTAGTGTTCATATATTTTGAGCATCAAGAAGCACATATCATTTTTAATAAAATTCATCTCAAAGAAGTTAATATTCCTTAATGAGTCTCAAAGTAGAATCAAGCCTGACTCGAGCTTGGTGCAAGTTTCTTTAGATTTAGTTATAGGGTTGATTTCATCAATGGATTTGAAAATTCATTTATCAATTTATCATCTGAAATCAAACATCCAACTTTATTTAGAGAGAGAATATTTGGAAGAAAATTTCCACTAGTTCCTCACATGCCAAAGATGGCTAGAGACCAATCTTCACCTTTTATATATTTTTGGACTAACTAGATCTTGCTTGTCAACCTTTTTCCTTTCTGTGATTTTTGTGTTTTATTTTGAACTTTTTTATGTTTTTGATCTGAGTGGATACCCAAACTTGATATGGATAGTTTCGGCAACCATGGGTTGGTAGGGTTAGATAGGGTTCAAGAGCAAGAATTGCCACATTAGAAACCGTGTCACAAGCCAAACTTTCGAATATAGGCACAAGAATAGAAAGGTTCTGAATTCTTTCTCTAATTTATCTAAAAAGGATATAGGCACAGGAATAGAAGATAAGAAAAATACAAGAATTGATATCAATATAGAGTGAAAAAGGTTTGCTCTTCTTGCAAGTGCAAGAGCCTTCCACTTCCGATAATCAATGTATGATTGCACCATTTCCTCTATCGAACTAAAATTAGAAATATGCAACTTTTTTTTCCAAAATAGTCACTCCATGTACTTTCAAATACCCTATCTTTCATGCATATTGAGAAGATTCATAATTTGATATTTCAAAGTAGTAGAAACAATCGAATTAAACATTACTTGGGATTTTTGCATATTGAGAGCTTGCCCTACGATAGAGTAATAGGCATCAGTAATAGAAAGTAAGCAAATGCGATCTTTCATTGTAGTCTTGCATATGAGCAAGCAATTATCCACAGAGAATAGATGAACTATAGATCGAAGGTCTCCTCTAGCTAGGAGAATAAGCCCTAGGAAGCTACAGTTTAAGAACCAAGAGAAAATCTCTTAACATAGAATAAACATATATGGGGACAGAGGACACCCTTGATGTAGTCTCTAGTTGGCATGAACCAAGGTGTAGGCTCACCATTTATAAGCAAAGCAAAGAGAGATTGACTGATTGAGTAACACATTAATTGATGAAGGATACAAATTTACTATGAAAACCAAATTCCTATAATAAAGAAAATAGAAACTTCTAAGAGACCTGATCATAAGCCTTCTCAATATCAAGTTTAATCATCATCAAACTTCGAAAATAAGGAGCTCTAGATACAGTATGTATTAGTTCCTGGCTTAGCAAAATTTGATCCATGATACATCAACCCTAGTGAAAAGCACCTTATTCTTGTGATATAATATGAGGCAAAATAGGTTGCGGTCGATGAACAAAGATTTTGGCAATGACTTTGTACATTGTATTGTATAGGCTAATAGGCTGGAAATTAGTAACATACTCAGGATTACGAGCCTCTAGAACAAAGTGATATAGGTCCTTTTATAGTCTAATGGTATGGTGGCTATATCAAAGAAATGATATAGAGCTTAACAAACATCTTTGCTGATTATCTATCAAAATTGTTTTAAGAAAAAAGATTGAAATCCATCAAGCCTGGGGCCTTATCAAGATCCATGCTTTTAATAGCATAATCAATCTCCTCTTCAGTGACTTGCCAAATAAGGTCATGATTTTGTCAATCAATGACTCTTGATGATACTATAGATTGTGTCAGTTGTTGGCTTAAAGATTGAGCTGATCAACGAGCTTGAAAAGAATCAAAAAATATCTGAGGCACCTACTCAGGTTTATCAATAAACTCTCCTTGGGATGAACAAAGATCCAAAATTTTATTCCTCCATCATCTATGGATAGTGGAATGATGGAAGAATTTAGTATTTGAATCACCATCCTTTATCCGAGAAATTCTTAACTTTTGGCTTCAAAGTATTTTTTGACAATGGAGATTATAATAATATTTTCATAAGAGAGCTAACAATTGCTGATGTTGGAGGATGTTAAGACCTCCTTCTTGAGCCTCCAGAGTTTGTAGATGGTAGATACTATTATTCAACTTCGACCATTTTCAGAAAAGATTGCCAATGCTTCATTTTCATTTTTTAAGAAACCTTCTAGTGTTGGAAAGAAGCTTGGTCAACCTAATATCCGAAGAATAATGAGTAGGATAGGACTAGACATGCTTGATAACCTCTTGAATACCATCATATGTCAACCAAAATTTTTCAAAACTAGGAGGCTTGGTCCGAGGTTTATCATGAAGAACCAATAAGAGGATTGGGCAATGATCTGACCCATATCTGGCTAGGTGCTGAATAATTGAATCTAGAAAACAATTCATCCATTTATCACTCACCAAAGTCCTATCTAACCTCTCCCAAACCCATGCATGCCCTTGGCAGTTATTACTCTAACTGTATTTAGGCCTATTAAAGCCCAAATCCATCAACCTAGCTTGGCATAAAAAGGTTTGAATTCTTGGACTTCTTGGTCAGGTTTGAAAGGTTTATCCCCATCTATATCCTCAAAAGAGAGAACACAATTGAAATCCCAAATAAATACTACTTGCACACCCAGTGATATGGCTGAAATCAATTGCTCCTATGGCTGTCTACATTCAAATAAATAATTGCTAGCATAGATAACACCAAGCAGCCATGTATCTCCAAATGCAGAAGTGAAGAGACCAAAGGCTACCTGGCGATCATAATGCATGAAAGTAATAGTACCAAGTTCTTTCAACCAGGCCACTACAATGCCCTAGAAAGACCCAAGGATAGGATCATATATGCTTCCCATTATGGTCCCATTAGTCTTTTAATATATGCTAAAATATTTGTAGATAGCGTGGTTTTCAAGAAGTAGACAATAAAGGGACTATATCAGTGGATTAAATTTCTTAATAATTGATAAAAGATGGCTTAGCTGCTCCTTGACAATTTGAAGTAAGGATCATCATGAATGAGATGAATCTCCCAACCCCTTTTCAATAATGGTCAAACACCTAGTAACTGAGCTGGTAGTAGCGTAGTCTCCAAAGTCCTTTGAAGGACCCCCAGTATCACTTAGCTGACTAGAATCAGGATCAAGCTTAGATTTTAGCTGGTTAACATAAGTAACATGAGGATCAGATATAATATCCAAAGTAAGCTAGGATGATTCTTACCCTAAGGTTATCTCCTGCTTGGTAGGAGAAGCTCCCATCATCTGATTAGCAAGCCTCCACACTCCATTCTAAGTGTTCACTATTACCATCTTCTGTCTGGTATGTACAAGTATAGTAATAGACTTCTAATTGTTTGCCAACCCAAACTCCATGTTCTCCATGATAATAACTTTTTGTTATGGTGGTGATTTTGAACCTAAAGATGATGAATTTTTATGTGGGTTGGTAGGAGACCTTTTACATTCCTCTTTAAATGATGACATGCATGGCACAATAGTGATCTCTAAACTTTGGTTGTCCACATTGTGCTTAGGAGTATCGGCTGCCAAAAGCCCAAACCAAAAACTTGTTTCTTCTAAGGTAGAAGGTATAAGCTTTGTCCTTGAGGAGGCAAAGATTTTGTAGATGCCTTCTTCGATTGTATCCAAGCCACATGATGTTAATATTGAACCACTGAAGATGTGGGAAATGATCAGTGTGCCATCTGAGAACCCTGAATATGAACTCTTGCTACTCTAATTCAAGGTCCATATAGAGATTTTTTATCTATCATGATAGCCTCCGAACACCCATAGAAGGAATTGAAACTGCTACTTTTTCATAAGAGTAATAGAATTTTGCAAGTTCCTTATGAGTATACTGTTGCCAGATTATACCTTGGTTCTTGAGCCGCACACGCGTCTAGCCTTTATAGGTATCTACGGAGATCAATCTTGAACATTTCTTCTTGTACTCGATCCATCTTCTCCAAGATGAATCTTAGTCTTTTGGATCTTTGATCACATGTTGATCTTTAATTGTGATGTCAACACTTGAACTGCAGCCTTTCTCTCCATTGCTTGATGTAGAAGAAACCACCCAACACCTTGGGTGTGCAGAAGATAGGATGCCCAACCCTTGGGCATTGGATATAGAGGAGAAAGAGAGAATGGTGTGGAGATGGGAGGAGATGGAGATCTGAATTCGTAATTCAATTATTTTAAAACCCCAAGAGACCATCTCTTAAATAGATCTTTTCTTGATTCCAAATCAATCTTCAATTAGTTTAAAAAGGCTAGTTCTTATCTTATAAGGTCTCTTGCTTTTTAATTTAATTTTTTTTCTAAGAAAATCAGATCCAATTGAAAAGATCCACACCTCATATAGCAAGTAAAGTGGGCACCCCACATCTTATATGGCAGGTAGAGGGGGCATCCTCATCGAATGAGGCAAGTAGAGGGGGCGCCAACCCTTGGGGCCCCTTAGGATTTTGTGTGCATAAGAGAGAGGGTGTATCCCCTCTCTATCTCTCTCCTTCCATGCCAAAGCAAAAGAGGGGGTGGGCCCCTCTTTATTCTATCTGCCCACTCCAAGGGGTGTGCACCCCTTGGACTTTCCAAAGAAGGAGGCATGCACCTCCTCTTCTCTTTCCAATTAATCCATGCCTCAAAAAAAAATAACAAGAAAGAAAATAAAGAGATTTATTTACCATATATTGGCTTGATCCAATCTTTTTGGGCCCTCAAGTAGGTGCCCCTCTAAACTCAAATCAAAATGGATCTAGTTAAGGTTTAAGGCTATAGACTTAATCTAATCCTTATCTAATAAGAAATCTAAGTGCAGAGAAGAATTGAGTTTAACCATATGCTAGCATGGTTCTTCTAAACCCAATAGGATTTTATTAAATTCTTACCAAATTAGAACTTCACAAGCCCAATTGGTTAATTCAAGATTAAATCCTTAATGTGTGATCCCATAGGTTCCATTCTATCTGATAGTGAGATATATTGTGATCTCCATCATAATATTATTGAAACTCCTTTTAATAGATTGAAATAATTTCAACTCTATCTTTCGAGGATCATCGATCAACAAGATGATGCCCGATAAGTCCCACAATACATCAGTGACACCTAACAGTATGTAGTGGCAATTCAGTGGAATAAAAGTATGAACTCCTAGGTGCAGTTATCGTATGATTTAATCCTTCTATCGTGAGTCCCAACTTGACGGAGGTCATGAAGAATTCGTCAAATCCCATCATCAGTCATATATCAGATTGGCTCGGCTTGAGTTTACTTATAAATCTCATGAAAATTTTTTTCTAGTATTCACACTTGTTTTGACCAAAAACTTTCTGAACTCAGTCTCGCAAATCGCATAGGACTTCTTTTTTTTGTCAAGATCGATAAATTTCATCTAGATGCATCCTACTTCTAACAGTGAATCTGAATTTACTGTAGCCAACATACACAGCAAGAATCTGAATGGTTAAAGATCAAAAGATTATGTAGTCAAACTCAGTAGCCTCGCTGTGAATATTTAATGACACTGTAGGTCAAAGGACCACTCATACTACTGCAGCATTGAGACCACCACTGATGAGTGAGTAGATATCCAAGTACTTTCTCGTGTTGGTCATGCTCAGTGCAAGTTATTCTCTAACAACCACCTGTACTCTTATCCCAGTATCCCTACACTACAGATCCAAGATTCATCTATCCAGAAGGAAGATGATCCGTGCATCGATCTTTAAATGGATTGATCACTGTCCTCCGTAATGATCCTTTGATCAGGAGTATTTAGAAACTAACTATTAATTAATATATGTCTCAAATTCTCAATACTTTAAGAATATACAAAATCATCTTTGTTAATTTTTAAGATAAATCATGGACACATAAATATGATTGAAAATAAAAATATTCTTTATTAATAGTAAAATGTTACAAGTATAAAGTTAAGCTCTGAAATTACAAAATATATCAGCCAATAATTGGCTTCTAGGGCACTCATCTAATATTCTTGGCTCTGTAGGTTGCTTCATGAGGGAATTCATCCTTAGTTGCTTTCCAAAAACACACCCCTCATAAAGTTGATCGAGATGATTGATTGGAGACAAGCCATATACTATCTTTTTGGTTGACAGGGTGTTAAGATTGCCAAAATTAACATGTCCCAATCTTAGATGCCAAATCCATGAAGGATCTTTCACACACGCCTTTAAGCATCTCGTTACATCATTTTTGATGTCAAGAACAAACTTTCGATTCCTTGACATCACAACTTGTGCAATCAAATCATTGAAATTATTTCTTATAAAAAGCTTTTTATCTTTCATATGAATGTCATAATTTTTCTCAAGCAATTGCCCAAAACTTAAGATATTGGTCTTCATATCCGGTACATAATATACTTTAGAAATAAATTGATGGCTATCATCTTTTAGACGGATTAGGATTTTATCTTTGTCTTCTGTCGAAATTTTTGAAGAATCACCAAAATAAACGTAGTCTCCCATCGATTCGTCAAGCTCTATAAACATATCTTTATATCTGCAGACATGGTTGCTGGCTCCGCTATCCAAATACCAGCTCTCCTTTTCTCCTTCACCTTCTTTAGAAGGCAGCAACAACAAATCTTCTTCTTTTCTTTCAATATAGTTAAAATTTTCTTCTACTTGATTATCTTTATTGTAATAACATTCATAAGCAAAATGACCAAGCTTCTTACAGATATAATAATGAACCTTTGATTTGTTCCTCTGGGCTTCTCTTTCATGAGGACTAGTTTGGCTGAAGTGGACATCATCTCTTCCACATTCTCTTCTTCCACATCCTCATCCACATCTAAAGCCTCTGCCATGATCTCGACCACGATCTTGTCCTCGATCAGTTATAGCACTTTTAAACCCTTCCTTTAATGTGAGTCTGCTTTGAAGTGCTTGGTTGATCAACTCTCTTTTTTTTTGTTGATTCACTGCTCATGTGATTGCAGCGACCCATCAGTTCGTTTACAGCCATGGCTTCGAGATTTTTTGATTCTTTGATAGCTGTGGCAACATAATCAAATCTGTCATGTAAAAAACATAATATTTTTTTGATCACACAGACATCATCTAGGTTCTTTTCACCATTTCTCTGGAGCTGGTTCTCCATAACGATCTGAACTCGTGTGAAGTAATCTATAATGCTCTCAGACTCCGTCATCTGCAATACTGCAAACTCGCATCGAAGCATCTGAAGGTGAATTTTTTTCACCTTCTCAATGCCTTTATAGGCATTATGGAGAATATTTCATGCTTGTTTGGAGGTGGCGGCTGCTGACACCTTCTCAAAATTTGCTTCATCTAGATCTTGATAAGTATAAAATAGAGACTTCTTATCCTTCTTCCTTGAGTTGTTTAGAATCTCCCATTGGTTCGCTTGGAGTGTCGATTCATCTTGAGGCTCTTTATAGCCTCCCTCAACCACCTCCTATATATCTTGGCATCGTAATAGAGCTTTCATTTGAATGCTCCAGTTCTTGTAGTTCTCCTTTAGTTAGGTGAGGGACTTGGACCAATGAGGGAAAAGGAAGAAAAAGGAACAAAGCTTGGAAGGAATGAAATAACGAGATTTTATTTCTCGATCGATTGATTACATTCCCTATAATACATGGTATATAGTTTTAAAATTTAATTTAAAATACAAATAAATAAAATAGAATCACAACCAATTAAGATAACATCTTCATCTCTATCTATCCATAACTATCAAATTTAAATTTTTAATTCAAAATTAAATTTTTAATTCAAATTAAATTTATCTTATCAGTTACAGCATAAATGGTACGCTACTAGAGATGGTAGCAGAATGCGGTGGAACTCGTGGTTGTGAATTTCTTTTGTTTTCCATGTTATATCGTTTTGTTTCTCCATAAAAGCACTACTTTTATTGCAGTACAACTTACGATACCACAAACACAAGGGCATGCTTGCAGTATTGCATCCAGATACTGTGCTCCCCTAAAAGCAAAATCTAATTACTTAAACTATGTATATCATTTAGATAGAATATACGGAGTAGCAATTAACCGCAGCGGCGATTTCAAGCTCACGGTTGCCCCAGAGAGCTCGGTTGTATCCAAATCCTTGGGGTCCATTCCATTAGGGAGCTTCCAATCAAAATAGTAGAGGAGGTGGGCTAGGACCGTCTCCACCTGAGACATGCCAAAGGTGATCCCCGGGCATATCCTCCTGCCTCCACCGAAAGGCAAATACTCAAAGTTGCCACCTTTGTAGTCCACCGAGCTGCCATCGAACCTCTCGGGCTTAAAGCTCTCCGGGTCCTCCCAGTACCTCGGATCCCTTGCTACAGCCCATGCATTGATGATAATCCTGCTCCCAAACGGGATATCGTAGCCGTCCACTTTGCATGCCAAACGGCAGACTTTCGGCCCGAGCAATGACGCCGGTGGGTGCAGTCTCAGAAACTCTTTGATCACCAAGTTTATGTAATGCAATTTAGTGATATCTTCCTCCTCGATCTTGGTCTTCCCCTTGAATGCTTGCCGCACCTCCTCCTAAGCCTTCTCCATTATCTCGGGGTGTCTCATTAACTCTGCTATCGTCCACTGTAGCGTCGTCGCTGATGTCTCGGTCCCTGCCGCGAACATATCCTGAAAATAGTGGAAACGATAAGTACTTGAAGCAATTAATATGTTTTGCCATGTCTTGTAAATATTCATTTAAAAAGAAAGGAGTGTTATCATACGCGTTGGTTTGATTCGCCGCCAGCGTTCAACGGAAGTTGCAGAAGGCTACTAGACGAGACTAACTATAGCTGCGAAAGTGATGATGAAGTTTTTCTTCTTTTGATAGGAAAAAATGACCAAGGTTTGATGAAAAGACAACAATATGAATGTTTAAGTGAAAGCCGAAACGATTATAATAGATTGTAAAGCTCCAAAATTTCCACAAAAGATAGGAGACTTTTATCATTACTCTTGACCTTTAATGCATTTGCATGGCTGAGGTTCCACCTGAAATACACCGGTAACGGTGACGGTGATTTTATGTTGGCATTTTGGTATGTTTGAGTGGGTTTTGGACTTCTGAGTGGAGCAGAGCAGCGGAGAGGTTAGACCAAATTTATTATCGCGTTTGTAATGTTGCTGTCAATTGGGCTGAAAATAGACCATTAGTGCTGGATCTTAAGGGCTGTTAAAGTTTCGGTATAAAATAGAATAAATTATAAAAAAAAATTAAAATTTTTATTTATTATACTGACGTACAATAGTTAATTTGTAAAACCTATATTTATACTTAGTTAAATTAATATCGATAGTAAAACCATTTATCTCATGTAAGAAGTAGAATTTGCTTTTGAGAGGAAAGAGGATGCACATTTTTTTATATCCTTAGGTGAATATTATATTACTAATTAAGATTATTTTGATTATTTTTAAAAATTATTTTGGTATGATATTTGGGTTCCATTTTAGATTTATTGGCTTGACTATCTCAATTGGATAAACGTATGTAGGTTTTTTTAAGTATTGGGTGTAAATGTAATTCATCCATAATCTTGGGGGAATTTCTAAGAAAGATGTGCCAATGGTGAAAAAAAGAAATTTTTTTTTTCTTTTTTTTTTTGGTTCCCTTTCTTCTACAATGTGTAGTTTTTTTTCTTATTTTTCTAATAAAATTTTGGAGGGAAGGTGCCTCGTGAGATTCTATCGCGCCATTTGAGCAAAGCGGTCATGATCATGATCTCTAAGATATTGTATGATGTATCACTTTTGAGTGGATGTTTACTACTGATATTTGGTTTATTTATGCAAACTATTTATTTTGAGCAATATTGATAGTTGGATATATTTATGTTCATTTCAATAATGATTTTTTTATTATTTTTAAATTTATATTATTATTATAGTGTGGGTGTGCATGAGGATTCTTGATAGGCTATATAGCTTATATCTCTTTCTGTTATATTTTTTTCAAAGTTAGGAGATACATAGTTTTGAGTCTAGCCTTTAGGTCTGGCAAGAGAGCCCTGTTCGTTACTTCGGCCTTTCCATTTACTTATGGATATTCGACTGAAGTGAAACGTTGTTCAATTCCAAAATCTTCACAAAATTTTCGGAGTTGGGAGCCGCTGAATTGCCTGTCATTGTCAGTTACCAGCACTCTTGATAGACCATAGTCACAGATAATAGATTTTCAGATGAAGTCTTTAACCCTAGTCTTTGTTATATGGGCTAGGAGCTCAGCCTCTACCCACTTTATGAAGTACTCTATAGCCATTAGGAAGAATTTACGCTGACCAAAGGCCTAAGAAAAAGAACTCAAAATGTCCATTCCCCATTGAGCAAAAGGCCATAGAGCTACGGAGTAAGGGCCACCATTGGTTGATGCTGAATATTGAAAATCTTCTGACAGTGATCATACCTTCTGACAAAATCATAGGCATCTTTTTGCATTGAAAGCCAATAATAATCTTGTTAGAGGATTTTGTAAGAAAAGATTTTTGCGCCTAAATGATTTTCACAAATTTTCTTGTGGACCTCTCGTAGTACATAATCTGCTTCGGACGGTCGCAGACACCTCAAAAGCAAAAGAGAGAAAGATTGTTTATATAGCTTGTCGTCATGAAGCACATAGCGAGCAGCCTGCTTGTGGATTTTTTAAGCTTTCTAGTTGTCAAATGGTAGTTCGCCCGACCTGAGGTACTTCAGCAAGGGGTCAATCCAGCAAAGCTCTTTTTCAATCTACTGAATAGCAAGAGGTTTTTCCAGACATGAGTTTTCCAATATCTTGATATAAGTTTCTTTTTGAAAACAGGTGATAGAAAGACTGCTAACTTTGACAGTGCATTCATCCGTATATTTTGTGTCTGAGGTACCTGTTGGATATCAAAGCTTAGAAAAGATATGGTTAATTCTTTTATCTTTTCAAGGTACCTCTTTATATTTTTCTCTTGAGCTTCATATTCACTCTTGACTTACCCCGTCACCAGTTGAGAGTCACTAAAGACCTTAAAGCATCTGGCTTGTTGGATGTGTGCCCTAAAAGTCAATCTTGACTGACACATACTTTTCTCTAGGACATATTTTGTACTTGTTGGGCAGTCTTAATAACCAATCATATTTATGTGTCCATGATTTGTCCTAAAAATTAACAAAGATGATTTTGTATATTCTCAAGGTGTTGAGAATTTGAGACATACATCATTAGTGGTTAATTTTTAAATACTCTTGATCGAAAGATCGTCATGGAAGACAGTGATCAATCTATTCGAGATCGGTGCATGGATCACCTCCCTTTAAGACAGATGAGTCTCGAGTCTGCGGTGTAGAGATATTGGGGTGAGAGTGCAAGTGGTTGTTAGAGAATAATTTACACTAAGCATGACCAATACGAAAAATCACTTGGATGTCTACTCACTCGTCAGTGATCTTCTCGATGCTGCAGTGGTGTGACTGATCCTTTGACCTATGATGTGTTGGCTATTCACAGCGAGACTACATAGTTCGACTACATGTTCTCTTGGTCCCTAGCCATATGGGTTCTTACTGTGTATGTTGGCTATGTAGGTTCAGGTTCACTATTTGGAGTAGGATACACCTAGATGAAATCTATCGACCTTGATAGAAGAAGAGAAGTCCTATGCGATTCATAATACTGAGTTTAGAAAAATCTCTGGCCAGAGTAAGTGTGAATACTAGAAAAGAATTTTCATGGGATTCACAAATGAACTCGAGTCGAGCCAATCTAGCATATGATTGACGATGGGGTTTGACGAGTTCTCCATGATACCTCTATCAAGTCAGGACTCTCGATAGAGGGATTGTATCACACGATTACTGCACCTAGGGGTTCACTTTTCTGTTCTACTGAGTTGTCACTACATGTTGCTAAATGTCACTGGTGGATCGTGAGAACTCACTAAGATCATTTTCGGATCAATGATCTTTGTTGAGGTGAGTTGGAATCATTTTAGCCCATCGAAAAGAGTTTCGATGATACTGGGATAGAGATCATGGTATATCTCACTACCAAAAGAAAAGAATTTGAGAGGTCATACACAAAAGGAGCTTGACCTGATCAATGACTTGGATTATATTTGAAGAATCAATTAGATTGATAGTTTAAATTTTAGAAACTGCTAATTTGTAAGCATTACAGTTTTGACAACTGCTAATTATTAGCGCAGGGATGTAATTGCAAGTGTTGTAATTTTTTGAGACTGATTAAATTATGAATTGTTGGGTATAAAATACCCTCCCCGGCCAAAGTTTATAAAAGACCGATCCTTCGGGGCTCTTCCGGCCCCCGATCTTATATGTGGCGCCTCTCCAAACTCCCTCAGCCATCCGGACTTCTCCGACAATGGACTTCTGCGTTCACCCACCGGGCCACCCCAAAGGCCCTCTGGGCCTCACCGCCAGCCGACCTTCTACAGCGACCAACTATCCTCCGAACTCCTTCCGGACTTCATCAATATCCGAGCTCCTTCGACAACGAGGTCTCTACAGTAATCAGACTCCATCCAAGTTTCTACGATGGTCGACCACCTTCAAAATTCCGACCGAGCTCCTGCGAGAGCCGAACTTCTACTACGAATGGTCTACTCCGAAGTCCTACAGCGGGCTGTCTATTCCAGACGTCTGCTGTAAGCAAATTTCATTCAAGCCTCTACTATAAATAAATTTCTTTCGAACTTCTGTTGCAGGTAGACTCCAGCCGAGCTACTCCGTAGCGAGTGGGCTTTGGACGAATTCTATAGCGGGATGCTACTCCGAGCTTCCATGACAACTGGTCCTCGTCCGAGCTCCTACAATAAACGGCCCCCTTTCGACCTCTCATGAGAACCAAAGCCCATCCGAACTTCTCCAGCGGATGGATTCCAGACGAGCTTCTACGACGGACGAGCTTCAGCAACTAGGTCCCTGTAATAGCCGATCGCCTCCGATGCCTGCCAAGCCTCCCCAGTGCTATCCGAAGTCCATCGCCGGCCGACCTCCTACCAGGCTCCCCATAAAATCAGACTTCCCCGACGGATGATCTTCGGATGAGCTTCCGCGTCAGATAAATCCCAGACTGACTTCTCCGAACTTCGTCAACAAAGATCTCCGTCCGAGCTCCTACAGCAGATGACTCCCGCCTGAAACGTCAGCATCCGAAGCGTCCGACAACAGTAGATTCATCAGCGACCTCGGAACATCCGAACCTCTCCTAGAACGACGATGTAAAGAGCCATTCTGCTCCATCAGGCATCCCAACCGAGCTTCAGCCGACAGATTCCATGCAGCTCCACAACTCTCTGACAAGTCACGACAAGAGCGCCCTCCTGCTCCACTCTCTGCAATGGATTCCATGCAGCTCCACCACTCTATGGCAAGTCCCGACAACGGACACCACTCCACTCTCCGCAACAAGCTCCACGTGGCCCTGAACGACCCCTGATGCCACTACTCTCCGTAACAAACTCCATGCGGCTCTGAGCGATCCACTACCAGATGGTTACAGACATCGCTGTCGATCAGTTACACCCTCCGTCTATAAATAAGGATCCCCAGATACGTTCTTCAAGAAGCTGGTAACTCTATCTTGAAACTCTGCCAAAATTTTTGCTCGAGCACTCCATTTCTGTTGAAGCGGAATACTGACTAGAACGTCGGAGGGTCTTACTGGAGCACCCCCAACTCCGGTTTAGACTTTCTTTGCAGGTCCCGACGATGGCCGCGGTCATCCCAGCTCCAGCTTCTCCGACCTCGATGGAATTCTGCACCAACAGAATTGGCACTAGAAGAAGGGGGGCCTGTGTCTTTGCAGTACCCTTGTTCTGAAAGGAGTGCTCAACGGAATCGATTTCGGTCATCTTCTCCGACATCCTTTTCTCCTTCTTCTACTAGATCTTCACCCGATGCCTCCCCGCAAAGCATCCACCAGGCGATCCACGACCTCCGCGGCCAGATCTCAGGCTCTGGCCTCACCTCCAGTTTCTCAGGCTCCTCCTCCTCCTCTGGCAACAGTGGTCGGTAGATTCATCCGACACCGGCCTGAAGGTAGGGAGAATCGACAGAGGGTCCTGCCGCGACCGGAGCCACCGAGGAGGGAAGAACAACCTGAAAATTGGCCTCCAATCAGGATCATCTGCACCACCTCTGGAGAGCCCCGGAAGGGAGCGGCCAGTGGATCGACCAGACCGCCCAAGCAGCAAAGAACTGAAGGACCCAGAACCTTTACTGAAGAAGACGCCCAAGAGATCTAGTTCCCCCATAATGATGTGGTTGTAGTTTCTTTAAATATTACTGATTATGATGTACGCCGCATTCTTGTTAATAATGGAAGCTCGGCTGATATTTTGTTTTACGATGCCTTCTCAAAAATATCCATCCCTGACAGTCGTTTGGGACCGATTAGCTCCCCTTTAGTAGGGTTTACCGACGATACTATCCCGGTGGAGGGAGTAATAACCTTGACTGAAGTTGCAGGCCAATATCCGAAACAATCCAGGGCTCTGGTGGATTTCCTAGTGGTGAAGGCACCGTCAGCCTACAACGCAATTCTTGGCCGACCTGACCTCAACGCCCTCTAGGCTGTAGTATCAACCTACCATCTGAAATTAAAAATTCCTGCTAGCCAGGGGTCCGGAGAAGTCAAGGAAGATCAAGCCCTGGCAAGGCATTGCTATAATATAGCCCTGCAAAGAAGTGGTCAGCCTGACCCCTGTCCGGTTGATGGATTGGACACCCGCGATGACCTGACAGAAGAACGGGCGGGCCAATGGAAGATCTTGTCTCAATTCTTTTGAAGGATGGGAATGAGGAACACATGGTGAAGATCGGCTCCAACTTGGGGAAAGAGGTGCGGATGCAGCTTATCAATTTTCTGCAAAAGAATGCGGATGTTTTTGCTTGGACTCCGACGGACATGCCAGAGATCGATGCTGAAGTTATGCAACACCGTCTGACCGTCGATCCCAAACACCAGCCGATGAAGAAAAAAGTTCGAAGTCATGCACCGGAGAGACAGGTGGCAATAGCCGAGGAGGTTGATAAACTCCTAAAAGCCGGGTTCATCAGAGAGGTCAACTATCCGAGCTGGATTTCCAATGTGGTCTTGGTTAAGAAGGCGAACGATAAATGGAGGATGTGTATAGACTTCAAAAAATTGAATAAAGCCTGCCCGAAGGACAGTTACCCTCTGCCCAGAATCGACCAACTAGTAGATGCAACCTCGGGCCATGAGCTTCTCACCTTCATGGATGCATTCTCTGGCTACAATCAGATCAGGATGGCACCGGAGGATGAAGAAAAAACCACTTTTATAACTAATCGTGGCCTTTATTGTTATAGGGTCATGCCTTTTGGCCTCAAAAATACAGGGGCAACATATCAGCGGCTAGTGAATAAGATTTTCAAAGAGCAGATCGGCCGCAACATGGAGGTCTACATGGACGACATGCTCGTAAAGAGCAGATCCTCGGTGAACCATGTCGCCGACCTTGAGGAGACCTTCAGCACCCTTCGAAAATACAAGATGAAGTTGAACCCGGCCAAATGCGCTTTTGGAGTGACCTCAGGAAAATTTCTGGGCTTCATGGTATCGGGGCGCGGGATCGAGGCAAACCCGAAAAAGATTCGCGCCATCCAGGAGATGATCGCCCTGAAGTCAATAAAGGAGGTTCAGCACCTCACCGGGAAAGTAGCAGCTCTAAATCGCTTCATCTCGAGATCGACCGAGCGATGCCTACCTTTCTTTCGGACCCTCAAGCAGCCCAAGAACTTCTGTTGGACCGTTGGATATCAGCAGGCATTCGAAGAGTTGAAGAACTACCTCGGCTCATCACCATTATTGGCAAAGTCCGAACCTGGAGAGGAATTGTTCCTATACCTGATGGTTTTTCCTGTGGCCCTCGCTGCAGTTCTGATTAAGGAAGAGGCGAAAATTCAACGGTCGATCTACTACATAAGCCGAGTATTGAGAGATGCCAAAACCAGATATACTAAGTTAGAGAAACTAACTTACGCCTTGTTGATTGCAGCTCGAAGGCTTCGACCTTACTTTTAAGGACACACCATAATGCTGCTCACCGACTAGCCGATCAAGGTGGTTCTGCATCGAGCGAATGCCTCGGGGAGAATCGCGAAATGGACAGTTGAGCTCACGGAGTTCGACATCAACTATCGACCTCGGTCAGCGATCAAATCCCAGATATTAGTGGACTTCGTGGTGGAATGCACTATCCCAGAGAAGGCCGAACTTGGACAAGATGAAGCCGATAATCCAGGGCTCCGGTCGAACTCCCCCGAAGAAAGAGCCGATCTCCCTGATGGTTCTTAGGCCCTCTACGTGGATGGTTCCTCCAATATGTCAGGCACAGCGTGGGCCTGATCTTGGTCAATCCAGATGAAGTTGTCACGGAGTATGCACTGCACTTTGAGTTCCCCGTAACAAATAACGGAGCAGAATATGAAGCTCTGATTGCAGGACTGAAGGTCGTCAAAGAATTAGAAGTAGATCGGCTTCAAGCCTACAGTGATTCTCAATTAGTAATGGGACAGATCAGTGAAAATTATGAAGCTCGGGAGGACAGTATGGCTAGATATCTCGAAAGGGTAAGGGAGATCATCCCTACCTTCGGTAGCTTCGACATCAGGCAGATCTCGAGATCGAAAAATGCCAGGGCCGACCTTCTCTCCAAGTTGGCTATGCTGGCTCCGGTCGAACTGCCTAAGGAAGTCTTCTTCGAGGTTCTGAAGTGCCCTAACACGGAAGAATCACAGCCTGTGATGGAGATCAGCTATGAACCCAGTTGGATCGACCCACTGTTACATACCTCAAGGACGGGGTTCTTCCTCCTGATGCAAAAGAGGCTCGGAAGTGTAAGAACCAGGCCTCCCGATATATCCTCTACGAAGGCAAGCTATACAAGAGGTCGTACTCCTTGCCCCTTTTGAAATGTCTCCGGCCTTCTGAAGCCGACTTTACCTTGAGGGAGGTACATGAGGGAGTCTGTGGGAATCACATGGGGGCAAGGTCTTTATCCCATAAGTTGCTCCGACAAGGTTATTACTGGCCTACCATGTACCATGACTCTATCGAATATGTCCGAAGTGTGATCGGTGTCAGAGATATGCTAATATACAAAGGCAACCTGCCTTCGAACTTATACCATTGAGTGCCCCGTGGCCATTCGCGCAATGGGGGATGGATATCCTCAGACCTTTTCCCATGGCATCAGGGCAGTGGAAGTTCCTCCTGGTGGCAATAGACTATTTCACCAAATGGATCGAAGCTGAATCTTTGGCAAAAATCATGGAAGCTAAAGTGCAGGACTTCATTTGGAAGTCAATTGTCTGTAGGTTCGGCTTACCCAGAACCCTCATTACTGATAACGGGCGACAATTTACTGGAGCAAAGTTTGCCAAATTTTGTGAGGACCTAAACATCTCCCACAACTTCACTTCAGTGGCCCATCCTTAGGCAAATGGCGAGACCGAGGTGACCAATAGGACTCTATTGCAGGGCATCAAAGCGAGACTTGAAAAGACAAAAGGAACTTGGGCTGACAAGCTCTATCATGTGTTGTGGGCATACCGGACTACTCAGAGATTGCCTACGGGGGAGACCCCCTTTGCCTTAGCTTTCGGGACAGAGGCCGTGATCCCAATAGAACTCAAGCTTCCGTCAGCATGAGTCGTGACGTTCGACGAATAGCGCAACCCACAGGATCTCAAGGCCAACCTCGACTTGTTAGAAGAAAAGCGGGAGACGGCTCAAGTTCGGATGGCGGCTTACAAACAGAAAGTATCCTGCTACTACAACTCCCGGGTCAAAAGCAAAGTCTTCAGAGCGGGGGACCTGGTGTTACGGTGAGCCGCTGCCTCACAACCTCAGATCAAAAGAAACTTGCCCCAAACTGGGAAGGCCCGTATGAAGTCAAGGAGGTAGTCCGGCCCGGAACATACTATTTAAAAGAGCTCGGAGGAGCAGAGCTTCCGCGACCATGGAACTCGAAAAATCTACGAATGTATTACCAATAGCTTCGCCTTAAATAAAAGTTTCATATTTGCATATTTTTCTTTTAGCATGAGTTTATAACAACAGAAAATAACTCTCTCATGCAATTGAAATTAAGCATGCTAGGAACAGGAGGAGAACCTCGTCCTAACATGAGCAAAGTTGAAGGCCCGATTTCTTAAAGATCGGACAGGGAGAGAGGCCCTCACAATGACCCTGATGTACCCCCACAGCCTTGTTAGGAACAGGAGGAGAACCTCATCCTAACATGAGCAAAGTCGAAGGCCTGATTTCTTGAAGACCGGATGGGGGGAGAGGCCCTTACAACGGCCCTTATGTGCCCCCACAGCCTTGTTAGGAACAGGAGGAGAACCTCATCCTAACATGAGCAAAGTCGAAAGTCCGATTTCTTGAAGATCGGATGGAGGGAGAGGCCCTTATGTGCCCCCACAGCCTTGTTAGGAACAGGAGGAGAACCTCGTCCTAACATGAGCAAAGTCGAAGGCCTAGTTTCTTAAAGACCGGATGGAGGGAGAGGACCTTACAACGGCCCTTATGTGCCCCCACAGCCTTGTTAGGAACAGGAGGAGAACCTCATCCTAACATGAGCAAAGTCGAAGGCCCGATTTCTTAAAGACCGGATGGAGGGAGAGGCCCTTACAATGGCCCTTATGTGCCCCCACAGCCTTGTTAGGAACAGGAGGAGAACCTCGTCCTAACATGAGCAAAGTCGAAGGTCCGATTTCCTAAAGATCGGATGGGGGGGAGAGGCCCTCACAACGGCCCTTATGTGCCCCCACAGCCTTGTTAAGAACAGGAGGAGAATCTCATCCTGACACGAGCTGAAACCGACTGTTGGGAACCAGGGGAGGACCTCATCCCGACGCAAGCAAAAGACTTGGTTGATCGACAAGGAGGAAAGCTTCCTCAATGACTCCTCTACACTCTCACAACCCCGTCAGGAGCAGAGAGAAGACCCTCACTCAAACATAGAAAAAAAAGGGAGAGACGAAAAGAGAAAGCGATGAATTACACCGGCGATAGGTGAAAAATGAACTACGTCAAAGGCACAAGAGACCTCATCTCGACGAGAGAGAAAACTCTTGTCGAAAATCTCTAGTCCCTAAGGGCAAATCGACATGGCGACGACCAGGAACCTTCAAACTACGTCGGCAACGAACAAGATGGAAGACAAAAGAAGTTCGGTGAACGATGACTCAAAGCAAGAACCGACGAGGGATTACAAACTACGTCAACGCCAAACAAGACAGAAGACAAATAGAGTTTGGTAAACAACCATTCAATACCAGAGTGGACAAGGTAATAGACAATTTCATTCTCATTTCATTGGTGAAGTATACATTGCAAAGTCTTGAAGGCCAAAAAAAAAAGAAAAAGAGGAGGGGACAAGGTAACGGAAAGTTCTCTTCTCATTTCATTGGCGAAGTGCACGTTACAAAGCCTTAAAAAAAAATAACAAAACAACAAACAAAACAGACCGCTCTAAAGAAGCTCGGCCTCATCAGACTTCGAACTCTCAGTTCCAGCCATCGTCGAGAATTACTTCAAGTACTTGTCTTCTTCTTCCAGTCCCCCTTTCGGATCAGCAATCACTCCAGCATTATCTTCGAAGTACATGTAGACGCCATCTTTGCCGTGCCATGATTTTCGCTGCCTCATGATGGCGGCAGGCATGACCTTCTTCCTGAGGTCGGGTTTCCCCTCACGATGACGCACACCAGGAAGCCCTCGCGGTCGAAGATGTGCCATAAGCGCGGGCTCTGGGCCATCAAGGCGAAACATGGCCGGATCTGTCTCTTCTACCCTCACCTTCTTCGCCAACCCGGAAGTTGCAGTGTCTTCCCGCTCGTGGGCTTTCAGGCTCTGGGCTAACACCAGAGCCGCATCCGCACCCATATCTGTAACGAAGGGAGACCAGCACAGTCTACAAACGAAGCCGCAGAGGTGGAGAAGGTTTTGAGGCTAACCCAAGCTGTTCTGAGGGATGCAGGGGTACAGAGATGAGGATGACTCAACGGATGCATAAAGCCAGGGAGAAAAGACTGAAGAAGCTCCCGTACAAAGTGAGATCCCCGAAGGGGGGAGGCAGGTTTAAATAAGCAATAGGGTCCGATGCAATAATGACTGCAAGACTTCTCAGGCCAGTCCATGACCGTCGCATGGCCCGCTCACCGTGGCAAGTGGCTAGAGGTGGCCGACAATTAGTAAAACTATTATGGCACCGTACCTGAGACCGCGCTCCGACGGAAATTCTAAAAAGAAGAAATCTTTTTCGAAAAGACTTCAGTACCAGTGTACCGAACGTCAAAATATCTGGCAACCGCTGAGTACGAAAATCGAGGAGAGCAGCTTCGGTCATGAGAATTTCTCTATACTTTCTTCATTCGGAGTCCGAACTCGGAAGTAGGGGGACTAGTGTTGGGTATAAAATACCCCCCCGGCCGAAGTTTGTAAAAGACCGATCCTTCGGGGCTCTTCCGGCCCCCGATCTTGTATGTGGTGCCTCTCCGAACTCCCTCGGCCGTCCGGACTTCTCCGACAATGGACTTCTGCATTCACCCATTGGGCCGCCCCAAAGGCCCTCTGGGCCTCACCGCCAGCCGACCTTCCACAGTGACCAACTATCCTCCGAACTCCTTCCGGACTTCATCAATATCCGAGCTCCTTCGACAATGAGGTCTCTACAGTAATCAGACTCCATCCAAGTTTCTACGGCGGTCGACCGCCTTCAGAATTCCGATCGAGCTCCTGCGAGAGCCGAACTTCTACTACGAACGGTCTACTCCAAACTCCTACAACGGGCTATCTATCCCAAACATCTACTGTAAGCAAATTTCGTTCAAGCCTCTACTATAAACAAATTTCTTCCAAACTTCTGTTGCAGGTAGACTCCAGCTGAGCTACTCCGTAGCGAGTGGGCTCTGGACGAACTTCTACAGCGGGACGCTACTCCGAGCTTCCATGACAACTGGTCCTCGTCCGAGCTCCTACAATAAACGGCCCCCTTTCGACCTCTCGTGAGAACCGAAGCCCATCCAAACTTCTCCAGCGGATGGATTCCAGACGAGCTTCTACGACGGACGAGCTTCAGCAACCAGGTCCCTGCGATAGCCAATCGCCTCCGATGCCTGCCGAGCCTCCCCAGTGCTATCCGAAGTCCATCGCCGGCCGACCTCCTACCAGGCTCCCCATAAAATCGAACTTCTCTGGCGGACGATCTTCGGATGAGCTTCCGTGTCAGATAAATTTCAGGCTGACTTCTCCAGACTTCGTCAATAAAGATCTCCGTCCGAGCTCCTACAGCAGATGACTCCCGCCTGAAATGTCAGCATCCGAAGCATCTGACAACAGTAGATTCATCAGCGACCTCAGAACATCCGAGCCTCTCCTAGAATGATGATGTAAAGAGCCATTCTGCTCCATCAAGCATCCCAGTCGAGCTTCAGCCGATGGATTCCATGCAGCTCCACAACTCTCTGACAAGTCATGACAAGAGCCGCCCTCCTGCTCTACTCTCTGCAATGGATTCCATGCAGCTCTACCACTCTCTGGCAAGTCCCGACAACAGACACCACTCCACTCTCCGCAACAAGCTCCACATGGCCCTGAACGACCCCTGACGCCACTACTCTCCATAACAAACTCCACGCGGCTCTGAGCGATCCACTACCAGACGGTTACAGATATCGTTGTCGGTCAGTTACACCCTCTGCCTATAAATAAGGACCCCCAGATACGTTCTTCAAGAAGCTGGTAACTCTATCTCGAAACTTTGCCAAAATTTTCGCTCGAGCACTCCATTTCTGCTGAAGCGGAATACTGACTTGAGCGTCGGAGGGTCTTGCCGGAGCACTCTCAACTCCGGTTTAGACTTTCTTTGCAGGTCCCGACGGCGGCCGCGGTCATCCCAGCTCCAGCTTTTCTGACCTCGATGAAATTCTACACCAACATGAATTAAGTTTTAATTAATTTAAATCAAATTTAATTTAATTATACTTAATTTAATTTAATATTAATTGGATTCAATTATCCAAATCAGATTTGGATTTCAAGCTTGATTGGATCAGACTTGATAGTCTTTTTGAATTTGGCTTATTTTGGACTCGATTTGAATCCGATTGAGGCTCTATTTGAATCAGATAAATTATGATTCGGAGAGCCCAAGTTTTTTAGGACTCTCTCTCCAAAAATCATACCAAAAGGAGAAGTGGGGCATTATTTTTCTCATCCTTCTTTCTTCACACATGTGATAGGATGGCGCCCCACCTTATCTGAAAGTCTTTTTCATCTAATTTTTTTTTGAATTTAATCTAAAATAAAATAGAAATATCTTTGATTGGGGTGTGGAAGTATTTTTTTGTGTGACAAAAAAATTGGAGAAAGTGGTTGTGCATTGGTTTTGTGCGTGAGATTTGATCTTATCTCTTTGGGGCATGAGGGAGAGGTGGCATTAATTGGTTTTGGTGCAACAAAATAAAAATTAAGAGGAGATGGCGTGCGAAAAAAAAAAAGAGAGGTCTTTTCTTTCTTACATCTATCATTCATCTTGACGCCTCCTCCTCCCTTCTCCACTTTATGTCCACATCTAGATCTGATAGAGATCAGATCTAAGAGAGAAAAAGAGAGAGAAAAAGAGAAGAAGAAGGGTCTTCTTCTCTTCATGGTGATCTGGTTCAGATCCCATCGGATCTGCACGAAAGAGTTCACGCAGCGATCTGCTTCTTCAAGATTTGTAAGAAGAGATCAAGATCCATGGATGAGGAGCGAGATCTACAAGGTGCTAGTACATTGATGATCTCGATGCATCGATTAGATGGCTCTATGTGGATACCAACAGAGGTCAGGTGCATGCGCGGCTATGATCAGAATTCGAGACATCCGCAGGATCTGAGGTATGGAGATTCGATCTCTATTTTATTTTTTTAACAGTTTATTTTTCTATTTTAGATATCAGATTGTAGGTACATGTTCATATCAAGATCTTTACTATGATTTTCATATCTGATCTGGTATGTGAATAAATTAAAATTATTTTAATTTATTTATTTCTGTTGCATAGATGTCTAGAAAAAGTTTTGAACTACACGTACGAAATTGTAGTGTTCTCTAACAGTGGTATCAGAGCACAGATTCTGATATGAACATAAAATCCCCTCAGATTTCATATCTAATTTATAAAAATCAGATCTAAAGGTTAATAAGATGATCACATCATTCTGAAATAAGGTTGCTCTGGCATAATCCCTGTTATGCTGAATGGTTGTCCTAGAACGATGTAGAATATCGATTAAAATTAGATCTGATTTTTATGCATGCTGTAATGTGATTACATGTTTATTTTGAATTTGAAATCATTTCAAATCTGAAATAAATCATGAGTTATTCAGATCTGAAATTAGTTTTAGATCTGAAATTCTCAATTAGGGTGTAATTTGGATCTAGTATGGTTGCTGAAATTTTCTTACATACATAGATTCAAAGTTATGGTTCATATGTTTGACATGTGAAAGATATATTGATCTGATTTTTAATTGATTACATATGTGATATGTTAGATTAAATTTTTAATAGCTTAATAATTGAATTGGAATAGTCATCATGGCCGTTCGGTCATAAGATGATGAGGGGATCAAAGTCTCTCTCTTGCCTATTTGATGGGTTCTCTCTTATGACGTGTAGGAGTGTCGATTGTGATGATTCTTATGTAGATGAACAGTGAATAAAAAATTATAATTATTATATTTTTTAATTTAAATCAGATTATGCATATTTTTTTATATATTTTAGATCGTTAAAATATTATATTCGATATATTGTTTGACATACGATGTAAAACTTAATTTCTGTAAAATCCTAGATCCAAAATCCTAGGTTTTGTTTACATGAGAGCAAAAAACTGTGATTGGTATGCCTGTGGAGTCGACTCGATTTTTAATTGGGTCGACTCGAGTGCTTGATGGGTTGACTCATTTTTGTTGGAGCCGACTCAAGACCCTGATAGGTCGGCTCATTTGCTGATGAACCAACTCAATTATGTATTTTAGATCTATAGGTTCCTATTTATCTCAGTGTGTGCCGACTCACTATGATAAATCAATTCATATACTAAGATGAATTGATTCGACTATGCAAACAATCATATTATATAGGATATAATATAAATAGTTTAGATTAGAAAATGTTTCGAGATCTAAACCCAAATCCATGTACATAATGCACTTAATTAAGAATTAAGATTTGAAATTATAAGATCTAAAATTATGAATTTAAGATCTAAATTTTAATGCATAAAATATGGACTTTCGGATATGGGTTGAACAAATTAGGTTTAGAGACTAAACTACAACTAGGGTCATTGATTAGATCAAGATAGAATCCTTTTCGATTTTGAGCAGTTGATCGAGCCTAATCAAGAGTTGATTGGGATTAGGTCAAAGGGGCTCAAAATCGAATTTAGTTGTAGTTGGTTAAATTGATTCATATATAATGTGAACTGATTAAGTCAAGACCAAATTTGGCTCAGTGATTTGAGTCCAGATCTATAGGTTAACCTAATTAATTCTAATCAACCAATTTGGTGTCTAAGACAAGTATTAGATAGTAGTTATTTAATTAATTTCATTGTTTGACCTGACCAATTCATTGGTGTCTGAGGAGAGCAACGAGGGGACCCCCACTCATCTTTACTTATCTGACCATCTTGGGAGATTATGTTATGTATTAGGTTACTTGTTGACCCGAGTTCACCCATACCAATTAGGTTGGTTAGACATGTAATGTGCTGACTCAAATCATATTAGTCATTACATCAGATGTATGTGACTAATTAGAAGAGACCTGAATCCAAATCTTCTCACTGAATATTGAGTCTACTGGTCTTCCACCGTTGTAGAGATGCGGGTGCCTTTTTTAGTGTTGATCATTCTCGACTGGTTACAGTGGTTCGATTGCATCGGGAAGGCACAACCACTCTATTGGCATTAGATGCCCCGAGGTAAAGATGGGGTTGGGCCCAGTAACTGTTAGGTGAGAAATCCAATGATGGCTTTCCACTCACTGGTGAATGGTGGATCAGACTTAACTAAAAAATATGCCAATAACTATTAGGTGAGGCCATAGGACTTAGAGACCAAGTCGCTCAACATGCTTGGAGAAGTATCTGAATAAAAAATTATCCATGCATTGATATACGTGTCACCAATATCTGTTAGATGAGATGTCATACATCGATGGGACCGCAGCACCCACTAGAACCTATTATCATATTAGGATTTTTATTTCTTCATCCGAAGAGTGTAAGAGACTCAAAAAATTAGTGAGAGTTTTTTGTTTATTTTTTTAAAATTTTTAGAATAAATTATTATAAGTACAATCATTTAATTAAATCTTTACTCTCTGTGATCAATTTTTTCAGCTTCCAACACTCTAATTCGAATTCTAGATATAACCACTTAACTGAAATTAATTATATATTCTGACTCAAAAATCTAAGAATAATTCTTAGCTTGTAGAAATTAAACCATGTTCTTGACCAGGTTAACCCAATGTCATCAGCTCATCCAATCTATAGTCCACGAGCTATACTTGACAAATGGTTGGACATTGACAATTAGGTTAAGTACTATAAATTGGACTTCATAGTTGATGAAATCCAATGGATGCATAAGGACATATAGACTGTCAATGACATGTTGATTCATCTGTAATAGTTGTGAGATGATCAGAGTCACACAATGCATAAGATGCATAATGGGCAGTTTGTCCATGATCGATGATCAAGAATATTGAAGAGCTTGAAAAGCTCGACATGACCATGCATAAGAAATTACTAATGAATTTGATCCTGTAATTTTTGATTTATATGGATAGTTTATGAAACTATTATATGAATAAATATTATAGCACCTTAACTGAATTGATCGATATGCTGGTAACTAAGAGATCTTGAAAAGTTCAGAGGTATATACCTGGAGAACCTAAAGAAATATTGACACGCTTTTGAAAAGTATGTCAAATTGCTCAAAATTAATCTTACAATTTCTTCTTTTTCATTAGACTCTAGTGCATATTATGCACTTTAACATAAGGTCTAAGAAAGGAAGAGGATTGAGGAAAGGTGAGGTGACTCTTTTGAGTCGACAATTGTGCAAAAGTTGTGCTAAGACTGTGAGTACCTAATCTTAGTGATTACCATTTGGATTCAATTTTTGTTATTTACATGGTGTGATACATTTGTCAAAATTATTTGAGCAAAACAGTAAATGGTATTGGGTCTGAGAGATTCAGAACCAGATAATCTAAAGTATATAGATGGTTCTTTTGGCTAGGTCATATATGAAAAGAAATGATTTGCCAACTAGAGAAAATGGGCCTTTGGACTCATTGACTATTAAGTCATATCTAGTCTTTAAATCATCTCTTTGAGGATTAATGACCAAGCTGTCTTTTATGGGTTAAAGGACTAAGACCACTGAGATACTTGTCTTAGTACATATATGAAGTGTATGGCCCATTTGATGAACCAGACTAGGAGGTTGTCACTATTTCATCATCTTTATCGATGAGCATCATGGTATAGGTATGTATGTGAGATACAAATCTGAAAGATTTTGAATAGTTCAAAAAATTCAGATATAAAGTAGAAAAGATAAATCGAAAAATCTCTAAAGATACTTCGATCGGATCGAAGATGCAATACTAAATAGAAAATTTGTTGATTATCTAAAGAAAATGACATAGTGTCATGATGAAATTTTTCTTGTACACCTCAGCTCAATGGTGTATCTGTGAGAAGCGATGGCACTATATGAGATTTTGTCCAGTCCATCATGAATATCACTAGCTCAATTATTGTTTCTTTAAAAATAAGATTTAATTTCTAAAATTTAATTCTAAAGTTGGTTTCATCGCACCATATGAGATATGATATGATGGATAAGTTAGAAGATTGATCTGTGAGAACTCATTTATAGGGTATCCCAAAAAGTATTTGAGATATCACTTTCTTTTTTTAGTGGTTCACAATGTGATTATGAGCAATCATACTATTTTCTTAAAAATAGTGGGAGGATGAACTCAAAGAGAAAGTCTCTAAAGAACAAGTTACAAGACCTATACAATCTATTTAAGATGAGCCAGTATATGTAGTATTTTCTCCACCTCATCGATCTAGTAGGATCTCCTATCCTTTAGAAAGGTACTTGATATTGTTACAAAGGATTCAGAAAAAGTATTTTTCGAGAGAGATTGGGAACATAAGGATGATCCCAAAATCTACAATGACATGATATGAGGAATCATATAGTTACATGAAGGTCAGTGGGAGGGTCTCATGCTGACATCGGTTATGATGTGGTTACATATAGAATTTTCTTTTCAAAGACTTAGGTCAAACATTTTGAAAATAAAAAGGTCTATAAAGATGGATCCTAAAAGGATGTTTGATTTTCACAGATAAGTACATAGAAGAGGTGCTGAAAGGGTTTCGCATTGAAACCTTCAAGAGGGATCCATTATCCTCTTGGGCATAGGTGTGTATGCCATGCTATATACTCGACTTGCTATATCTTGCTGTGAAAGTCACGAGCAAATATTAGTTGAATCCAGGCTGGGAGCATTGGATTGCTGTGATAATATCTCTTAGTACTTGAGAAGCACTAAGAAATTATTCCTCGTCTTTGAAGAAGGGTTAGAGCTAAGAGTGGATCATCCACATCTCACGTAGAGTTTGCTCTCTGCACCACTATATATTTCTACTTGAGGTAGTCGCGTGTTCTGCTGTTCTATGTGCTTGGATATCTGGTGAGATCTAGGCTCCTTAGCAAGGACTATGGTACCATTGTTTGTGCAGTATAGTGTCACGGCAACTGATGGCCCAACATCCAAATCTGTAACTAACATTAAAATCAAAATGCATCCTACATATCTACAGTGTACGTGTACTCAGCTTCCATCAATCGATTATTTGGAACCCTTCCAAGATATCGACAAACGAACACTCCTCTAATGTAGACATTCTACCATCAACATCAGACATAAAATCTGAATTGGTGTATCCTCTCACTCCTAGCTTTTGATCCTTCTCCAAATTAAGAATAAATTCTTAGTTCTTCTCAAGAGCTTAAGGATATTTTCATAGCAATCCAGCGCACTCAGTCTGGATATAACTGATATCTACTCGTGACATTCACAGTATTAACTATATCAGTTTAAGTACATTACATGACATACATCTATGCCCAAGAGGGTAGCAGATCCCTCTCTAAGATTTTTATGCTGAACCCTTTTAGCATCTATTCTCTGTACTTTATTTGTGAAAATATAAGCATCCAATTGCATCTATCTTTATAGATCTTTAGGATGCCTGCTTTATATCTTTCATGGAGAATTCTATATACAACCATATATTAATCGATGTCAGTATTGGACACTCCCATTGACCCTTGTGAAAACACATAATTCTTCTTTTCTGATCAAACAATTTGATCGTATCATCGAAATAAATGTTTCAACTCCAAGAGTATATTGTAGACTTTGTGATCTCCTATCATAAAAAGTGAAATCCATAAGCTATTCCATATAAAAATCTTCAAAAGATATCTAGTGAGGAAAGCTAATTCATATTTTTTCTTAGAGTCGATGTCTCACATCATCTCGTTGTAAGTTTTGGGATCATCTCTATATTTCCTATCTCTCATAAAAAACTATTTTCTCTACATCCTTTGTTAAGCATACCCAATTACCTTTCGAGATGATTGAAAATCCTACTATGTGTACGAGGTGGAGGAGAAATATACGTCTACTGGCTCATTATGAATAAATTTTTTAGGTCCTACAGCTCATTGCTTTTCAGAGACACTCTCTTCGAGCTTAACTTTCCTTCCACTGCTTCATCTTGATTAAATAATTTTTTAAGAAGACAGCATGTCGAGTCACAATCACATTGTAATCCTTTCAGAAGAAAAATAATATTCCAAACTCATTTAGGATGAGCTTTACAGAGCTATCCTCTAACATATCCACATGCTGTCCTTGACACAGGCTGGACTGTTGCTCAGATATGGAGCCCAAGAGGGGGGGTGAATTGGGCTTTTTAAAATTTTTGTGATTAGTGCTCACAAGCAATGTGTTATACTTGAAGAGTGAGATGAATTGATTATCAAAAAAAAAAAATCAACCATAATTAACTAATAAACAAGTATAGAGCACAAAGAAGAAAAGAAAGTATGCAAGCACCACAAACACAAGAGATTTATAGTGGTTTGGTGCTAACCTGGCACCTACATCCACTCCTCAAGTTCCAACTTGAAAATTTAATCTACTAAAAAGATTTTCAAATACAACACATCGGATAATACCAACCCTTGCTATCCAAGCAAGAACACTTATTTTTTAGGTACAAGCCAACCTAAAAGCTCTTCGATTTTATGTTCGGATCAACCTATCCAAGTTTTGGAACCCTCCAAAATACAAAACCCAATGAATAATAGCAAAAGAAGAGTGTACAAAAATTTCAGCATAAATAGCTCCTTAAATGAGCATAATAAAAATAATAAAAGTACAATACTCAAGGAGTAGAAGTTTTTGTTGAACACCCTCAAATGATTGGAATACTTGAATGCAACTGGAGAGTGGTTGCTGAGCTGATTGAATGCTTCTTTCCTCTTTTTCTAGGATTTTTTTTCTCTTTCATGGATTTGAACTTGAATGCTTGTTTCTTGTTTGATTTTTCACCTCTAGAGAGCATTTATAGTCCTCATTTAGTCTTGAGAGTATCTTAGTGTTGGTTAAGAGCTATTGGAGTATGTTTAATGCGTATTAAATGCATAAAAAATGAGCTCAAAATTAGCCGTTACGAGTGTTCGCCCAGAATGGGTCGACCCATGGGTTGTCCCACTACGAATGGGTAGTCCTATGAGTTGCCTTATTTGACAAGATAGAAAATTAGACTCTCTATTTTGGTCTGAGGGTCTCAAGGGTCGACCCATGGGTCGTCCCACTACATGTCACAAGCCAAATTAAGTATGTATTGGCTACCCAATAAAAGGAGATGATCCAGTTGGATCGTCCCATTTTATTTCTACCTAATTTTTCATATATTTAAGGTTCGAAACTTACTAAAATACTACCAAATTCTCTTAAATGAATTTAAATATATTTGACACTTCCAAAAGGCTTCAAAAATATCTTCAATTTGTAGAATCTTCAACTTTGGCACTCTGAAAGGAGCTTTTCAAACTCAATATTTTTAGATTATCTGAAACAATATCAAGGTATCTTTCAAGGATAAAAAACTCATTAATAGTCTCCTCAAATGATTTGTGACCATCAAAATTAATTCTTGAGGCAATAATCTCTCCCTTTTTGATGATGACAAAATATTTGAATGTTCACAAAGAAAGATCCATAAAGCTCAAGGGATTGAGTTTGTAAAGCACTTGTAAGATGAGAGAATCATGCCAAAGGTTAAACACAATTTATAGAGTATCATGAGTTTCATATTATCAGCAAATTATGATGTTTTAAATCATACGTTCTCATTTTTGCTGAAAAATTGTTTGTGAAATGTTAAAGTTTTGCCAAAAATTATTTCAACCAGCAAAATTTTTTCTTTCTTATACGAGAAGATGAAAGTAACCATTTTAACCATTTGAAAAAAATTCTCCCCCTTTCTTATATAAAAAGTAGCCATATTGAAAAAACTGTAAAGACTCTTATATTTGTTATCAGAGCAAAAATGGTTTATAAAAACTCCTTCTTTCTCTCTTTCTTATTTTTGGTATCAGAGCAAAAATGGATGTATCAGAGCAAAAATGGATGTATCAGAAAAACTCCTTCTTTCTCTCTTTCTTATTTTTGATATCAGAGCAAAAATAGACGTATCAGAGCAAAAATGGATGTATCATAGCAAAGCAAAAATGGACTACCTTCTTCTCCTTTTTGACATCATCAAAAATGGACCAGAGAGAGTTTATAAATAGTAAAATTTTAATGAGTGAGAGAAGTAGGTTATGAGCTATGGTTCTACATCAGGTATTAGAGTAACTTTTAATTTAATAAACATTCATTCACATATAAACATAAGTTAACCACACACAAGATGATAATAGATAACCTCATATATTAAGTACAACAAAATAAGAGATTACAAAAGTCAAGTACATCCATTCAGTATAATGATCAAGTCATAATACATATCTATGATCATAAGATTCTCATACATTCAACAAAATATAATAACTAAACTAAAATACAACAACTAAGTAATATGAGATCTAAAATAACTAATACAAAATGATCAGATCAGGGAGAATGGGCATCGAGCTAGAGATCAAAGAAAATTAAGGGAATGACTCTGAAATAAAATCAGCCTCAGACTCGATTGGATGGTCTGGTCTGAGTAGAAGATGTCAGGGGATGGAAGATGATAGGTTGAGCAAAAGTGGGCTCACTGGATACAGAGGGTCTGGACTGGAGCTGAGTCATAATGGCATCTAGCTGGGTAGGACTCCTCTCACTAAAACTCTGAGCCCCTCAAGATCAGAAGAAACAAAGTCTCTTGAGTCTCTGATATCAACCTGGATCAGCTCAAGTGTCGATCGAAGCAGGCCATGGAGTCTCTCTACATCTCGAGCAAGATAAGCTAACTGAGGTGAAAAACTGTTTGATGTGCTCGCTCCTGCTGATAGTAAATCTAGGATCAGTATGATCTCTATTTCTATATCAAAGAGTCTGCCACTAAATCTGAACATAGAGCTCTCCACACTCTCCAATCTGAAGCTCAGGTCAGTCAATAGCTGCATCAAGAAAGAAATATGCGGCACGACTGAGAGATCTGATGAGGAAGCAGAAAAAAAGCTCGATCGAGGAGGGTGATACTGCTGCTATTGCATCTGCTAGAGAATGTGCTACTGACACTACTGAAACTACTGAAGCTGCTAAAGGACTAGCTCCTGAAACTGTTGTTGCTAGATGGAAAGAATGCCTGCAACCCGCTCAGCTAGCAATCCCATCTCGTCCTCCTCCAATCTAAGTGATGATGGTATGGCATGACTCGTAGATAGGGGTGCACTAACAGAAGGTCGTGCCTCAGGCTCCGATACAAAGTGAACATCAGGGCTCGACCTAGGCTCAGGTGGTGATGAGAGACCCTCCCTCTTAGCACGCTCCTCCTCCTCCTCCTCCTCAATTGCAGCACCTCATCCCTTGATCCAATGACCATCCACTTAAGTGAAACCCATACGTCGAAGAGAGTGGTCGTTGTAGATGTCAGTGTTCAGTAATCGGCACACAGCCTCTCCCTCAAAACTCACACCAGATAGTCTAAAAATAACTTTCAGTGCCATTCCATAAAGCAAGGGAGCCTTGGATCTATTCAAGGTTTTCTTTATGGCATCAATGATCAGGAATGGGAGATTCAGTGAAGACTCAAAAACTACATGATGCATCAAACAAATGTCCCGACCAGTCATCAAGTCATATCTTCTCCCTTTGGAGAAGAAGATGTTAGAAATCATATGGTGGAGCAGTCTTATCTCCACACTCAAATCTTTAGCCTCAATTTTCATTAACCCTTCAACATCATCTCTCCCTAAAATGATCCTGAGCCCATCCTCTTTCCTTGGAAGCTCATCAAGACAACTTCCTTCACAGGACATTTAAAGTAGTCTACCCAACCTAGGAGCATTTAGGATAATTTCAACATCCTTTACTGCTGATCTTAGAATTCCATCAGTGAATATTAGATTTGAATAAAACTCCTTAACCAGGTCAATGTACACAGGCTCAGACAGACTACAGAAAAACCTCCACCCTTGCTTGATTAATTTTTCACTAATTGAAAAACCATCACTCCTCAAGAACCGAAAATCTACATTTCTTCCTAAAACAACCTTTCTTGTAGATAGAGGGATTTTACTTGGAGTTATAGGAGGAGAGGCTTGAGCAGCAACTTGAGCAGCCCTCTTTCTTCTTTTTTCAGCTTCCAATGGCCTCACAGACTTCCTTCTTTGGGGCAACCGCATCTTGGGAGCCATTGTTCCAATAAAGGCTAGAAAACTGGTCAAGAGAGTAATGGAGGGTGAAAGATAGATGGGAATGAAGAGGAGTAAGGGATTTTGAGGAGTTTGCTTGAGGTTTTAGAAGTGAGGGTTTAAGGGTTTGGTAGAGAGCAAGAAAAAAAGAATTTTGATCAAGGATAGGTCGGGAGGAAGTATTTATCCTAGATTTTAAGGTAGAAACTAGTGATTTTTGGGCGAATAAAGGTTTGGATTTAGGAGAATGTGGTCGATGGAGGGGCTTGGAGTAGGGTTTTGGTTTGGGACGAGGAGATGAGAAAGAAGAATAGTAAATGAGTCAGCCCTTTTGGATTTAAACAAAAAATTTTAATGGATCATCCCACTTGAAACCCGTTTGCCCGATCAATTGGGACGTCTCATGGATCGTCCCATCCAGGGTAGGTTCAGGTGATTGAGAAAATAAATCAAAAAATGAGAAAAAATTAAAAAAAAATTGAAAAGACTTGTATCGACTTGAGATGATCATGTAGAGTTCAGATAAATTTTGGTATGATTTTTGATGGAGAATTTTAACGAAAAAAAAATTTGATATCATATCTGAATAAATTTGATGATTTTTAATTGACTTGAAATAACCCTCAAAAAAAGATAGATGTCTTCCAAAATTAAGATTATGAAGTAAAAAAAATTTTGGATGGATTTTGATAGAGAATTAATGATGAGGGATCAAGCAAAAGGATCTAAGATGTCTAATTCCCTTCTAATTGCACAAAATCTATCTTTGTTTAAAGCTTTAATAAATATGTCAGCTAATTATTTTTTAGTATTTATATATTCAAGTATTATATTATTATTTTGAACATATTCTCTTATAAAGTGATGTCTAATTTCAATATGTTTAGACCTAGAGTGTTGGATTAGGTTCTTAGTCAAACTAATGGCACTAGTATTATCACATTTTATGATAATATCTTTAAGTTTAATTCAAAATCTATGAGCTGTTGCTTAATTCACAAGATTTGAGCACAGCAACTTCCGACTGCAATATACTCAGCCTCGATCGTAGACAATATCACCGAATTTTACTTCTTGCTAAACCAAGAGATTAAGTTCATTCCTAAAAATTGATAAGTTTCACTAGTACTTTTTCTATCTAATCTACATCCAATGAAATCTACATCTGAGTAACCTATTAAATCAATAGAAGATTGCTTAGAAAATCAAAGTCCTAGATTTTGTATTCCTTTTAGGTATTTGAAAATTCTTTTAACAGTATTTAAGTAAAATTTCTTAGGATTTGACTGAAATCTAGCACACATGCATACACTGAATATTTTATCAGGTCTACTAGCAGTAAGATATAACAAAGAACCTATCATGCCTCTATAAAGCTTTGAATCAACAACTTGCCATGTTCATCCTTATCTAATTTACAGAAATGGATCACAGGAGTACTTACACTTTTGGAGCTCTCCATCCCAAATTTCTTTAATAGTTCTCTTGTGTACTTACTTTGGATAATAGAGATCTCTTCCTTTATTTGTTTGATCTGGAGTCCGAGGAAGAATGTGAGTTCTCTCATCATGCTCATCTCGAACTCTTCCTGCATAAATTTGATAAATTCTCGACACAAAGCTTCATTAGTAGATCCAAATATAATATTATCAATATATATTTGTATAACTAATATTTTTTCATCTTTTCTTTTTATAAAAAAGAGTTGTATCTATTTTTTTTCTTGAAAAATTATTTTCTAATAGAAACTTACTTAGTCTTTCATACCAAGCCCTAGGGGCTTGTTTTAAACCATATAAGATTTTATTTAATTTAAATACATGATCTAAATTATTTATGATTTTCAAAGCTTGGAGGTTGCTCTACATATATCTTTTCAGCAATATAACTATTTAAAAAAATATTTTTAACATCCATTTGAAATAATTTAAAATTTATGAAACATGCATAAGCAAGCAGCATTCTTATAGCTTCTAGTCTAGCAACAGGTGTAAATATTTCATCAAAATTAATTCTTTTCTATTGATTATATCCTTTAGCAACTAAGCTTGCCTTATTTCTGATTACATTACCATCTTCACCTAATTTATTCCTATATATCCATTATGTTCCGATTATTGGATGATTTTAAGTCTAGCAACAAGAGTCCATACATTATTTCTTTCAAACTGATTTAACTCTTCTTACATAATATTTATCCAGTTATGGTCTTGTTTAGCTTCTTCTATTGTTTTAGGTTCTAAGTGTGAAATAAAAGCTACATAATTACATACATCTCTAAAAGAGGATCGAATTCTTACCTCTTGTGTCGGATCATCAATGATTAATTTTTTGGGATGATTATAGATATACCTCCATTCCTTTGGAAGATTACTTGTATCTTGAGGTTGTTCTTGAATATTTTGATTATTGATGCTCTCATAGAGACCTAAGCACTTTTCTTATAAGATCATTGTTAGAATAACACTTTTCAAGACTTTTTAGACTATTTATGATATCAGTAAAATGAGTAAACATTTATGTTATAGACTCATCAGGTTTCATTTTAAATAATTTATAATGGTACACAAGCATATTAATTTTAGACTCTTTTACTTGATTTGTGCCCTCATGAGTAACTTCTAACATCTCCCAAATTTCTTTAACTGAATTACAAGTGAAAATATTATTAAATTCATTTGCATCTAAGGTATAATATAAGACATTCATGGCTTTAGCATTGAGCTAAGCTATTTTCTTATTAAATTCATCCCATTCATCTTTCGGCTTAGAGAGGGACACACCATCAATTAACTTTGTGGGTGTGTGAGGTCCATTTACTATGATACTTCATATATCATAGTCAAGTACTTGGATAAATATTCTCATCCGAACTTTTCAATAGGTATAGTTGGATCCATTGAAAAGTGAAAGTTGGTTTGTGGATTATCTCTCGGTTAGAGATGTGTCTGTCATAGATCTTTGGCTCTTGATGGTTAAATCAAGCAAGGGCTAGAACACTGAGCTCTAATACCACTTGTTGCCCAGATATTGAGTCCAAGAAGGGAGAGTGAATTGGACTTTTTAAAATTTTTGTGATTAGTGCTCACAAGCAATATGCTATACTTGAAGAGTGAGATGAATTGATTATCAAAGAAAAAAAAATCAACCATAATTAACTAATAAACAAGTATAGAGCATAAAGAAGAAAAGAAAGTATGCAAGTATCACAAACATAAGAGATTTATAGTGGTTCGATGCTAATCTTGCATCTATATCCACTTCCCAAGTTTCAACTTGAAAATTCAATCCACTGAAAGGATTTTCAAATATAACTCGTCGGATAACACCGACCCTTGCTATCTAAGCAAGAATACTTACTTTTTGAATACAAGCCAATCCACAAACTCTCCAATTTCAGATTTGGATCAACCTATCCGAGTTTTGGAACCTTCCAAAACTTAAAACCCAATGTACAATAGCAAAAGAAGAGTGTACAGAAATTTTAGCACAAACAGCTCCTCAAATGAGCACAATAAAAATAATAAAAGTATAATACTCAGGAAGTAGAAGTCTTTGCTAAAGATCTTCAAATGATTAGAATACTTGAATGCAGCTGGAGAGTGGTTGGTGAGCTGATTGAATGCTTCTTTCCTCTCTTTCTAGGGTTTTCTTTTTCTTTCACAGATTTGACCTTGAATGCTTGTTTCTTATTTGATTTTTTACCTCTAGAGAGTATTTATAATCCTCATTTAGTCTTGAGAATATCTTAGTATCGATTAAGAGCCATTGAAGTATGTTTAATGTGCATTAAATACACCAAAAATGGACTGAAAACTAACCGTTACGAGTATTCACCCAGAATGGATCGACCCATGGGTTGTCCCACTGCGAATGGGTAGTCCCATGAGTCATCTCATTTGGCCAGATAGAAAATTAGGCTCTCTATTTTGGTGTGAGGGTCTCAAGAGTCAACTCATGGGTCATCTCACTGCGTGTCACAAGCCAAAACAAGTGCGTGCCGGCTATCCAATAAAAGGAGATGACCCAGTTGGGTCGCCCTATTTTATTTCAACTCAGTTTTTCATATATTTAAGATCTGAAACTTACCAAAATACTATCAAATACTCTTAAATAAATTTAAATATATTTGACACTTCCAAAAGGCTTCAATAATATCTCTAACTTGCAGAATCTTCAACTTTGACACTCTTGAATGAACTTTTCAAACTTAATATTTTTAGACTACTTGAAACAACACCAAGGTATCTTCTAAGGACAAGAAACTCATTAGTAATCCCCTCAAATAGTTTGTGACCATCAAAATTAATTCTTGAGGCAACATGGACATCCTTGAATTTCAAAATAATCAAGATTCAGTTCTCACCATGCCATATCTCATACGGTATAATAGGAACAGGTTTAAAGAGAACCCAATTTCATAGAAATAAAGTATGTCCCTAAAGAAATATAAATAAATTAGTGAAGTTCATTATGGATCGGACCATATCTCATATAGTCCCATGACTCTTCTTATCTCGTGGAGCTGAGATGTACTAAAAAAGGTCCAATGTGAAACTATACCATTTTATGAGATAATCGAAAATTTTTTTTATTGGTATTACATCCTCGATCTGATCAAAGTACCATTAAAAATTTTTCGATTTGCTTCTCTACTTTACATCTGAATTATTTGAACCTTTCAAAAATTTTAGATTTGTATCTTATATACTTACCTATACCATGACTGATCATCGATAAAGGTAACGAAGTAAAGACAACTTCCTTTTTGTAGCACATCACATAGGCTACACACATCAAATATGTATAAGGATAAGTATCTCAGTGGTCCTTTTTCTCTTATCCCATAAGAGTAGGTTGGTCATATTTTCTCAAAGAGATGATGCACAAACTAGATATAACTCAACAGTCAATGAGCTCAAAAGTCCATAATTCTTTAGATTGTTGATTATTTCTTCTCCAATATGACTTAGCCTAAGGTCTCACATATACTTAAGTTTATCTCAACTTTGGATCTCTCAAATCCAATGGTATTTACTGTTTGCTCAATTAAGTTCACAAATGCATCACTATGCAAATGATAGAAACTATCTCTAAGAACTAAATCCAAACGATGATCATAAATGATAGATATCCATAGCCACAGCAGCAACTCTTACCCTATTGCCACTTTCAAGGGTTACTTCCTCAGCCCTCTATCTTTCCATCGACTCTATATAAAATCACTAGAGTCTATAGCTCAACTGAGAGAAGAAAAAATTATAAAGATTGTATTGAACAATATATATATATGTGTGTGTGTGTGTGTGTGTGTATATATATATATATATATATATATATATATATATATATGTTTATATCTCTATATATATATATGTATATATATAATATATGTGTATATATATATATATATATGTTTATATCTATATATATATATGTGTGTGTATATACACACACACACACACACACACACACACACACACACACACACACATATATATATATATATATATTATATATATATATATATATATATAATATGTGTATATATATATATATATGTTTATATCTATATATATATATGTGTGTGTGTATATATATATATACACACACACACATATATATATATACATATATATATATATATATACATATATATATATATATATGTCTTTGTTTCTTTAGGCTCTCCAGGTATTTATCTCTAAACTCTTTCAAGGTTTCTTTATTACCAACACTTTGATCAATTCAGATAAGGTACCATGATGGTCATTCATATGGTAGTTTATCATGAACTATCCATATAAACTAATTGGGGATTGCAGGATCAAATCCATAAGTAATTCTTTATGCATGGTCATGTCGAGCCTTTAAGCTTCTTAATATCTTTGATCATTATCAAATAATGATCATAGACTGACTACCCATCATGCATCATATGCGCTGTACGATTCTGATCACCTCACAATACTTGTAGATGAATCAATATATCGTTGGTAGTGAATATGTGCTCATGTATATGTTGGAGTTCATCTAACATGGATTTCAACATTTAGCACCTATCTTAATTGTCATTGTCCATCCACTCATTAAGTATAGCTCGTTGATTTTGGATTGGATAGGTTGTTAATATCAAAATAATCTGGTAGAGAACATTGCTTAATTTTTTAAAATTAAGAATAATTTTTAAGTTTGTGAACTAGTCTATGTAATCGATTTTGGTTAATTGGTTGATATCTAGGATTCAAGCTAGAGGGTTGGAAGCTAACACAATAAACAGTAGAGAGTAAAAATTCTAATTGAATATTTATACTTATTTTATAATTTACTTTTGAGACTTTTAGATATAAAAAAGAGACTCACTATTTTATCAGATCTCCCACACTCTCCAAATGGAGAAACAAAAATTCTAACGCGACAACTGAATTTCTAGTGGGTGCTGCGGTCCCACCGATGTCGTGCACCTCACCTAACAGTTATTGATAACATGAATAAACACTGATGTGTGGATAACTCTTTGCCCAGATGCTTCTCTAAGTATATTGCAGCTACTTGATCTCTAAGTTATGTGGGCTCACTTAACAGTTATTGTCCGCACTCCTTAATTAAGTCAGACCCACCATTCACAAGCAGGTGAAAGCCATCATTGGGTCCCCACCTAATAGTTATTGGGCCTAACTCAATCTTTATCCGGGAGCAACTCTTCGTTAATAGAGTGGTTGCATGTTCCTGATGCAACTGAACCATTGTGACCAGCCGAGAACAATCAATGTCGGTAGCACGCCCACACATCTACAATGATGGAAGATCATTGGACTTAATATTTATGGAGAGATTTGGGTTTAGGTCTCATCTAATCAGTCATCACATAACTGATCTAATTGACATAGGCTAAATCAAACCATCAAGTAACCATATTTGAGACTCAATTTTTCAAATTGGTCAGGTAAGTAGAGATTGGTGGGGGTCCCTCATTGTTTTTCTTAGACACTAATAAATTAATCAAATCAACGAACAAAATCAATTAAATAACTATCTTTCAATTACTTACCTCATCAATTGGACAATTGATCCAAATAGGTTAGCTTAGGTGAATCAGATTCGTGCCATAGAGCCGACTTAGGTCCTTAAGTTAATCAATTCTATATATGGGTATCAATCGATTCGATCAATAATAATTATATGATCTTAAGTTCTATTGACCTCAACCTAATCAACACTTGACTCAATTTGATCAACTGTTAAATCGATTCAGACCCAATATGATCAAATCAGAAATCTTAGATGTAATCCAATTATATGACCTAATTTGATCTACCCATGATCAATCTTTCATGCACAAATACTAATTTTAGATCTTAAATTCAAATTTTCAGATCTAAATTCTTTACATGAAAAGTATATTTTGATCTTGAAATAATTTTAGATCATACATACAAATATTTATCATGTACATGAATAAAATTTAGGTCATTAAAACAAATATCAGTCCTAAACATGATTTCATATATCATATATACAAATCAAAATAGATCTTGAAACTCTTTTCAGATCTAAATAACAAAACATATATCATTTATATGTTGAAAAAATTAGATCTAAAATTTTATTTAAATAAAAATTTTATCATCATTCTAGGACAACCATACAGCATAAGAAGTTATGTAAGGACAACCTTATGTCAGAACGACATCAAAATCTTTCAAATCTGAAATTTTTCTCTATAGATTTCATATCTAAATCCTAATTTTATGCATATGACGTGACTTTAATACCACTATTGCAGTTTCATGATTTCATGCATATAAATTTTTTTCAAAACAAGTATGCAGCAGAATTTAAAATTTTCAGATTAAATCTAATTTAATCTAAGCATGCATAACATCAAATCTTAAAATCATAAACAGGATTATCATATGTGAGATAGGATTCAAATACAGAAATTAAATAAAAAAAAATAAATAGAAAATATACTTTGACATGGATCAATCTTCACTGCAAACTGATGATCATGGATATCTTCCGAAGATTCCTTGTAGCCGCACAAGCGTCCGACCTCTACGGATATCCACATGAAATTTTGATCTGATCAGAAGTATTTGATGTCATTGGGGTGCTAGCTTTCTCATAAAGATCACATCTTGATGGTTGAAAATCTTCTTTTCTCTCAAGACAATCTTAGAGAAGAAGAAAAAGAAATAGGAGGATGTTGATCTATATGCTAGAGATCATGAGAAGAATCCTTTCTTCTTTTTTCTTCCTAAAATCCATGCACCAAATCTCTACAATAGAGATGTAGAAATTTTATCCAATTTTTGGATAAAGAGAAGAGAAGAAATCCATGTCTAAATATGGACAAAAGAGAGGAGAAGAGATATCCTAACAACCAATCTTTAGTTGTGTAAGAAAGAAGGGTTATGAAGAACCAAAATACCTCACACCTTCCACCTCCATGCTGTACCCTCTCCCCTTGTATTTCTCCACTCACTCTCCTCTGATTTGGGCATCTCAACCTGATCACAATTAGGTCCTTGGCCATCCCATAAAGTGCTGGGTTTAAATAGGCATTGGAGATAGACTTTGGATAGGAAACAAGACTCCAAATCACTTAGGACTCTAACCCTTTTGATGCCGTCCACACCCACAAATATTTAGCACCCAGATTTCTCACAGGAAGAAAGGTGATTAAGATGGATTCTTACACACTAAAGAAAGGAGAGGGGGAGTGGAAAAATTGGCATGCAATCTGGTTTAACGTGAAGCTATATTGGCGCATGGAAAAGAAGGTGTTTTAATCTCATGGGACTCTAGTTTAGGTGGTTTATTTAAATCAATTTAAATCCTAACCAATCCTAATCATATTAAGACCTGATTAGACCCAAATAGATAAAAATTCAAATCTGATTTGGAGCTCAAACTATTTAGATTAGATATCACCTAATTAGAGAAGGAGTCCTAGTCTTTTTGGACTCTTTTTTGGTACTTAAGTCTAACTCAATTTAATCTTAATCTAATTAAAATTTGGTGCACCCATGGAAATAAAAATTTTTAGTCCATAGAGGAACTCATACATCCTAGTCTAAGTAGGAATTGAGTCAAACCCAAATTCTAATTCAATTAAGAATTATCTTTCAATCTAATTTGGTTATCTTATAACCCAATTAGGGTTGATCAAATCAAATCCATATCCAGTCAAATTAAATTCAATTTAATTAGTCTTGATGTAAGCTCTATTGCTTAATCAAATTGAGCCAACTAGCAATCTAATTGCTAATTAATCCTGCTATAACTCACTAACTCTTTAGCGAGTTATTTGATTGTAACTTTTGTATTAGATCAATAATCAATCAAATTGATAATCAAATCCTGTTACATTCATAATCGTAATTCAACCATCTAATCAGTCAAAAGTTACTTTTATGTGTGATCCTATAGATTCTATTCTGCGTGGTAGTGAGATATATTGTGATCCCTATTACAATATCATTAAAACTCTTTTCAATGGATTGGAACAGTTCCAACTCTTCCTATCAAGGATCATTGATCATCAAGATGATGCTCGTGGGTCTCACAATCCACCAGTGATACCTAGTAATATGTAGTGACAATCCAGTAGAATAAAAGATAATGAACCTCTTGGTGCAGTTAACGTATGATACAATCTCTCTATCGTGAGTCCCAATCAGATGACAAGTCATGAATGAATCATCAAACCTCATCATCAATCATATGATATATTCAATCAGCTTGAGTCTATATGTGATTCTCATAAAAATTTTTTTCAATAATCGCACTGCTATGGCTATGACTTAAAGACTCAGCTTCTTAAATCTCATAAGACTACTCCCTTCTGCTAGGGTTGATAGATCCTATCTAGGTATATACTCTACTCCTATAATGGATCAATTATCGTCAACATCCACTACAAGAGCTCATTGAGATCCATATTTATGTGTAGTCAAACTCCAACAGTCTCACTGCGAGCAGCTGTAGCATCGTAGGTCAAAAGACTAGTCATGCAACTGCAGCATCAAAAAAGTCACTAACGAGTGAGCAGACATCTATATGACTTCTCATGTTGGTCACGCTCAGTGCTAGTTATTCTCTAACAACCACCTGTACTCTCATTCCAATGTCACTATACCGCAGACTCGAGATCCATCTGTCTGAAAGAAATGATCTGTGCACTAGTCTATCCGGATCAATCACCACCCCCATGATGATCCTATGACCAAAAGTAATTTAGGAATCAACTATTAATAACACATATCTCAAATTTTTAACTCTTTGAGAATATGTGCCATCATCTTGTTAATCCCTTGGATGATTCATGGACACATAAAATATCATGTCCTAGAAATATGATATGCGTCAGTCAGACTAGAGCATACAACCAACAAAAAAAAAGATTGGTGGGCTATATACAAAATTAAGTCTCGATCCATTCATTACGTGCTTGAAGAAGAAGAAGAGCCCCAATTAGCAGAATGCTTTCAAGAGGATGAGATAGTAGGAGTTCATCGATCATTCAATGATGTGGAATTGGATGTTTCAAAAATTCTCCTACATGAAGATGGCGAACATGAGGAGGTAGATCAAACTGAGATTGTTTTAAAGAATAGTCTTCCTCAAGAAGGAGAAGAAGAGGAAGAAGAGAAAGAATCAGAAGAAGATTTTGATGGATACCAAACATCTGAAGAGATCGATAAGTAGTGCTAAGTATATAATTCTTGAATCATTTTAATTACTTATCTTGCATCTTTTTAAATCTTACATTGCCATCCATAATTATAATTAATTTGGTGAATCTATTTATTTTTATTTTTAGAGAGCATACATCATGTCTTCCAGAGGTCAGAGCCGCACCAACCAAGAACTGAGCTCTTGAGGAGAGAACGATCATACGGCCAGCTCATATGGTTCTGCATCTATCTCACTGGATGGTAAGCTCTAACACTTAATTTATATATTTTTATTTATTTTATTTTATTATTTGTTAACTAATATAATATTCTTTGTATGAGATATTTTGCACTCAGATTCGGAGGATAGGGAGTCACCACTGACCACACAGTCACATGCAATAGCGACCGCCGGCTCTTAAACACAATACCATGGTCGAGGACCCATCTGGCTCATGGCACCTCCGACTCGATCGGAGGATAAAGAGATCATCCATATCCAGAGCTACTCATAAGTACTATATGCTCAATTAATATGTTTAGAATTTAGTAATTTTAGAATTAATATTTATTCTTTGAAATTAATTTTGTAGTACATTTAGAAAGCCTTCTATATCTCATGTTATTAGTAGAATCACATGTCAATTGATGCCAGAACCAATGAATGAGTTCTTGAGTCGGTCGTCGGGAGATCATGATGCAATCTGGGAGATGTTTCTGGTAAGTCAAAACTAGTTTAAGTTTTAATTTCTAGTATGTTGGTATTTTCATTATATATATAATATACATTTATTTTTATTTTGTAGGAGTACTATTGATTCGAGACTTCTCAGGATGAGGAGACTAGCCATTGGACCTTTAAGGAGATGGCCATACAGAGGTTCCGAGATGGCCTTTACAGCCTCAGATAATCTGCCATCCAGCACATCAATTTTCAGTCACCATCAAACTGGAGGTCCTTCGTGGATCACTGGATGTGGACGGACATATAGCAGGCCCTCTGTGATTAGTGGAGCAGCGAGGAGTACTCTGATAGGAGGCAGAGGATCTAACAGAATCGGACTATCCAGTAGGATCCGATCAAGCACATGGGTAGCTCAATTGGCATACATGTTGTGGCCGACAGGTTAATAAAAAATATATACCAAAACTCTTCACTAGAACTACAAAAGCTCTTATCTATATATTTTATTAATTTAATTTTATTATTTATTTATTATAGATACGATAGCTGGATCGTCCACCAGACCAGCTGCAGTTGTAGGAGGTCACACACTAGTCTAGAAGAATTGGTGACTATTTAGATTCTACGTCATAATAGATAGCGGTAAGAACTTTAAATTTTATTGACTAATTAAGTTGTTATAGGATCTAATTTTTATATTAAAACTAATATATTTCTAAACTGTGCAGACGTATTATATGGAGTACGTTGCTGAGAGGTACGGCGATGACCCATCTTCTCAGCACCCTTTGACCTTGAGGGATGGCTCAGCGCCACCAGAGGGGTGAGTAGGAGCCGGGTCATAAGATTTAGCCACAGCTTCGATCTTCGATCGGCTCGATATTTTTCGACATCCTCACAAGCCTCGATGTCTCAGACTCGGAGTGATGTGCACATAGAGGAGGTCGTATTGAGGCTTCTGAGTCAGCAACCTTAGAGCCTCCTGGATGCCATCTGTGATACAATCGTGGAGCTTCTCTAGGACCCACAGCTGTGCGATCGGCTAGGCTCATCGTCCCAGCCATCACATCAGATAATTATATTATTAAATTTTTTTATTTATTTTAATTTTTATATTTAGAAGCTTCATATATTTGATTTAAATCTGAAAAGAGGATCTAGGGGTTAAAAAATTTAATCTAACCATCCAATCGATGGATCGGGGGTATCTATAGCTCTGTATCATCGAATAGAACATATAAAAATAATCTATTCAAGAATTGGAGGAGTGTATCAAAAGATATACCTCTGTATCGAAAGATAAATTTTTTATTTTATTTTTTTATTACAGGATGCTGGGACATCCAGCTCTCATTTATCAGTTACTGGAGAGGAGTGAGAGGAGGAGGTGGATGATGATGAGGATCGGATCTGATTTTTTTTTATATATTATATTTTTTTATCCTTATTGTAAAAAAAATTATATAATTTATATTTTTAATGTAACATAATTAATTTTTAATTTTTATTATCATATTATCTTTAGATTTTAACTATAACAAGTATTAGAAATCATAATTCATTATGAATTTTAAAAAATATTTTTATTAATTTTTTTAAAAAAATAAAATTAATTATTAGTGACGGTATTAGCGATGAAAAATATCATCACTAATACTTCTTAGCGATGGCATTAGTGATGATACCGCCATCTCTAATATTTTTAAATTTTTTTATTTAATTTAAAAATTAAAAAAAAATTAAAGATGATATTATTGATGGTATTTTTTATTGCTAATAATTATTAGCAATAATATTAGTCACAAAAATACTGTTGCTAATATTTTTTTAAAATTTAATTTAAAAATTAAAAAATAATTAGTAGTAAAATTATTGCATCGCTAACGCCATCGTTAATAGTCATATTAACAACGATGGTATTTGCAGTCGCTAATAAGAGTATTTAGTGATAAGATTTTTTTTAGATTAACTGTTACGATGAAATTAACGACGGCAATATTATTAGTGACGGCACATGGACTATTAGCGATGGCAAATAGCTATTGCTAATAGTTCGGATTCTTGTAGTGTAAGTTTGTCTTTCCTAGTTTTCCACAAAGAAGCAAGAAAAAATGAGAGAAAGAGCAAGAGAGAGAGAAAGAGGTTTCTCTCTTCCCTCTCTCTCCCTGCCTTCTCTTCATTTGCTTTTCTTTAGTTTCTCTCTCCACTTTGTATGTCTATGTATGTATGTACGTACGTACGTACATATCACATGTTGATTATTTTAATGGTTAAAAATATGATATATAATATTTTAAAATTGAATAAGAAATATAATATAAATTATTAAATAATCTGTTTATTGTGTAAGAAGATTTGGTCTAGCCATGATGTAAATTGTCAGTCATGTACGGTTCGAATTATGACACCTGATTGGCCACCGTGGGCCAAAACGTGATTACTGTAGATTGCCATCATAAGCCAAAGAGGGTTTATAGTTTGCTAGTTATAGGTCAAAGAGGGATCATGATTAGTCCAAACTGAAAGGCAGCTATTGATTTAAAACATATATTAACAAAAAGTGAACTGTAAGTCACATGAACCTACTGATGATAATTATGATAGATTTGTAATAATACATGATTTATGCTATATGTTTATAAAATTGTTGAGTTATATGACATATCTGACATGAGATTTTGTGGCTTATGATTTCTCTTAGATACTGCTCATTTATTATCTTTGAATTATATTATTATATTGATGTAATTGTGATGGGATTCTTACTTGGTTGGAAAAGCTTACAATCCCAATTCTCACTTTCTCTAACATAGCTGGGTGATGTGTAGCATTAGATGGGTTGGAGTTCAAGTAATGGAGTCATTTTATAGGTTTTACATGATCTCTAGGACTTGTTCTAAGATTCATGCGGCTGTGTGATGTCATTGATCCGGATGATGGATTCGGGATGTAGCATAAAATATACTAGAATATAGTTAAGCCCTACAAACACAACTGTCCATGTAGTCCTAATCTTGGCTAAAATTTAAGCCTGGTAATGCGTGTTAGATTTGTGTCCTAGAAGCCAATTATTGGCTGACACATTATGTACTTACAAAGTCTAAACTTGTACTTGTAATCTTTTTATTATCAATAAAGAGCTTTTTCATTTCAATCATATATATGTGTCCATGATTTGTCTTAGAAATTAACAAAGATGATTTTTTGTATATTCTTAAAGAGTTAAGAATTTGAGATATACATTAATTAGTGATTAATTTTTAAATACTCTTGATCAACGGATTGTCATGAAGGACAGTGATCAATCCATTTGAGATCGATGCACGGTTCACCTTTCTTATGGATAGATAAGTCTTGGGTCTATGGTGTAGAGACACTGGAGAGAAGGTGCGGGTGGTTGTTAGAGAATAACTTGCACTGAGTGTGATCAACACGAGAACCATATGGATGTCTACTCATTCATCAGTGATCTTCTCGATGCTGCAGTGGTGTGAATGATCCTTTGACCTGCGGTGTCATTGACTATTCGCAGTGAGAATACTGGGTTTGATTGCACGTTTTCTTGATCCCTAGCCATTTAGGTCCTTGTTGTGTATGTTGGCTTCAGTAGGTTCAGATTTACTGTTTGGAGTAGGATGTATCTAGATGGAATCTATCAACCTTGGTAGAAAATGAGAAGTCCTATACAATTTATGAGACTGAGTTCAGAAAGTTTTTTACCAAAGCAAGTGTGAATATTGAAAAAAAAAATTTACGAGATTCACAAATGAACTCAAGTCGAGCCAATCTAGTATATGACTGATGATGAGGCTTGACGAGTTCTCCATGACCACCATCAAGTCGGGACTCACGATAGAAGGACTGAATCATACGATAACTGCACCTAGAGATTTGTACTTTTATTCTACTAGATTGTCACTACATACAGCTAGGTGTCACTGATGGATTGTGAGACTTATTGGACATCATCTTGATGATTGATGATCCTCGAAGGATAGAATTGAAAATATTTCAATCCATCAAAAAGAGTTTCGATGATATTGTGACGAAGATCATAATATATCCCACTACCAGATAGAATGGAACCTATGAAGTCACACATTAAGAGATTCAATCTCAAATTTACCAATTGAGCTTATGAAGTTCCAATCGGGTTAGAATTTATTGAAATCTTATTGGGTTTATGAGAACCATGCTAGCACATGGTTAAACCTAACTCTTCTCGAAATTTTGATTTGATCAAGTCTATAGTCTTGAACTTAATTTAAATCTATTTAGATTTAATTGGGCTCTTAATTGTGAGCCCAAAAAAATTTGATTAAGTCAATTAGTTGGCATAATTATCCTAACATTATCTCTTCTTTATCTCCTAATTATCTCTAAGTGTACATATGGAATAGATAGAAGATTAGGTGGAGTATCTCTTTTCTTTTGGTAATTATTGGGCACCATATCCTAGAGGAGCCCACCTTCTCTTATGTGTCATGGCATGGAGGAGAGAGAGTGGGGGCCACACCCCATCACTTTAGGTTAGAGATTCCTTTGTAGGGCGCCAACTACCTAACAAATATTCCATGATGCCTCTTGTATATGCTTAAAGGGTCTGATTAATTACTATTTATATCTGATTTTATTTGGTATAAATTAGATTAAAAAGGTAGAATATTTTTATGAGATAAGGATCTACCTTTTTTAAGATGATTGGGTTCCTAATATATGTCAGAGCAATGCCTTTATAAAGGGAGGTCTCTAAGGTTTCTTGAGAATAAAACTTTTCATCAACAAAATTCCTCTCTCTCCCTCTCCATGCCTCCTCTCCTCCCTCTTTTCCTTTCCATGCCCAAAGGTTGGGTGCTTCTCTTCCACACATCCAAAAATTGTGTTGGTGACTTAGAGATCATAGATTAAGGAGAAGAAGAAGAAGACCGCTGATCAAGGAGTTGATCCCACAGTCTAAATCAAAGAAGTTGATCAAAGAGTTCAAAGGCTGAGATTCTTCTTAGCAAGAAGAATCTTCTATGAGGAGAAAGAAGTTTGAGATCGATCCTGATGGATATCTGTAGAGGTCGGACACGTGTGCGGCTTAATTTTCTATGAATTCGAGATCATCAAAAGTGATGAATTTTTACCCGTGCAAAAGTAATGAGATCTGATCTAATAATTATTTTTAAATTATAAATTATTGATATGTATTTTCTCCTGGGCTTGGATAAATTTAGATCTGATCTTTTGCATATGGGATTAAAGGATTTAATCCATTTTATTTTCGCTGCCTGTTTTCAAAATTTTTGAAATGTACACATGCTGTCTATCCGATTTTCTAACAGTGGTACCAGAGCCATAAATTTTGAAAACACATGTGATCTGGTTTCTAAAATAGATCTGAAAGTATTAGTGATTTAGATCAATTTTGTGCTGATATAAGGTTTTTCTGATATAGAGTTTATCCTCTATATTGCAAAGATCATCCTAGCACAAGATTGATCGATTTTGAAAATTATTTTTAAAATAATTAAATCAAATCTTTTAGATCTAAAAATTAATATATATGATATATTTAATTTATATTTAGATCTGAAATTAGAATGATTAAAAGTTCACATCAAACTGATATAAGATTGTCTTGATATAGGGTTTACCTCCTATATTGTAAAGGTTGTCCTAGTTTGATGTGAATCAGTTTTTGAAAAGATATTTTTTAAATATTTTGATCATTATTTTAGATCTAATTTTATACATATTTGATATATATAAATTTAATTTTAGATATAAAATTAATGTATATGTGATGCATATTTGATTTAGATTTGAAACTACATATATTCGATATATGAAACTATATTTAAATCTGAAATAGTTTCAAGATCATAAGCCATTAATTGCATGCAATAAAATATAATCTAAAAATTATTTTTAGATCTGAAATTATGTTGTTGCATGTGGATATAGATTGAACAAATTAGGTCTAAGTGAACAAACTATAATTATGGTCTAATTGATTAGATTAGACTAGAATCCATTTTCGATTTTGAACAGTTGATTGAACCTAATCGATGGATGATTAGGATTAGATCAAAGAGGCTCAAAGTCGATTTTAGTTATAGTTGATCGCATCAATTTACATTTGATGTGAGTTGATTGACTTAAGATCGAATTTGACTTAGTGGTTCGGACCCATTTCAATAGGTTAATCGAATCGATTCTAATCGATCAATTTGGTGTCTAAGGCAAGTATTTAGATGGTGGTTATTTAATTAGTTCTATTGTTTGACCTGATCAATTTTAATTGATGTCTAAGAAAAGCAATGTGGGAATCTCCATGCATCTTAACTTACCTGGCCATATTGAGAGATTCAGTTTTGTGTTAGGTTACTTATTGATTTGAGTTCACCCATGTCAACTAGACTGGTTAAATATATTGATGTGCTGTCCTAATTTAATCAGTCAGATGTTAGATCTGCTGATTTAGAAAAGATCTAAATCTAAATCTTTTCATTAAATATTAAGTCTAGAGGTCTTCCATCATTGTAGAGATGCGGGTGCCTTCTTGGTGTTGATCATTCTCGGCTAGTTATAGTGATTCGGTTACATCAGAAAGATACAATCACTTTATTGACATATGATGCCTTGGGGTAGAGATGGGGTTGGGCCCAATACTATTAGGTGAGGATCTCAATGATGGCTTTGCGCACACTGATGAATGATGGATCTGACTTAACTAAAGAATATGCCAATAACTGTTAGGTGAGGCAACAGGACTTGAAGACCAAGCTCACTGCATCTTGCTTAGAAAAGCAATGGACAACGTGTTATCCACTCATCGGTTTATCCTCACCAATAACTGATAGGTGAGGTGTGTATAGATTAATGGGATCGCAGTACCCATTTAAAATTAATTACATATAGATTTTAATTTCTCCACCTGAGGAGTGTAGAAGATTCAAAGAAATAGTGGGAGCCTTTGTTTATTTTTAAAGTTCCTAGAACAAATAATTTCATAAGTATAAAATCTAACTAAAAACTGTTCTCTGTACAGATAATCATGTCGAGTTCAAATCTCTTAGCCCAAATCCTTGATACAAATAGGTTGACCAACACCAATTACAAAGACTGGCTCCAAAATTTGAGAATTATTCTCAATTCTGAAAAACTCACTCATGTCCTCAATCAAGAAGCACCTGCATTACCTGCTCGCCCATCCACTGATCAATGAGCTGTACTTGAGAAGTGGATAGACAAAGATAACAAGGCAAAGTGCTATATCTTAGCATCTATGTCCAATGATCTTCAGCAACAGCATGAAAATATGAGGACTGCCAGAGAGATACTGGTTCAACTGCAAGAGTTGTATGGTGAACAGAGTCACACCTTTCACTTTGAGATCTCCAGAAGATTTTTTAGAGCAAAAAAACATGATGGGCAGTCTATCAATAATCAATGTTTGACAATGATCAAGGACATAAAGGAGCTTTAGAAGCTCGGTATGAACGTGGACAAGAAACTGTAGGTGGATCTGATCCTCCAGTCTCTTCCAGATTTATATGAATAGTTCATTATGAACTACCATATGAATAAGATTGATGCTACTTTGCCAGAGTTATTGAATATGCTAGTGACTGTAGAGGGCACCTTGAAGAGTTCAAGGGGCACAATTTTGGCTATAGAGTGGGCTTTCTTCAAAAGAAAGTCTTCTTTTAAGAAGAAAAAAAGTCCATAAGAAGCAGAAGAATGAGGCTAAGCCCAAAAAATAGATTTTGAAGAAGGTCGACGATAAAGAAAAATATTTCCATTACAATGTTGAAGGCCACTGGAGAAAGAATATCCGACCTACCTGGCGACTGTCAAGAACAGAAAGAAGGATGGATCTTCTAAAGGTACATCTGAGTTTCTCATTATTGAAACTAATCTAACAATTTTCTCTTCTTCTAGTTGGGTTCTTGATTCTGGTTCAAGTGCTCATTTGTATACTTCAATGCAAGATCTTTAAGAAGTTAGGGGGCTAAGGGAAGGCAAGATCACTCTTCGGGTCAGCAATGGAGCAAGGAGGGCTGCTATGGCCATCAGGACCTACCATCTGCGACTACCGTTATAATTTAGTTTGCTTTTGAAAGACTATTTTTATGTACCTATAACCAGTAGAAATTTAATTTCTATCTCTGTACTGGTATAGGATAATTATAATTTTTATTTCAATAAAGACATGTGTTCTATTTATTTTGAAAATAAACTTATAGCACGTGCTTTTTTGATTGACGGTCTTTACCATTTGTATACGGATATAAGTGTAAACATTACGAGCAAATAGTGAATGCCATAAGGTCTAAGAGATCTAGAGATAGGATTACCCAAAAGTATCTGTGGCACCTAAGGCTAGGCTATATTGGAGAAAACAACTCAACAAACTGAAAAAAGATGATCTTCTTAGACCATTGACTTTCGAGTCTTATCCAGTCTGTGAATTATGTCTTCAAAGAAAAATGGCCAAGCTGCCTTTTGTGGGACAAGGGAAAAGGGCCACTAAGATATTATCTCTGGTACACACTGACATGTGTGGTCCATTTGATGTACAAGTCAGAGGTGGCTATATCTACTTCATAACCTTTACCAATGATTATTCACAGTATGGGTTCATGTATCTGATGCACTGAAAGTCTGAAGCCTTTGAAAAGTTCATAGAGTTCAGACATGAAGTAAAAAAATAGATCAAAAAATCTATAAAGATTCTTCGATCAGATCGAGAAGATGAATATCTTAGTAAAAAATTTTGAGCTTATCTTAAAAATAATGGCATAGTCTCATAGTGGACACATCCAGAAATGTCTCAGCTCAATAGGGTATCCGAAAGGAGGAATCGGACCTTATTAGATATGGTCTGGTCCATGATGAGCTTTACAGACCTTCCTGACTTTCTCTGGGGACATGCTTTGCTTTCTGTGATTCATCTCTTGAATCGAGTTTCCTCTAAATCTGTTCCTACCATACTATATGAATTATGGTATGGTAAGAAGCCAACTCTTGGATACCTCAAGATTTGGAGATGTCTGGCCCATGTCAAGCAACAATAAGCAAACAAGTTAAAGGCTAGATTCTTTAGGGCTCATTTTATAGGGTATTCTAAAAAAATTATGGGATACTACTTTTATTTTTCTGAGGATCACAATGTGATTGTGAACTGCCATGCTATTTTTTTGAAAAAAGAGTTTATCCAAGATGGAGGTAGTAGGAGGAAGATTGAGCTCGAAGAGAAAGTCTCTGAAGAGCATCGACTCCAAGGATCTGAACCCAATAATGAGCTAGTAGATGTGATACTTCCTCCACCTCATAAATCAAGTAGGATCTTTCGTCCTTCTAAAAGATATTTAGGTATTCTTATAGAGAATTTAGAGGAAGTATTTCTAATGAGAGATAAGGACATTAGGAATGATCCTAAAATCTACGATGAGGCAATGTTAGATGTAGACTCCAAAAAATAGATGGATGTGATGAAGTCAAAAATTGACTCTATACATTCCAATCAGATTTGATCCTTAATAGATCCACCTGAAGGTATTGTACCTATTGGGTGTAAATAGATTTATAAAAAGAAGATTGGGTCGGATGGTAAGGTAGAAACATATAAAGCAAGGCTAGTCGTGAAAGGTTATAGTCAACGTGAAAGCATTGACTATCATGAAATCTTTTCACCCGTGGCCATACTGAAATCCATCCGTACTCTACTTGCCATAACAGCATCTCATGATTATGAAATCTGACAGATGGATGTGAAAACTGCCTTCTTAAATGGATATCTTAAGGAAGATATCTATATGGAGCAGTCTCTACGTTTCACATCCAGTGATAGTGATCACAAGGTCTGCAAGCTGTAAAGGTCCATATATGAACTCAAGTAAGTATCTCGGAGTTGGAACACTCACTTTAATAATATGATCAAAATATTTGATTTCATCAAAAATGAGGAGTCATGTGTGTACAAAAAGGTCAGTGGGAGCACTGTCACATTTCTCGTATTGTATGTGGATGACATCCTCCTAATTAAAAATGATATTCTCATACTGACGTCGATCAAAGTATGGTTGTTGAAAGAGTTCACTATGAAAGACCTAGGAGAAGCTTCTTACATTCTTAGTATAAAGGTCTACAGAGATAGATCTAATAGAATGATAGGACTCTCACAGCATATGTATATAAAAGAGGTGCTGAAGAAATTCAGCATGAAAAACTCTAAAAGAGATCTTTTACCCCTCAGACATGGTATTCATCTCTCCAAAAAGATGTGCCCTGACACACCTGAGGAGATCCAGCACATGAGCAAAATTTCTTATGCTTCGACAATAAGGAGTCTCATGTATGCTATGTTATGTACATGCCCTGATATAGCACTTACCATTAGTGTCACGAGTAGATATCGGGCGAATCTAGGTGAAGAACATTGGATTGCTCTTAAAAATATCATTAAGTACTTGAGAAAGACTAAAGATTTGATGTTGGTCTTTGGTGGAGGATCGAAACTGAAAGTTGAGGGATACACCGATTCAGACTTTATGACTAATGTCTTCTTGTGTAATGGTGGTGCAGTTAGCTAGAAGAATTCTAAGTAGCCAATCATTGCAGATTCGACCATGAAAGTCGAGTACATCACTGCCTCTGAAATTGCTAAGGAAGCCTTTTGATTCAAGAAGTTCGTTGTGGAGCTAGGTGTGATGCCATTGCATTGCACTGCGACAACAACGACGCCATAGCCCTTGCTAAGGAGCCCAGATCTTATCAAAAGTCTAAACACATAGAACGGTAATTTCACATCATACGTGAATACCTTGAGAAGAAGTTCGTCGAGGTACAAAGAGTCAACTCCACACTGAACGTAGCAAACTCGCTGACCAAGCCTCTCAGCCAGCAGAAGATCAAAGCTCATCTTGAAAAGATGGGTCTTAGATACATGGCCAATTGACTTTAGGTCAAGTGAAAGTTTGTTAGATTTGTGTCCTAGAAGCCAATTATTGGCTGATATATTATGTACTTATAGGACCTAAACTTATACTTGTAATCTTTTTATTATCAATAAAGGACTTTTTCATTCCAATCATATATATATGTCCATTATTTATCTTAAAAATTAATAAAGATGATTTTTGTATATTCTTAAAGAGTTAAAAATTTGAGACATACATTAATCAGTGATTAATTTTTAAATACTTTCAATTAACGGATCGTTACGGAGGACAATGATCAATCCATTTGAGATTGGTGCACGGTTCACCTCCCTTATGGACAGATGAATCTTGGATTTGTGGTGTAGAGATACTGAGGTGAAGGTGCGGGTAGTTGTTAGAGAACAACTTGCACTGAGCATCACCAATACGAGAACCACATAGATATCTACTCACTCATCAGTGATCTTCTCGATGCTGTAGTGGTATGAGTAGTCCTTTGACCTGCAGTGTCATTGGCTATTCACAGCGAGACTGCTGAATTTGACTGTATATTTTTTTGGTCCCTAACTATTCGGGTTTTTACTGTGTATGTTGGCTTCAGTAGATTCAGATTCGCTGTTTTCTATCGATCTTAGTAGAAAAGGAGAAGTCATATGTGATTTATGAGATTAAGTTTAATAAGTCTTTGGCCAAAGTAAGTGTGAATATTAAAAAAAAATTTCTACGGGATTCACAAATGAACTCGAGTCGAGCTAATCTAGCATATGATTGACGATGGGGTCTGACGAATTCTCCATGACCTCCGTCAAGTCGGGACTCATGATAGAAAGACTGAATCATACGATAACTGTACGTAGATGTTCGTACTTTCATTCTACTGAGTTGCTATTATATACTGCTAGGTGTTACTGGTGGATTGTGAGACCCATCGGGTATCATCTTGATGATCGATGGCCCTCGAAGGGTAGAATTGAAAATATTCCAATCCATCATAAAGAGTTTCAATGATATTGTGATGAAGATCACAATATATCTCACTACCGATAGAATGAAACCTATGGAGTCATACATTAAGGGATTCAATCTCAAATTTACCAATTGGACTTATGAAGTTCCAATTGGGTTAGGACTTATTGAAATCCTATTAGGTTTATGAGAACCATGCTAGCACACCGTTAAACCTAATTCTTCTTGGGACTTTGATTTGATCAAGTCTATAGCCTGGAACCTAACCTAAATCTATTTAGATTTAATTGAGCTCTTAATTGTGAGCCTAAGAGGATTTGAATAAGTCAATTAGTTGGCATAATTATCCTAACATTATCTCTTCTTTATCTCTTAATTATCTCTAAGTGTGCATATGGAATAGATAGAAGATTGGGTGGAGCATCCCTTTTTTTTTAGTAATTATTTAACGCCATATCCTAGAGGGGCCCACCCCCTTTTATGTGTCATGGCGTGGAGGAGAGAGAGTGGGGGCCATGCTCCATCACTTTAGGCTAGAGATCCCTTTGTGGAGCACCAAGAGTTAGCACCCTAACTACCTGACAAATATTCCATGATGCCTCTTGTACATGCTTAAAGGGTATGATTAATTACTATTTATATCAAATTTTATTTGGTATAAATCAAATTAAAAAGGTAGAGGATTCTTATGAGATAAGGATCTACCTTTTTTAAGATGATTGGGTTCCTAATATGTGTCAGGGCAATGTCTTTATAAAGGGAGGTTTCTAGGGTTTCTTGAGAATAGAATTTTTCATCAACAAAATTCCTCTCTCTCCCTCTCCACACCTCCTCTCCTCCCTCTCTTCCTTTCCATGCCCAAAGTTTGGGTGCTTCTCTTCCACACGCCCAAAAGTTGTGTTGGTGACATAGAGATCGTAGATCAAGGAGAAGAAGAAGAAGGCTGTTGATCATGGAGTTGATCCCACAATCCAGATCAAAGAAGTTGATCAAAGAGTTCAAAAGATGAGATTCTCTTTGAGAAGAAGAATCTTCTACGAGAAGAAGAATCTTCTACGAGAAGAAAAAAGTTCGAAATCGATTTCGGTGGATACCCGTAGAGGTCAGACATGTGTGCGGCTCAACTTTCTACGAATCTGAGATCATCAAAAGCGGTGAATTTCTATCCGCATAAAGGTAATGAGATCTGATCTCATAATTATTTTTAAATTTTAGATTATTGATATGTATTTTCTCCTAGATTTGGATAGGTTTAGATCTGATCTTTTGCATGTGGGATTAAATGGTTTAACCCATTTTATTTTCACCGTCTATTTTTAAAGTTTTTGAAATCTACATATGCTGCCTACTCAATTTTTTAATAATACGCAGTCTCGCTTAGCATGTTTGTCATACCTTCAACCAAGATCACGAGCCAGAGGTCATGACAACTGCTGCATACTTATGGAAAAATCTTCCTATAAGTATGCAAGGCATCTCATCACGACATTATAAAGTAATAAAGAAATAAAATTTAAATAATTTTTGTTCAATTTTAATTGAAGTAACTAAATCAAGTATCTTACCAAATAAAATTTCATAGTTTGGCATCAACTTCAATAAATCCTAGTCTAAAGTAAATATATCAAATTCTGCTCCTAAATTCGTTCTCCAACATAGAATTTTCAAGTCAAGCTAATCCTCTAAATATGTACAAATAATAAAAATAAGGTGATGAGCTAGACAATTTAGTAAGCAATATGCACTTTAATTAGATAAATTCAATAATAATAATATACTAAAAAAAAGTATATAAGGTGTATCAATTCAAAATATACAATATTAATCAAATAAAATCTATGTAAATTTATTTTTATTCATAAATCAAATTCTTTCAAAAATCATGTTCATCTCGACAACCATGAACTAAACTAAAGTGTCATTGTATAACCCTCAATAACAGGATATCCAAGTACTAGCATACAATCTCCACTGATGGGATATCGAAATATCAGTACATAATCTCTACTGATAAAGTATCAAAATACCAGCACACAATCTCCACTGGTAAGATATCGAAATATTAGTATACAATCCTCACTAGTAAGGTATCGAAATATTAGTATACAACCCCCACTGGTAGGGTATTGAAATAGTAGTGCAAAACTCCTACCAGTAGGGTTTGATACATAGTTAGGCTACGAGTCAAAATCTATCTCAGATCAAATATAAATTTTATATTTTAATTCAAAAAGTTCATAAACCATGCAACACTAAAATTAATCAGACGGTCTATATCAAATTTAATACGATCGATCATAAATCATTTGATGTATTGAAAAAAAGATATTTTGGTAATTCAAAAAATAATATATCAATTTTATAAATCAAAAATAATTCAATATAAAAAATATTTTATAATTTACTAATATATCTAAAAAAAATGAATCATTATTTATCTCACACGTACTCCAATAAATCCATATAGTTTCATAATTTTTTTTTCAAAATCTTCAATTCATAGATTACATCGAAGTATCCTATTGTTAGACCTCTTCTTATCGAGATAACTACACCCTTATATATAATCAAGTCCAATAATTAAAAAGGACATAAATAATCATGAGAGACATGATGGATGGTAGTTGCATCCAACAGTCCGGATCGATCAATCATCTAAATTTATCTGATCAAGGACCATACTAAGATCTATGTAGTTCAATAGAGATCAAGAATGATCAAGTCAATAGTGTCCGATAAGAGTCAAGATGGAGGCCAACATGGTCAGATCAGTTCAATCAAATAACTTCATTTAATTAAGGTCGGATTTAAGATACAATTGGCTCCATAAAAATCAAGTAGATCAAATCTGATGGTATTCGGATTCAACTAAGATGGATGCCAACACGTCATCCGACGACTGCGGATCATGCTCACTTTGCTAAGGTCGGATCAAAATCATCAAAATAAAATCTTTTATGGGATTAATCATAGAGAGAGAATAATTCTAGAGAGAGAAAATTTATAAAGAGAGAAAGAAAAAAATTTTAGAGAGAAAGTGGAGTTGCAAGCTAAGAGAGAAGGGAGAGAGGGAAGAGAGAGAAACTCCCTCTCTTCTTTTCTTTTCTCTTTTCTTTTTTTTTTTCATTTTTTTTTCTTTTTTTTCCCTTTCTTCTTGATGGAACAGGAGACTCACATTTTCCGTTCCTCTCCGAACTAGGAACCCTCCTGCTGATCGATGTTATGCCCGGCGGTGACTAGGGCCATGGTGATGCGGCCGGAGTTCCTTTCCTGACGATCGGCGGTGGCATATGGTGCCAGAAAAAGGGGATGGAGTTATAGATTTGGAAACAGGGGATTCTTCCGGGCATTGTTTCGACCAAATCATAGCTGATGGATGGGGTTTAATGCAAGAAAAGAGAAGGGAAAGATGTTGGATATCTTACTTGAGGTTTCCGATGAGTCTTGGTGATAGTCTTTTCAGCGAACACCGTGAATCAAATCCAAGGTTTTTAAAGAAATAGGGGAGAAGAGAGGTCAAGATTGGATGATTGATTTCGTAGGAGTGTTTGAGCCCTTAAATAGATGCCATTGGAAGGAATTAGAGATCGAAAATAATTTGATTCTGAATTGAATTATGATCCTATCGATCGGAAAAATAGAGAAGGAAGAGCGACGGTAATTCCCAGCTTCTCAATAGTTTCCAGCACGTGCAATGCATGTGCTGGCTGTTTCTTTTTTTTTTTTTCTTATGCTGTTTTGAGATTCGGGTTGGGGTATTACAATCTTGCTCCGGATTGATATTTTATAATGTCCCCCGCTGTCCATGTTTGATGCGATCCATATGCTTTTGATGATCTTACCGGACACAAACAGTTACAGCATAAATGATACACTGCTAGAGATGGCAGCAGAATGCAGTAGAACTCGTGGTTGTGAATTTCTTTTGTTTTCCATATTATATCCTTTTGTTTCTCCATAAAGCGCTACTTTTATTGCAGAACAATTTACGAAATCACAAACACAAAGGCATGCTTGCAGTATTGCATACAGATACCGCTCCCCCAAAAGCAACATCTAATTACTTAAGCTATGTATATCATTTAGATAGAATATGCGGAGTAGCAATTAACCACAGAGGCGATTTCAAGCTCACGGTTCCCCCAAAGAGCTCGGTTATATCCAAATCCTTGGGGTCCATTCCATCAGGGATCTTCCAATCAAAATAGTAGAGGAGGTGGGCTAGGACCGTCTCCACCTGAGCCATGCCAAAGGTGATCCCCGGGCATATCCTCCTGCCCCCACCGAAAGGCAAATACTCAAAGTTGCCACCTTTGTAGTCCACCGAGCTGCCATCGAACCTTTCCGGCTTAAAGCTCTCTGGGTCCTCCCAGTATCTCGGATCCCTTGCTACAGCCCATGCATTGATGATAATCCTGCTCCCAAACGGGATATCGTAGCCGTCCACTTTGCATGCCTCACGGCATACTTTCGGCCCGAGCAATGGCACCGGTGGGTGCAGTCTCAGAGACTCTTTGATCACCAATTTTATGTAATGCAATTTAGTGATATCTTCCTCCTCGATCTTGGTCTTTCCCTTGAATGCTTGCCGCACCTCCACCTGAGCCTTCACCATTATCTCAGGGTGTCTCATTAACTCTGCCATCGTCCACTGTAGCTTTGTCGCTGATGTCTCGGTCCCCCCCGCGAACATATCCTGAAAATAGTGGAAACGATAAGTACTTGGAGCAATTAATATGTTTTGCCATGTCTTGTAAATATTCATTTGTTTATTTGTGTAGAACAAGCTAGATGCATAGTTAGGCATGCTAACCAGGATTACGGCCTTGATGTTGGTGAGCGTGAAGGGGAATTCAAGTCCACCATTTTCTTTCAGCCCTAAGAGAACGTCCACAAGATCTTCCCCCTCCTGCGGTCCCCCATTGCTGGTTGCTCTCTTCGCTTCATGCTCCTCGATGATCTGCCCGAGAATCTCATCCATCTCCCTGCCACATTTGTCTAACCTTGAACTCAATCCACTAAGAGTGTCAATAACACTCAATGAGGGGAATAAATCAGTTACGTTAGATCCAATGAACAATTCCAGTACTTTCTTCGTTGCTGAGATGAATCTTGGCCCATGCTTGCACTGTGTACCAAATGCCACCCTCGAGGTCACAGTATTAGATGTCAGGAGAAACATCTCACTAAGGTTAACCGGGGAATTTCTCATGTTGGAGATGTATCCCACAAGGTTGGACATCTCTTCTTGTCGAAGTGTGCTGAAGGACTGGACACGCTTTGCACTCAGTAGTTCGAGAACGCATATCTTCCGCAGCTCCCGCCAGTAGCTTCCGTAGGGTGCGAAGACAATGTCTGTGCCGTCATAGAACACCTTGGAAATTAGTATTTTGTCTCGGGTGGCGAAGATGAGATCGTGGGTCTTCAGGATCTCTCTTGCCATCTCTGGAGAGGAGACGATAATGTGGTCGACTTGTCCGAGCCTGAGGTGCATGACAGGGCCATGCCGCCAAGACAGCTCACGGAGGGCACGGTGAGGGAGCTGAGCTCCGAGAAAATGGTGGAGGTGACCGATGATAGGGAGCTTCCATGGGCTCGGAGGCAGCTTAATTCCTGTTGCTGTGGATTTGGTTAACTTTAATTACTATGAGTACAAAGAGGAGGAAGAAGGAAAGGAAGGGTAAGGAAGGGAGATGGAGTTCCATGGCTGGTGTTCTGATGCTTTGAGTGTAATGCGGACACTGTCTCTATAAATAAGCAAATATAAGATAGTTCATGTGGCGCATACGATTCTAGTGTCATAAAAAAATAAAAGGAGTGTTATCATACGCGTTGGTTTGATTCGCCGCCAGCGTTCAACGGAAGTTGCAGAAGGCTACGAGACAAGACTAACTATAGCTGTGAAAGTGATGGTGAAGATTTTCTTCTTTTGATAGGAAAAAATGACCAAGGTTTGATGAAAAAACAACAATATGATTGTTTAAGTGAAAGCCGAAACGATTATAATAGATTGTAAAGCTCCAAAATTTCTACAAAAGATAGGAGACTTTTATCCTTACTCTTGACCTTTAATGCATTTGCATGGCTGAGGTTCCGTCTGAAATACACCGGTAACGGTGACGATGATTTTATGTTGGCATTTTGCTATATTTGAGTGGGTTTTGGACTTAGAGTGGAGCAGAGCAGGGAGAGGTTTGACCAAATTTATTATCGCGTTTGTAATGTTGCTGTCAATTGGGCTGAAAATAGACCATTAGTGCTGGATCTTAAGGGCTGTTAAAGTTTCAGTATAAAATAGAATAAATTATAAAAATCCTCTAAAATTTTATTTATTATACTTAATACAATAGTTAATTTGTAAAACTATATTTACATTTAGTTAAATTAATATCGATAGTAAAACCATTTATTCCATGTAAGAAGTAGAATTTGCATTTGAGAGGAAAGAGGATGCACATTTTTTTATATCCTTCGGTGAATATTATATTACTTAAGGTTATTTTGATTATTTTTAAAAATTATTTTGGTGTGATATTTGGGTTCCATTTTAGGTTTATTGGCTTGACTATCTCAAATGGATAAAGGTACGTAGGTTTTTTTAAGTATTGGGTGTAAATGTAATTCATCCTAATCTTGGGGGAATTTTTAAGAAAGATGTGCCAATGGTGAAAAAAGGGAATTTTTTTTTTTTTTTTTTTTGTTCCCTTTCTTCTACAATGCATAGTTTTTTTCTTATTTTTCTAATAAAATTTTGGAGGGGAGGTGCCTTGTGAGATTCTACTGGTTCAACTCAATTTGACTGAGTCAACCTAACAAACTAGCTAGGCTAAGAAGAAAACTACGAGGAGGTGAAGCACCATTTGAGCAAAGCAGTCATGATCATGGTCTCCAAGATATTGTATGATGTACCACTTTTGAGTGAATGTTTACTATTGATATTTGGTTTATTTATGCAAACTATTTATTTTGAGCAATATTGATCATCGGATATATTTATGTTTATTTCAATAATGATTTTTTATTATTTTTAAATTTATATTATTATAATGGTGCGGGTGTATATGAGGATTCTTGGTAAGCTGTATAGCTTATATCTTTTTCTGTTGTATTTTTTTCAAAGTTAGAAGATACATAGTCTTAGTCAGGTTAAAGCGACAACATGATTAGTTAGCTAGTTTACGTTTTTCATACTCGATGAAAAATTGAATTTATGTGTTTGAATAATTTTATGATTTAATGATGATGGTTTCACTTAGTCTGATCATTATGACTAAATTTTATGGCTTACGAATTTTTTTTGATGTTATTGAAAGTTTTGATCATCTTATAGATTTTGTATGACTTCTAGAGCATCGCTCTAGGATCCAACGGTCGTATCACGTGGCTGACTCATTTGTTGGGTTTGGAGCATGACAAATAATCAGTAAAAGTGAAAGCCAAGTGAAGAACCCAATGTTATAAAATAGGATGTGGCTCTAAAATTTCAATAGGCTAAAATTTTTTGTGTAGAAATCCTTTGGCTTCTGGAAGATGGGACTTCTTTTCTCTTAATGAAATTGAAGAAGGTGCCCCACTCATCCATGTAAATTTGACCTGCTAGCGTTCAAAACGATAGACTAATAGTCACGGAAACTGATGGCCAAGTGAAAAACTAAACATTAATAAAATATAATAAAGATCCAAAATTTTCATATGAAAGACTTTTCTTCAGAAGCTAGAATTATCTTTTAGCATGTGGAAGACGGGTACTTCTTCCTTTGATGAAATGGAAGATGATTCTTGTCTCAAAAAAAAAACAAAAAAGAAAGAAATAGAAGATGCTTCTTCACTCGGAAACAAAACTATCAACTGCAATTCACATTAGTTGATGGTATAACCCTTTCCTATTTTTAAAATATTTTTAAATAAATAGATGACTAATTATAAAAGTAATTTGGAAAACTGGGCTCAGTATCTCCCTTGTTGTAATGGGGTGTTTTGCAATTTTGATCTAGCCTGTATCTGAATGGCCCTCCATCATCTTAATATGTAAACTACGTTGATTGTTGTGTGGTGCTTTACTATAAAATATATATATATTGACAACATAGTTTTCTAACAAAAATCAAATGAGGCACATATGGGAAAAGAAATTGGAGACAAAATTTGAAATTGAGGAGACATCATGCTTTATTAACATAATATACCTGACTAAATTATAAAAATGGGTTAGATTCTTGCGCCTTATTCATTCCAAAAATGCACGCATACTTATAATCTTCGGCAAGAATATGTTTCTAACGAGAATCTAGTCAAGCACGTTGGAAAGAAATTGGGTGGCCAAGTTTGAAATTGAGGTGGCATCATTCGTCACCGTCAGATATTATACTTGACCGGCACTGTGATGGATGTTGTTGCTTTAAGGCCATTCCACAAACCGATGAGAGAGTCAACAATCAATAGTCAGCGAGACAGTCACGTGGAGGACCAAAAGATAAATATCTTAAGTGAGAGTAGACTGAAACTAGCTTCAGGTCCGCCCGACTTTGGATCAGATTATGAGCTAGTTCCGAATAATATCAAGCTAGATTTGAGCTTGGATACAGTGTCCATTTTTTTTTTCGCCCAGACTCAAGTATATCATTGACCAGGCCTGTGCATGGCCCAAGTCTGATCCAAATATAGGCCCAATCCTTAGATCAATTTCAGATCCCAGCCTACTTTAATCGGTTTGGCTCATCGTCGCACTCAATAACATTGATGGGTAATCTTAACCTTTCCAATTTCAGCTCAGAAGTTCATTTTTATTTTCGATCTCTCGAATTCTTTGAGCCATTGGGCAAAAAAGGGGAAGGAAAAAAGGTCGGGAATTGGGAGCTGGTGAACGTTGTAGAGAGATTTGTTCCTTAGACTTTCAATCGTCCATACTCACATCTATCTCCCTTTTCTCAAGCTTTAGTCATGGCGACTAGCAACCTCAACTGTATGGTTGTCATTATTGACGGCAGCAAGTATAGCATGAACACCCTACGATAGGCCCTTCAAAGCCCCTGCCTCCACCCCATCGATGGTGACCCTGGCGCTGCTAGCCAGGCCTTGTCCCGCACCTTTGTCATTCTTCACATCCAATCCCCGCATTCTATCACAGCCTATCTCAGACCCCGGATCTATCCCCTTTGATGGCCCCAGTGCAACAGCAAGACAAAGAATCAGGGTAGCCCAATTTTTTGCCCAAACAGACCTTCGAGCTAACCCTATCGGGTTCGAGCTAGGCTCAAGCTAAGATTTTCTTAAAAAAGAAAAAAAAACTTCGTGCCAGGCTCGAATAGGGGTATGGCCTAACCTAACCCGTCCCAATTTCAACCTTAAGTGAGATATGGTCAAGAGACTAAACAATAAATCTCTGAAATCTAACTTTTATTCAGAAGCCATTATTGAACTTTCTTGCATTTTGCAATAAAGCACATTAGTCTACATGGACCTATCCACTAGAATACATATTCAATGTCACTGCCTTTTATATTTACTGATCTTTGAACAAAAGGAGAACTAAACCAGTAAGAATCATGCATAATTATCTTTGGAATGTTACCTAAGCTTTGGGTTGCTAGCTATTGATGACTGTCCCAGTAATCAAGTAGGTTTCCAACTAAGCATGTAATTTAGATGAGTCTCTTTGATCATGGGTTTGATCAATCTTTGCTTAGTGTTCATATATTTTGAGCATCAAGAAGCACATATCATTTTTAATAAAATTCATCTCAAAGAAGTTAATATTCCTTAATGAGTCTCAAAGTAGAATCAAGCCTGATTCGAGCTTGGTGCAAGTTTCTTTAGATTTAGTTATAGGGTTGATTTCATCAATGGATTTGAAAATTCATTTATCAATTTATCATCTGAAATCAAACATCCAACTTTATTTAGAGAGAAAATATTTGGAAGAAAATTTCCACTAGTTCCTCACATGCCAAAGATGGCTAGAGACCAATCTTCACCTTTTATATATTTTTGAACTAACTAGATCTTGCTTGTCAACCTTTTTCCTTTCTGTGATTTTTGTGTTTTATTTTGAACTTTTTTATGTTTTTGATCTGAGTGGATACCCAAACTTGATATGGATAGTTTTGGCAACCATGGGTTGGTAGGGTTAGATAGGGTTCAAGAGTAAGAATTGCCACATCAGAAACCGTGTCACAAGCTAAACTTTCGAATATAGGCACAAGAATAGAAAGGTTCTGAATTCTTTCTCTAATTTATCTAAAAAGGATATAGGCATAGGAATAGAAGATAAAAAAAATAAAAGAATTGATGTCAATATAGAGTGAAGAAGGTTTGCTCTTCTTGCAAGTGCAAGAGCCTTCCACTTATGATAATCAATGTATGATTGCACCATTTCCTCTATCGAACTAAAATTAGAAATATGCAACTTTTTTTCCAAAATAGTCACTCCATGTACTTTCAAACACCCTATCTTTCATGCATATTGAGAAGATTCATAATTTGATATTTCAAAGTAGTAGAAACAATTGAATTAAACATTACTTGAGATTTTTGCATATTAAGAGCTTGCCCTACGATAGAGTAATAGGCATCAGTAATAGAAAGTAAGCAAATGCGATCTTTCATTGTAGTCTTGCATATGAGCAAGCAATTATCCACAGAGAATAGATGAACTATAGATCGAAGGTCTCCTCTAGCTAGGACAATAAGCCCTAGGAAGCTACAGTTTTAGAACCAAGAGAAAATCTCTTAACATAGAATAAACATATATGGGGACAGAGGACACCCTTGATGTAGTCTCTAGTTGGCATGAACCAAGGTGTAGGCTCACCATTTATAAGCAAAGCAAAGAGAGATTGACTGATTGAGTAACACATTAATTGATGAAGGATACAAATTTACTATGAAAACCAAATTCCTATAATAAAGAAAATAGAAACTTCTAAGAGACCTGATCATAAGCCTTCTCAATATCAAGTTTAATCATCATCAAACTTCGAAAATAAAGAGCTCTAGATACAGTATGTATTAGTTCCTGGCTTAACAAAATTTGATCCATGATACATCAACCCTAGTGAAAAGCACCTTATTCTTGTGATATAATATGAGGCAAAATAGGTTGCGGTCGATGAACAAAGATTTTGGCAATGACTTTGTACATTGTATTGTATAGGCTAATGGACTAAAAATTAGTAACATACTCAGGATTACGAGCCTCTAGAACAAAGTGATATAGGTCCTTTTATAGTCTAATGGCATGGTGGCTATATCAAAGAAATGATATAGAGCTTAACAAACATCTTTCTTGATTATCTATCAAAATTGTTTTAAGAAAAAAGATTGAAATCCATCAAGCCTAGGGGCCTTATCAAGATCCATGCTTTTAATAGCATAATCAATCTCCTCTTCTGTGACTTGCCAAATAAGGTCATGATTTTGCCGATCAATGACTATAGATGATACAATAGGTTGTGTCAGTTGTTGGCTTAAAGATTGAGCTGATCAACGAGCTTGAAAAGAATCAAAGGATATCTAAGGCACCTACTCAGGTTTATCAATAAACTCCCTTTGGGATGAACAAAGATGCAGAATTTTATTCCTCCATCATCTATGGATAGTGGAATGATGGAAGAATTTAGTATTTGAATCACCATCCTTTATCCGAGAAATTCTTAACTTTTGGCTTCAAAGTATTTTTTGACAATAGAGATTATAATAATATTTTCATAAGAGAGCTAACAATTGCTAATGTTGGAGGATGTTAAGACCTCCTTCTTAAGCCCTCAGAGTTTGTAGATGGTAGATACTATCATTCAACTTCGACCATTTTCAGAAAAGATTGCCAATGCTTCATTTTCATTTTTTAAGAAACCTTCTAGTGTTGGAAAGAAGCTTGGTCAACCTAATATCCGGAGAATAATAAGTAGGATAGGACTAGACATGCTTGATAACCTCCTGAATACCATCATATGTCAACCAAAATTTCTCAAAACTAGGAGGCTTGGTCCGAGGTTTATCATGAATAACCAATAAGAGGATTGGGCAATGATCTGATCCATATCTGGCTAGGTGCTGAATAATTGAATCTAGAAAACAATTCATCCATTTATCACTCACCAAAGCCCTATCTAACCTCTCCCAAACCCATGCATGCTCTTGGCAGTTATTACTCTAACTGTATTAAGGCCTATTAAAGCCCAAATCCATCAACCTAGCTTGGCATAAAAAGGTTTGAATTCTTGGACTTCTTGGTCAGGTTTGAATGGTCTATCCCTATCTATATCCTCAAAAGAGAGAACACAATTGAAATCCCAAATAAATACTACTTGCACACCCAGTGATATGGCTGAAATCAATTGCTCCTATGGCTGTCTACATTCAAATAAATAAGTGCTAGCATAGACAACACCAAGCAGCCATGTATCTCCAAATGCAGAAGTGAAGAGACCAAAGGCTACCTGGTGATCATAATGCATGAAAGTAATAGTACCAAGTTCTTTCAACCAGGCCACTATAATGCCCTAGAAAGACCCAAGGATAGGATCATATATGCTTCCCATTATGGTCGCATTAGTCTTTTAATATGTGCTAAAATATTTGTAGATAGCATGGTTTTCAAGAAGTAGACAATAAAGGGACTATATCAGTGGATTAAATTTCTTAATAATTGACAAAAGATGGCTTAGCTGCTCCTTGATAATTTCAAGTAAGGATCATCATGAATGAGATGAATCTCCCAACCCCTTTTCAATAATGGTCAAACTCCTAGTAACTGAGCTGGTAGTAGCATAGTCTCCAGAGTCCTTTGAATGACCCCAGTATCACTTAGCTGACTAGAATCAGGATCAAGCTTAGATTTTAGCTGGTTAATATAAGTAACATGAGGATCAGATATAATATCCAAAGTAAGCTAGGATGATTCTTACCCTAAGGTTATCTCCTGCTTGGTAGGAGAAGCTCCCATCATCTGATTAGCAAGCCTCCACACTCCATTCTAAGTGTTCACTACTACCATCTTTTATCTAGTATGTACAACTATAGTAGTAGACTTCTAATTGTTTGCCAACCCAAACTCCATGTTCTCCATGATAATAACTTTTTATTATGGTGGTGATTTCGAACCCGAAGATGATGAATTTTTATGTGGTTTGGTAGGAGACCTTTTACATTCCTCTTTAAATGATGACACGCATGGCGCAATAGTGATCTCTATATTTTGGTTGTCCAAATTGTGCTTAGGAGTATCGGCTGCCAAAGGTCCAAACCAAAAACTTGTTTCTTCTAAGGTAGAAGGTGTAAGCTTTGTCCTTGAGGAGGCGAAGATTTTGTAGATGCCTTCTTCGACTGTATCCAAGCCACATGATGTTAATATTGAACCACTGAATATATGGGAAATTATCAGTGTGCCATCTGAGAACCCTAAATCTGAACTCTTGCTACTCTAATTCAAGATCCATAGAGAGGTTTTTTCTCTATCATGATAGCCTCCGAACACCGATAGAAGAAACTGAAACTGCTACTTTTTCATAAGAGTAATAGAATTTTGCAAGTTCCTTATGAGTATATTGTTGCTAGATTATACCTTGGTTCTTAGACAAAAAGATTTTATAATATCCACAAGCACAAAAGTACTGGCAAATCCCTTCTAAGCAGCTGTTACTGTCCAATCAACAAACAAAGGAGTGCCAGCAATAATACCAATTTGAGGATATATCTTCTTAGTCTCCCATAGCTCCTGCAAAAGACCTAGGAGGCAAACCCAGATTCAGGCATGGCAGACTTCTCAGTCTCCCATAGCTCTAGCGAAAGACCTAGGAGGCAAACCCAGATTCGGGCATGGCAGACAATGTCCTTCCTAGGCCAAAACTTAGGTCTCCAACTTTCAAGTACTAAAATTTATTTGACAAATGACCATGGTCCCTTTTCAAGAATCTACTTCTTGACTACCTCAGAAGGAAACTCAAACAAGAGTAGCCCTTTTGAGAGTGGTGATATATGGAATTATCCTTCTACTATTAGATGTATGCCCTAGAAGTCAGATTAGCTGACACGTATACACATTCTAGAGGCATAATTTTATAATTAAATTTTGAAATAAATAAAATTTGAATTATTTTTTCATCCATGTTGTGTTATGATTATGTCTATAAATCATCCAAAAAATTAACGAATGATGATATGTATTCTCAAGAGTTAAAAATTTGAGGTACGTGTCATTAGTGGTTAATTTCTAAATGCTCTCGATCGATAGATCATCATGGAGATGGTGACTGATCTGGATAGATCGGTATACAAATCACTTTTCTTCATGGGTAGACGAGTCTTAAATCGACAGTGTGGAGAGATTGGAGCAAGAGTGCAGGTATTTGATAGAGATCAAGGGCACTAAGCGTGACCAACATGAGAAGTCACTAAGATGGCTATCCACTCGGACTTACTCAAAATTACAGTGGTGTAGATAGTTCTTTGACCTATAGTGCCTCGACTGTTCATAGTGAAATTACTGTAGTTTGACTACACAACCATTTGATTCTTAGTCATTCAGAATCTTGTGGTGTATGTTGGCTATAATTGATCCATTGTAGGAATAGGATGTGCACTTAAATGAAATTTATCGATCTTGGTAGATAGGGAGAGGTCCTATGCAATTCATGAGACTGTGTCCTAAAATTTATGACCATGATAAGTGAATGATGGAAAAGAATTTCTATAAGATTTCATATGGACTTGAGTTGATTGAATTTGATATATGACAGATAAAAGGATTTGACGAGTTATCCTTGACTTGCATTTTGTTGGAACTTATGATAGAAGAACCAAACTATACGGTAATTGCACCTAGAGGTTCATTACTTTTATTCTGCTGGATTGTCACTACATACTGCTAGGTATCACTGATAGATTGTGAGACTCAACGAGTATCATCCTGATGATTGATGACTCTCGAAGGGTAGAGTTAGAATTATTTCAATCTATCGAAAGAAGTTTCGATGATATTATGATGGAGATCACAATATATCTCACTACTGACAGAATAAAATCTATGGGATCACATACAAAAGAAGTTCTTGTCCGATCAGATGGTTGAAGGGTAAAATCGTCAATGTGATTGATGATTGATCTTAAGTAAAAATTATAATTATGTAATCCACTAAGTGTTAGTAAATTATAAGAGAATTAATTAGTAATTAGATTGCTAATTGACTCAATTTGATTGAGCAATGAGGTTCAGATCAAGTATAATTGAATTGGATTTAGTTTAACTTAAATTAGGTTTGATCGGATCAAGCCTAATTGTGAGGGAGATTAATTTCTGATTTGATCAGAACTTAGATTCAATTAATTTTTAATTAAATTAAAAATTTATTAAGCAGATTAGGTTCCTAATTTAGTTAGATTTCTTCCTCTCCTTGGGTCAAATCAAATGTGATTTGGATTAAAACCAAAATGAAAACCCTAGGGTCCAAGGAGTTGGGACTCTCTCCCCTTGCACGCCCTAGAATTCCATGCTAAGATATCTCATGAAAAAAATATTTGGCATGGAAATTTTTGCATGAAAGGGAGAGGGTGTAAAGAGGGTGGGGCGGCATCTGTTGATGACTCATATCCTTATCTTTTTATAATTTGAATTCGATTCAAATCAAGAGATAATGATAAGAATGGTAAGTGGTTTATTGATGAGTCATGATTTTTATCTCCTACTTAATTTGAATTTGATTCAAATCAAGATGTGAGGATAAGAAGGAAACAAATAAGGGATAAAAGAAATGTTATTGTGGTGCCAAATCCGATTATTTTTCACATTGAGAAAGTTGTGGGTGTCAGAAAGAGATTTGATTTTCTTTCTCACACCTCACATTGCTAGTGTTAGAATTTTTGGATGCCCCATGTGATGTGGTTGTCAGATTTATGCCTAGAAGCCAATTATTGACTGACACATTATGTAATTCTAGGACCTAAACTTATACTTGTAATCTTTTTATTATCAATAAAGAATTTTTTCATTTCAATCATATTTATGTGTCCATAATTTATCCTAAAAATTAATAAAGATAATTTTTGTATATTCTTAAAGAGTTAAAAATTTGAGACATACATTAATTAGTGATTATTTTCTAAATACTCTTGATCAAAGGATCGTCATGGAGGACAGTGATCAATTCATTTACGATCGATGCATGGTTCACCTCCCTTGTGGACAGATGAGTCTCGAGTCTGCAGTATAGAGACACTGGAGTAAAGGTGCAGGTGGTTGTTAGAGAATAACTTGCACTGAGCATGACCAATATGAAAACCATATGGATGTCTACTCACTTATCAGTGATCTTCTCGATGCTGTAGTAGTGTGAGTGGTCCTTTCACCTATGGTGCCATTGGCTATTCGCAGCAAAGCTACTACATTTGACTGCATATTTTTTTGATCCCTAGCCATATGGGTTCTTGCTGTGTATGTTGGCTTCAGAAGATTTAGGTTCGCTGTTTGGAGTAGGATGCATCTAGATGGAATCTATCGACCTTGGTAGAAAAAGAGAAGTCTTATGTGATTTGTGAGACTGAGTTCAGAAAGTCTTCGGCTAAAGCAAGTGTGAATACTGAAAAATAATTTTTACGAGATTCACAAATGAACTCGAGACAAGCCAATCTAGCATATAACTAATGATGAGATCTGACAAATTCTCTATGACCTCCTCAAGTCGGGACTCACGATAGAAGGACTGAATTATATGATAACTGTACCTAAGGTTTCATTCTTTTATTCTAATGGATTGCCACTACATACTGCTAGGTATCATTGGTGGATTGTGAGACTCATCGGATGTCATCTTGATGATCGATGACCCTCGAAGGATAGAATTAAAAATATTTCAATCCATCGAATAGAGTTTTGATGATATTGTGATAGAGATCATAATATATCTCACTATCAGATAGAATAGAACCTATAGGGTCACACATTAAGAGATTTAATCTTGAATCTATCAATTAGACTTATGAAGTTCCAATTGAGTTAAGGTTTATTAAAATCATATTAGGTTTGTGAGAACCATGCTAGCATATGGTTAAACCTAATTATTCTCGAAACTTTAATTTGATCAAGTCCATAGCTTTAAACTTTTTATCCATGATCTTTTGCTTTCAGGATTTCTTCTCCCCTTATCCTTCTCTCTGCCTTGAAAATAGAGACAAGAGGATCAGTGGAAGGGGGATTCGTCAAACCCAGGGAAGGGAAGAGGCCTGCTCTACACCTAGAACAGTGGACCGACAACTGAAAGCACATGACTTAGCAGCTCTTGTTGACTAACTTAAATTTATTTGAATTTAATTGGATACTTAATTATGAGCCCAAGAAGATTTAGTTAAGTCAATTAGTTAGCATAATTATCCTAACATTATCTTCTCTTTATCTCTTAATTATCCCTAAGTGTGCATGTGGAATAGATGGAAGATTGAGTGGCACCTTTCTTCTCTTTTGACAGGAATTGGATGCCAAATCATAGAGAGGCCCGGCATGGCATGGAGGAGAGAGAGGTGGGGCCATGCTCCATTCTTATTTGGATAGAAACCCTATTATGGGGCACCAAGAGTTGGCACCCTAACTACCTAACATGAATTAGATGGGCGCCTCTTGTATCTGCTTAAAGGGGCTGATCATATATCATTTATATTTAATTTTAATTAGAATAAATCAGATTAAAAAGGTAGAAGATTCTTATAAGATAAGGATCTACCTTTTTAAGATAATTGGGTTCCTATTTTGTATCAGGATAGTGCCTATATAAAAGGTATGTCTCTAGGGTTTTTAGGTAATTGATTTTTGATGAAAAATCTTTCTCTTTCCCTTCTCCATGCCTCCTCTCCTCCCTCTCTTCTCTTCCACACCCAAGAGTTGGGCATCCCCTCTTCCACACACCAAGAGGTAGTACTTGGTGACTTAGAGATTGAAGATCGAGGAGAAGAAGAAGAAGGTTATTGATCAAGGAGTTGATCCTGCAGTCCAGATCAAGGCGTTGATCAAAGTGTTCAAGGCTAAGATTCTTCTTGAGAAGAAGAATCTTATACGAAGAGAAATTAGTGTGAAATTGATTCTGATGGATATCCATAAAGGTCGGATATGTATGTGGCTCGAGCATTTACGAATCCGTGATCATCAGAAATGGTGAATATCTACCCGCACCAAGGTAATGAGATCTGACCTCATATTTATTTCTAAATTTTAGATTGTATATATGTATTTTCTCCTGGACTTAGATAGGATTAGATTTGATCTCTTGCATGTGGGGTTAAAAGGTTTAACCCATTTTTATTTTCTGCTGCATATTTCAAAAGTTTTAAAATCTACATATGCTGTCTACCTGATTTTTTAATAGTGGTATCAGAGCCACAAATTTTAAAAATATATGATCTAATTTTTAAGTTAGATCTAAAAATTTTAATGATTTAAAATCAATTTTGTACTGATATAAGATTATCCTGGTATAGGATTTACCCCCTATATTCTAAAGATTATCCTAGCACAAGATTGATCAATTTTAAAAATTATTTTTAAAATAATTAAATCAAATCTTTTAGATTTAAAAATTAGCATATATGATATACTTAATTTTAAGTTTAGATCTAAAATTAAAATAATTAAAAATTGACATCAAACTGATATAAGGTTGTCCTGATATAGAGTTTACCTCCTATATTATAAAAGTTATCCTAGTTTGATGTGAATAAATTTTTGAAAAGATATTTTAAAATATTTTAATCATTATTTCAAATCTGATTTTATATATATTTGATTTGTGTAAATTTAGTTATAGATCTAAAATTTGATGTATATGTGATGCATATTTAATTTAGATCTGAAACTACATATATTTGATATATGAAATTAGGTTTAGATCTGAAACAGTTTCAAGATCATAAGCCACTAATTGCATGCAATGAAACATAATGTAAAAATTATTTTTAGATCAAAAATTATGTTGTTGCATGTGGGTATGGGTTGAACAAATTAAGTCTAGTGATCAAACTACAATTAGAGTCTAATTGATTAGATCAAGTTAGAATTCATTTTTGATTTTGAGCAGTTGATTGAACCTAATCGATGGATGATTAGGATTAAATCAAAGGGGCTCAAAGTTGAGTTTAGTTATAGTTGGTCATATCAATTCACATTTTGATGTGAGTTGATTGACTCAAAATTGAATTTTGCTCAGTGGTTCGGATCCATTTCAATAAGTTAATCTAATTAATTCTAATCGACCAATTTGGTGTCTAAAGTAAGTATTTAGATGGTGGTTATTTAATTGATTCTATTATCTGATCTGACCAATTCTGATTGGTGTCTAAGAAAAGTAATGGGGAGACCCCCACGTATTTTAAATTACCTGGCCATCTTGGAAGATTTAGTTTCGTGTTAGGTTACTTATTGACTCGAGTTCACCCATGCCGACTAGGTGTTGGAAAATATGTCTCAAATACCAATCGTCAGCCTGTTGACGGTTGAGCAATCTTGTATTATAATTGATTTGTTAATAAATAAAATATATTTTTGGTATTTTCATTATAAGTTTTCATCTTCTAATGAACTCCATTGTTATGATGAAGTCCTTAAAACTATTTAGGTTCGATAAAGAAAGGATTTATTAATTAGTCTTTAAAACTGTTTACGACTAAATGATAGGCTGTTAATAAGGACGACAGCTTCTATCGAGCATAGGTCGCTGTAGGCCATATGGGTTGGTTATCCTCTTAACCAAGGAGTATGGAGACACTGGTATGGCATACAGGTGAGATGTAAGGGTACATCATCATTGAACGTGACCAACTTTAGAGCATTCTGCTGTCGAGAATGTCTTTGATGGGATATAGGCATAAGTGTCCCTTAGACCTGAGATCGCCTCAGTGACTTGCAAGCAACTCACTGTGCTTTGGTACTGAACTAACTAAATTTCTAATTCAGTGACGGAAGGCTTCTGGGCACAATCAAGTACTTGCAAAGTCAGAGTGTGATCAAGATGGGATTGACCACTCCAAGAGTTGGAGAAGAATGAGTCACTGTATTTCAATTTAGCAAAACCTTGGCCAGGGTAATCCATCAGATGGATTTGATATTTTGAAATACAATGTGGACAACTTGATCAGAATTGACAGTTGAACTCTGAGGTGTCTTATGAGCATTTTGGTCAAGGGGATGAATTATATGAAAACTATATCTGCATGGATTCTAGGGATGTTGTTCTACACATTCGACCTATCCGATCATCGGGTACTATTGCTAGATGGTCACTTTGATTGATACAGAAATTTATTACTGTACTATCAATTTAGATTCAGACCTATGAGGTCACACACATTAGAGTTCATGATCCGATTGGATGGTTGATCAACGATTAAGAATCGTTCTAGGATTAAACGATCAATATGATTGACATTTAACCTAGTGCAAATATTGCAAGAGGATCGATTAGCAATTAGATTGTTAATTGGCTTAATTTGATTAAGCCAATGGACTGAGATTAAGTCTAATTGAATATAATTTAATTAGATTTGGTTTGGACTTGATTGGATCAAGTCCAATTGGTTTATTGGATAACCCAAATGCAAGGAAAAAACTAGTCCTAGTTCAAATAGGACTTGGGTCAACCTAATTTCTAATTTGATTAGAAAACTAAATCAGATTTAAATCTAATTTAATCTGATTAAATTAGACTCTTAATTGAGTTAAGATCTATTTTAATTAAGTTGATTTGATTTTTATTTGATTTGATTTGAGAAATCAAATTTGAACAAGTCATAGATTGAATTCTAGTAAGACTGGGATTCCACCTTGCACCACCTTAGCCCCCCACACCCACTCTCTCTTATCCCACACCCACTCTCTCTTATTTTGTGTGACAAAATCTTCTCTCTCAAATCTTCACACATGTCTAAAACTTTTCTCTCTTTCTCTCTTACATGGAATGTGGTTGTGGATCAAGTCAAAGTAGGAATTAGTTTGGATTTCAAATTCTATGAGATAGAGTTTTAGGAAACCAAAACTCTTTCCTTATGACACTGATTTTATCTAAATTTTTTTTAAGATTTTCATGAATTTTATGGTATATAATATGCACCCTTTGCTGATGGTCCACGGCAGAAAAAGGAGGAGGGGACGCCCAAGAGTTGGGCGCCCCTTGTCTTGCCTTGTTTGGATAATCTTTGATTAGGTATTTGACCTAGACAAGGACTCTTCATATCTCTCTATTTAAAATAAATTTCTTCATAAAATTTTTGTGGATTATAGAGCATTGAGAGACCTTTGGGGCATCCAAAAATTAAGGAGAAAGAGTCTTAGGGTGTGGAAATCTAATAGACACAAAAATAGGTGTCTGGGTTAGAGCAAAGAGAAGAAGAAGAGGGTCTTCTTCTAGAGTTGCTGGGTTCATCTCTTTCCTTCCTTTATCTATAAGTTTTCTGAGACTGACTCATCTAAAACTCCTTCTCCTACTTCGCATCTTTGGAAGAGTCCAAATCAAGAAGAAGGAGGCATCTGATCGACCATCGAAGAAGGATCAGTGCAGTACTAGCATATTGTACTGATTTCCTGGACCAAGATTTCTGATCGTTATTCGTGGGGTCGTGTGGATGACTCCTAGAGGTCAGATACGTGTGCGGCTCACAACATCATTCTCAAGTCCATATCAGCAAAGTTAAAATATCTAACTTGCAAGATAATAGATCTGATCTATTATATTTTACATACATTAGATGTAGTATAGAAATATATTGATATGATCAACATGTAGTTCATACTCTCTATATTTTAATTTTTGATTTAATACCATATAATAATCATATAATAGGATCTTAGATCTAGGGATTCTCTAATTTTATAAGATAAATTTTAATTTATTTTAGTCTTCCGCTGCCTGATCTTGAAAAAGTTTCAAGATCTAACCCTGAAACCCTAGATCTGATTTCTTCAATTGGTATCAGAGCCTAGGTTATTTATTATATGATTATTTATACATACTTAGATTATTTTTTAGATTAGATCTAATTTATAATCTGCTTGTTAAATCTGAAATTAAAATTTTTAGATCAAACATGAATTGTAGGTTGTCCTGCTGTAAGGTTTACCCCTTACAGTGCAAAGGTTGTCCTAGTTTACGTAGATCTATCTTTAATCATAAATTTATTAGATATGATCTAGATTAAATTTATGATTTATTAGATTTAAAAGATATTTAAATCTAAAATAAAATTTCTTTGTTAATAATTCCAGCGCAAAGAACCATAATATATTTGTCTGAAAAATTTGCACAGTTTAAAGTTGAAATTATTTCAATTACATGAATCTGTTTAGATTAGATCTAAAGTAGTTTCATGCTTATTTCACTTGTATTTTGATTATGAATCAAACATGTAACTTGGTTGGTAGAACCATATTATAAAAATATTTTACAAACATGAAAATTATTTTCGAAAAACCGAACCCCAACCCTCAGCCCAAAACTTAATTGAGAATTAAGAAGTTGTTTGATTAGGTTCTAGGATTGTGAATTGAAGAACCTAAGACACAAACCATAACACATTGGGTTAATGGGTTAGTGAGAATTAGGTCCATTAATTGGGTTAGACCTAAGGTTAGATTAAAGATGGACTTAATTAGAGAATTGATTAAATCTAATCCATTATTATCTTAGATTAGGTCAAGGATTCTCTAGATCAATTATAATAGTTGTAGTTGGTCAAGTCCATGTCTTTAACGAGAACCAAATGAACTTGATTCTTGGCTAAGCGGTCTAGCATGAACTGTTAGGTTGATCTAATCAAAACTAATTAAATCAGTTGGTGTCTAAGGTAAACCAGACCGGTGGTTTTTAATTGACAGCCTGTTTATCTGACCATTTCTGATGGTGTCTAAGACAAGCTTTGGTAGATCCTCCTACCGATCGAACTTACCTGACCTCTTGGTGAAATTATATTTTGATCGGATCACTTGACTATTCGAGCTGACCCATGTCAGTTAGATAAATCAGTGTGATTGATTTAGGTGCTCCTAGACCAGCCCTTTTAATGGTCTCCCTTAAGCTGACTTGGTGAAGCCAGTGGAATGATCATGATAAGCTAGTTTATCTGACATCCTTCTTTAAATCAATTAAATTTTTTAAAATTATTAGATTCTTAAAATAAAATAATTATGGTGATAATTAGATCATAGCCTCCCATTAAGTGGATGATAATGGGTCCATCAGTTGGATAATCATTGGAGGCCCAAAGGCCTGGTGCTTATCGGCTAATGGAATTATCATTCATAGTATGATTTCTTGTCTACATCTTTCTAAATGGTGGTTAGGTTAGCCAACCAAGGTTGGGTCTAATCATTCATTGGTTAGATGGGGCAAGTATGGTCATGTTAATGGTTGGACCCAAACAGACTTTTTCAGTGGAGGCCAAAGCCTACTGATTAGGGACTGGGGCAAAATTAAAATTACTAGAAATTATTTAGAGAAATAATTGGTTATGAACCTACCCTTAGATGTACATGGGTTGGCCAACCAAAGTTGGACTTGTGTGCAGTCTAAGTGGATTCTAGTACCCACTAAAGAATTAGAGTAATTTCTCGAATTAGAGATAGAGGCTACCAATTCGAATAAAATAATGAGAAAAATCTTTTGATTAAAGTCTAAATCTTTAGGTTTAATAAATCAATTACTAATTAGGTTGCAGTTTTTTTTTGTGCAGATATGGCCACTTCCCTATCGCTCCAATCATTGTTGGACAATGATAAGTTGGTGGAACCCAACTTTGATAACTGGTACCAAAAGTTGAAGATAGTCCTGAAGTATGAACGGATCCTATATGTGATAACGGATCTTGCACCTGAGAAGCCAGCTGCCAATGCACGTGAAATAGTCAGAGACACTTACCAGAAGTGGCTCAGTGACCGGACCACGGTGCGCTACATCATGCTGGCTGCCATGAGCAACGAGTTCAGTCGCAGATTTGAGATGGCTCAGGCAAAGGTCATGCTTCAAGTGTTGGACGATGCCTTTAGCACACCCGATGACATGGAGAGTTACAAGACTAGTTGTGCCATCTTCAACGCCAAAATATGGGATGGTGTCTCTGTCACTAATCATGTATTGTACATGATCGAGCTGATGGAGCATTTGAGCAAGCTCGGCTTTCCCTTGCATGAGCAGCTTGAGAAAGATGCAATACTGAACTCGCTGCCCAAGTCTTATCTCCCATTCCTCACTCATTATAGAATGACAAAGCCTGAAGTAAACTACCATGGGTTACTGGGGTTGCTTCAGAACTTTGAAAAGGATCACCAACTCCATAAGGAGTCGGTGAACTTAGTGGGAGATTCATCTTCTGGTTCTCGACCCTTTAAGAAAGGGAAGAAGAACAAGAAGAAGAAAGTGAAAAAGGTGCAAGTTCAGGTTAGAACATTAGTGCAGGGTCAGATCAGAAAGATCAAGCCCGATAAGAGTCAAGCTGAATGCTTCTTTTGCAAGAAGTAGGGACACTGGAGGTGGAACTGTTCTCAGTACATTGCCTCCCTGGATCCGAACAGACAGAGAAAGAAGCAAGATGTTGCTGGGCAAGATATTTATATGATAACTCCTTGCAATTTTTCTATTTATGATATAACTAACTGGGTATTGGATACCGGTAGCCCTTACCATATTTGCAATTCATTGCAGGAGTTGCAGGTCAGTAGGAGATTCGAGAAAGATGAAAAGTTCCTGAACATTGGAGATGAAAGACCAGTTCCAGTTCTAGCATTAGAAATCTTGAAACTTGTATTTGAGTCCCATACCATTGTTCTTAATGATTATCATTTCTGTCTCAATTTTTTTTAAAATGTTATTTTTGTAGGCCTTCTGACCAAAAATGATTATAAAATTTCAATAAAGAAATAAGTTTGTAATATCATTGTGAATAGTGTTACTATTTTTTATGGATATTTGAACAATGGTGTGTGTATGTTATCACAACCTGTTAACATAGTCTATTCTACAAGCAAATATCCTAGATTAGATAGTGTATTAGATATCTACTTATGGCACTGTAGGCTAGGTCATATAAACAAAAACAAGATAAACAGGTTGACTCAAGAGGAAATCTTCGAAGTCAGTGATTGTAAATCACTTTCAACCTGTGAATTCTGTCTTCTTGATAAAATGACCAAGTCACCTTTTACTGAAAAAGGTGAGAGAGCTACTGAGCTCTTGGGCCTAGTACATACTGATGTATGCGGGCCCATGAGCACAAGTGCTAGAGGTGGATATTTTTACTTCATCACTTTCACGGATGATCTATCCAGATATGGATATATCTATTTGATGAAATATAAGTCGGATTTATTTGAAATGTTCAAACGATTCCAAAGTGAAGTAGAAAAATAAACCAGAAAGGGTATTAAAACTCTTCAGTCTAACCGAGGAGGTTCTGGTGAGTTTCTCACATATCTAGAAGAGAATGAGATTCTCTCTCAATGGACTCTTCCAGGAACACCACAGCATAATGGTGTGTCTGAAAGGAGAAATTGGACTCTGTTAGACATGGTCCGATCCATGATGGATTTTGCCAGCTTGCCGATATCCTTCTGGGGATATGCACTTGAATCGGCCTATTATTTGTTAAATAGAGTTCCAAGTAAGTCTGTAATTAAGACTCCATATGAGATATGGATAGGGCGTAAGCCTGCACTTGCACACCTTAGGGTCTGAGGGTGTCCGGTCTATGTCAAACGATTAGTTACAGATAAACTTGAACCTAGATCTGACAAATACACATTCATAGGGTACCCCAAAGAGATCAAAGGATATTTTTTTCTACCATGCTGATGAACAAAAGGTGTTCGTCAGCCTTAAGATAACTTTTTTAGAAAAAGAGTTTCTTGGTGAAGGACCGTTGCCTCTAAGGTTGAACTTGATGAAGTTCAATAGGTAGAAGGATCGACACCAATAGCTGAACCTGAGTCGGATTTGATTAGATCAGATCCAGAGCCCAATGTACCTGCACCATTAAGGTGATTCGGTAGAGTACCATGTCAGTCGGACAGATACTATGGTTTTTTGGTCCGAAACGGTGATCCCATCGAACTCGATGAGAATAATGAGGATCCAATCACCTATATGGATGCAATGCAGAGACCTAATTTCAAAAAATGACTTGAAGCCATGAAATCCAAAATGGAGTCCATGAAGGTCAATGATGTATGGACATTAGTTGACCCACCTGAAGGGGTTAAACCCATTGGGTGTAAATGAGTCTTCAAAAGAAAGAGGGATGCAGACGAAAAGGTGGAGACCTATAAAGCTCGTCTGGTTGCCAAGGGGTATCGTCAATATTATGGTATTGACTATAACGAGACGTTCTCCCCTGTGGTAATACTCAAATCTATTCGGATAATACTTGCAATAGCTGTCCATCTAGATTATGAGATCTGACAGATGGATGTAAAGATAGCTTTCCTAAATGAAGAGCTGACCGAAGAGGTATATATGATATAACCTGAGGGGTTTACATCCACAGATGAGTTCAAGGTGTGCAAGCTTCAGAGATACATTTATGGATTGAAGTAAGCTTCTCGGAGTTGGAACATGTATTTTGATAAGGTGATCAAAACGTATAGCTTCATTAAGAACGGAGAAGAGTCCTGCATCTATAAATGGGCAAATGGTCCAGTTGTGATATTCCTTATCCTGTACGTGGATGACATTCTCTTAATCAGAAATAACATCTCCGCACTACAGGGAATAAAAATTTGGCTGTCATCATAGTTCTCCATGAAGGACTTGGGTGAAGCATCCTACATCCTAGGAATGAAGATCTATAGGGATAGATCTAAAAGGATGCTTGGATTATCTCAGTCCACGTACATAGATACTGTGCTGAAGAGGTTCAGCATGGAGAATTTCAAGAAGGGCTATCTACAGATAGGCTATGAAATTTCTCTCTCTAAGAAGGATTGTCCGATAACTCCTGAAGAGAGAGAGCATATGAGTAGAGTCCCATATGCTTCGATCGTGGGATCTATCATGTACGTCATGATATGTACAAGGCCAAATGTGGCATACTCACTATGAGTAGTAAGTAGATACCAATCTGATCTTGGAGAAAACCACTGGAAAGTGGTTAAAGCCATCTTTAAGTATTTGAGAAATACTAAGGACCAATGGTTGGTTTATGGCGAGTCAGATCTGAAACTTGTGGGGTTCACAGACTCCAACTTTCAATCTAACCATGATGACAGAAGAAGCGTGTCGGGTTATATCTTTATTCTGAATGATGGAGCCATCTGCTGGAAGAGTTCCAAGCAGCATACTGTGGTAGACTCTGTTTGTGAGGCAGAGTACATCACAGTATCGGATGCCGCAAAGGAAGCTGTGTGGCTTAGAAAATTCATCATCGAGCTCAAAGTAGCACCCTCCCTCGATGGTTTGGTCTTGCCCTACTGTGACAGCACTGGTGCCATTGCTCAGGCGAAGGAAACCAAAGCACACCAGTGGACGAAGCACATTTTGCACCACTTCGACCTGGTCCGAGAGATCATGGATCGAGGTGACGTCGACCTTCAGAAGATCGATGGAAAGAAGAATCTGACCGACCCTTTCACTAAAGCCTTGACGATAAAGGAGTTCGACAACCACAAGTCGAAGATGGGTATTAGATACTGTGTCGAGTGGCTTTAGGACAAGTGGGAGTTGTTAGAAAATATGTCCCAAATGCCAATCGTCAGCCTGTTGACGGTTGAGCAACCTTGTATTGTAATTAATTTGTTAATAAATAAAATATATTTTTGATATTTTCATCATAAGTTTTCATCTTCTAATGAACTCCCGTTATTATGATGAAGTCCTTAGGACTATTTAGATTCGATAAAGAGAGGATTTATCGATTAGTCCTTAAAATTGTTCACGACCAAATGATAGGCCGTTAATAAGGATGACAACTTCTATCGAGCATAGGTCGCTGTAGGCTATATGGGTTGGTTGTCCTCTTAATCAAGGAGTGTGGAGACACTGGTATGGCATACAGATGAGATGTAAGGGTACATCATCATTGAATGTGACCAACTCCAGAGCATTCTGCTGTCAAGAATGTCTCTGATGGGATATAGGTATAAGTATCCCTTAGACCTGAGATCGCCTCAGTGACTTGCAAGCAACTCACTGTGCTTTGGTACTGGACTAACTAAATTTTTAATTCAATGACGGAAGGCTTTTGGGCATAGTCAAGTACTTGCGAAGTCAGAGTGTGATCAAAATAGGATTGACCACTCCAAGAGTTGGAGAAGAATGAGTCGCTGTATTTCAATTTAGCAAAACCTTGACCAGGATAATCCACCAGATGGATTTGATATTTTGAAATACAATGTGGACAACCTGATCAGAATTGATAATTGAACTCTGAGGTGTCCTATGAGCATTTTGGTCAAGGGGATGAATTATATGAAAACTATATCCGCATGGATTCTAAGGATGTTGTTCTACACATTCGACCTATCTGGCCGTCAGGTACCATCGCTAGATGGTCACTTCGATTGGTACAAAAATTTATTTTTATGCTATCAACTTAGGTTCGGACCTATGAGGTCATACACATTAGAGTTCACGATCCGATCGAATGGTTGATCAACAATTAAGAAGCGTTCTAAGATTAAACGATCAATACAATTGACATTTAACCTAGTGCTAGTGTTGCAGGAGGATTGATTAGCAATTTGATTGCTAATTGGCTTAATTTGATTAAGTCAATGGATTGAGATTAAGTCTAATTGAATATAATTTAATTATATTTGGTTTGGGCTTGATTGGATCAAGTCCAATTGGTTTATTGGATAAGCCAAGTGCAAGAAAATAACTAGTCCTAGTTCAAATAGGACTTGAATCAACCTAATTTCTAATTTGATTAAAAAATTAAATCAGATTTAAATCTAATTTAATCTGATTAAATTAGACTCTTAATTAGATTAAGACCTATTTTAATTAAGTTGATTTGATTTTGGTTTGATTTGGTTTGAGAAACCAAATTTGAACAAGTCATATTGAATCCTAGTAAGACTAGGATTCCACCTTGCGCCACCTTAGCCCCCCACGCCCACTCTCTCTTATTTTGTGTGACTAAACTCTCTCTCTCAGGTCTTCACACACATCCAAAAATTTTCTCTCTTTCTCTCTTATATGGAATGTGGTTGTGGATCAAGTCAAAGTAGGAATTAGTTTAGATTTCAAATTCTATGAGATAGAGTTTTAGGAAACCAAAACTCTTTCCTTATGGTACTGATTTTATCTAGATTTTTTTTGAAATTTTTGTGGTATTTATGGCACATAATATGCATCTTTTGTTGGTGGTCCATAGTAGAAAAAGAAGGAGGGGACGCCCAAGAGTTGGGTGCCCCTTGTCTTGCCTTGTTTGGATAATCCTTGACTAGGTATTTGACCTAGACAAGGACTCTTTATATCTCTCTATTTAAAGTGAATTTCTTCATGAAATGTTTGTGGATTATAGAGTATTGAGAGACCTTTGGGTCATCCAAAAATCAAGGAGAAAGAGTCTTGGGGCATGGAGATCTAATAGACACAAAAATAGGTGTTTGGGTTAGAGCAAAGAGAAGAAGAAGAGGGTCTTCTTCTAGAGTTGCTGGGTTCATCTCTTCTCTTCCTCCATCTGTAAGTTTTCTAAGAGTGTCTCATCTAAAACTCTTTCTCTTACTTCTCATCTTTAGAAGAGTTCAAATCAAGAAGAAGGAGGCATTTGATCGACCATCGAAGAAGGATCAGTGTAGTACTAGCATACTGTACTGATTTTCTGGATCAGGACTTCTGATCGTGATTCGTGGGCTCGTGTGGATGACTCTTAGAGGCTTGATGTATGTGCGGCTCACAACATCATCCTTAAATCCGAATCAGCAAAGTTAGAACATTTAACTTGCAAGGTAACAGATCGATCTATTATATTTTACATACATTAGATGTAGTATAGAAACATGTTGATATGATCAACATGTAGTTCTTGCTCTATATATTTTAATTTTTGATTTAATGCCATATAATAATCATGTAATAGGATCTTAGATCTAGAGATTCTCCAATTTTATCAGATAAATTTTAATTTATTTTAGTCTTCCACTGCCTGATCTTGAAAAAGTTTCAAGATCTAACCCTGAAACCCTAGATCTGGTTCCTTCACTAGGATGGTGAGACATATTGATGTACTGACCTAATTTAATCAGTCGGATATCAGATCTGCTGATTTAGAGAAGACTTAAACTCAAATTTTTTTATTAAATATTAAGTCTAGAGGTCTTCCATCATTGTAGAGATGCGGGTGCCTTCTTGGCATTGATCGTTCTCGACTGATTACAGTGATTCGATTACATCGAGAAGGTACAACCACTCTATTGATATTTGATATCCTGGGATAGAGATGGGGTTGGGCCTAATAACTATTAGGTGAGGGTTTCAATGATTGCTTTACACCCGCTGGTGAACGTTGGGTCTGACTTAACTAAGAAATGTGCCAATAACTGTTAGGTAAGGTCACAGGACTTAGAGACCAAGTTCACTGCATCTTGCTTAGTGAAGTAATGGAGAAAGTGTTATCCACTCATTGGTCTGTACTCAACAATAACTATTAGGTGGGGTGTGTATAGATTAATGAGACTGTAGTATCCACTTAAAATCGATCGCGTATAGATTTTTATTTCTCCACTCGAGGAGTGTGGGAGATTCGAAGAAATAGTGGAAGCTTTTATTTATTTTTAAATTTTTTAGAACAAACAATCTTATAAGTATAAAAATCTAACTAAAAACTATTCTTTTTGCAGATAATCATGTTGAGTTCAAACCCCTTAGCTCGAATCTTCGATACAAATAAGTTGACCGGCATCAATTACAAAGACTGGCTCCAGAATCTAAGAATTATTCTCAATTTTGAAAAACTCATCCATATCCTAGATCAGGAAGCACCTGTGTTACTTGCTCGCCCATCTACTGATCAAAAAGCTGCACTTGAGAAGTGGATGGATGAAGATAATAAGATGAAGTGCTACATCATAGCATCTATGTCTAATGATCTTCAGCAACAATATTAAAATATGAGGATTGTCAGAGAAATGATGGTTTACCTGCAAGAGTTGTATGGTGAACAAAGTCACACAGCTCGCTTTGATGTCTCCCAAAGATTTTTTAAAGTGAAGATATGTGATGGGCAGTCTATTAACAATCATTGTCTGACAATGATCAAGGATATAGAGGAGCTTCAAAAGCTCGGTATGATCATAGATAAGAAATTGTATGTAGATCTGATCCTCTAGTCTCTTCCTAATTCATATGGGTAGTTCATCATGAACTACTATATGAATAAGATCGATGCTACTTTGCCTGAGTTATTGAATATACTGGTGACTGCAGAGGGTACCTTGAAGAGTTCAAGGGGCACAGTTCTAGCTGTGGAGCAGACTTCTTCCAAAAGAAAGTCTTCTTTTATAAAGAAGAAAAAAATTATGAAGAAGCAGAAGAACGAGGTCAAGCCTAAGAAAAAAATTCCAAAGAAGGCTGACAATAAAGAAAAATATTTTCATTGCAACGTCGAAGGCCACTAGAGGAAGAAATGTCCGGCCTGACGACTGTCAAGAGCAGAAAGAAAGATGGACATTCTAAAGGTATATCTGAAATGCTCATTATTGAAACTAATCTAATGATTTTCTCTTCTTCTAGTTGGGTTCTTGATTCTGGTTCAAGTGCTCATTTGTACACTTCAATGCAGGGTCTTGAAAAAGTAAGAGGACTGAGAGAAGGCGAGATCACTCTCTGAGTCAGCAATGGAGCAAGGGTTGCTACTATAGCCATCAGAACCTATCCTCTGCGACTACCGTTAGGAATTAGTTTATTTTTGAAAGACTATTATTATGTCCCTGTAGCCAGTAGAAATTTGATTTCTATCTCTGTGCTGGTATAGGATAACTATAATTTTTATTTCAATAAAGATATGTGTTCTATTTATTTTAAAAATAAACTTATAGCACATGCTTTCTTGACTGACGATCTTCACTATTTGCATATCGATGTAAATGTAAACATTAACGAGCAAATAATGAATGCCATAGGTGTTAGATGTATGTCCTAGAAGTCAATAAGACTGACACATTGTAATAAATCTAGGACACCATTTTATACTTAATACATTGATATGATTAATAAAAGAGCAAGTTTATTTTTTATTCAAGTGTGATGTGTCCTTGAATCGTCCATGAAATTAGCTTTCGATACATATTCTCAAAGAGTTGAGAATTGAAGATATGTATTTAATTTCTAAATACTTTCGATCATAGAATCATCATGAGGATGGTGATTGATCCAGATAGATCAGTGCACAGATCACTTCTTTTAAGATAGATGAGTCTCTAATCTATAGTGTAGAGATACTGGACGATGAGTGCAGGTAGTTGTTAGATAACAACAAGTACTGAGCATGACCATACGAGAGATCACTTGGATTTCTATTCAATCGTCAGTGATTGTCTCGATGTTATAGTTGTGTGAATAGTCTTTTGACCTAAGATTGTATTACTGCTCATAGTGAGGCTGCTAGAGTTTGACTGACACATAAACATAGATCTCAATGAGCCCTTATAGTGGATGTTGGCGATAATTGGTCCACTATAGGAGGAGGGTATACATCAAGATGAGATCTATCAATCTTGATAGAGAAGAGTAGTCCTATGAATTTTGAAAGGCTAAGTCCAAGAATCTAAGGCCTTAGTAGTATGATTGATGGAAAAGAATTTTCATAGAAATCACATTTAGACTTGAGCTGATCAAATCTATCATATGACTGATGATGAGGTTTGACGATTTATTCATGACCTGCCATCAAGTCGGAACTCATGATAGAGGGACTGAATCACACATTAACTACACCTAAAGGTTTATTTTAGTTCTACTAGGTTGCCACTACATACTGTTAGGTGTCACTAGTAGATTGTGAGAGCTTACTAGGATTGTTCTGGATCGACGATTCTTGATGAGTTAGAGTAAAATTATTTTGGTCCATTGAAAAGAGTTTCAATGATACTTTGATAGAGATCATTGTATATCTCACTACTAAATAGAATTCAACCTATGGGGTCACATAACAAAGGGATTAGGCTTGGAATTAGCTATTGAGCTTATGAAGTGTCAATTAGGTTTAAAAAAATCTGATTGGATTTAAGGTAACCTTGCTAGCACATGGTCCGTCCCAATTTTTCTTTTCGTTTGAATTTTTTATTTGATAAGATAATTCAAACTTAATTACCTACTAATAACCTACATGAATAAGATTCATTTGACTCCAATTATTGGGTGTCTAAGATTTTGGATCATATGAATTAAGGGTGCAAGTCTCTTATTAATTTCTTTGATAGTTATTATGGGGTGCCACCTTGATTGGATCAAGTTGGGCATGTCCTATAATTAGAGGGCCTTTTAATCTGATATGGGACATCACTTGGGTGCAAAAGAGGATATGTTTAATTGGGTGCAAGGGCTTCAAGAGTTGGCGCCTAATAGGATTCCTAATGTAAGTTAAATAACTTAAGTTATTAGAAAACCTAATGCAAGTAGGACTTGTATTATGAAATTGAGTAGGATTCAATCCTCAAACCTATTTTAAGGGACCTTCCCTAAGATCCCTAGAGCATCAAAATCAATAGTCCCATGCCACCTTTGGAGACCCCCACGCCCTCTCTTCCTCTCCTTTTTTCTTCTCCCTTGGCATCCCACATGTCCCACCTAGTTGGGACGTCCCACTTCTTCCTCACGCCCAACCTATTGGGCATCCCTCCATTGTTGGTTTTCAGAGTTTGGTAGCAGCACAAAGCAAGAGAGAAAGGCAAGAGAAGAAAAGAAGAAGAAGATCAAGAAAAGAGATCAAGTATTGATCGTGATCCAGACTTCGTTCAGACTCAACAAGATGAATTTTCTTAGAGAAGAAAATTCAATTTAAAGAGAGCTATTCTAGGTTGATCTCGAGTAGATACCCATAGAGATCGGACACTTATGTGGCTAGAAGAAAATCTCTTTTCTTTCATATCCAGATTTGAAGAAAAGGATTGCAAAATTGGTATGCAATTTGATTAAAATTTGAATTTCAGCATATGTCAATTTCAGCATATGAACTAGAACCTTGTAGTTTTATATTTTTATGCATGCATGATTTAGATTAAAAGTGTTGGTGCAAAAATCCGCTTGCGCCGGAGAAGCTGGAGCCGAGGGAGTCGCGGTCGCCGTCGGGACCTGCAAAAGAAGTCTAAACCGGAGGTGGGGTTGCTCCGGCAAGACCCTCCGACGCTCAAGTCAGTTCTCTGTCTCAACAAGAATGGAGTGCTCGAACGGAGAATTTAGCAGAGTTTTGAGGTAAAAATGAAAACTTATAGAATAACGTATCTGGGATCCCCCTTTTTATAGGCGGAGGGCTCAACAGACTGATAGCGACGTTCATAACCGTCTCGTAGTGGGCCGCCCACCGTCAGGAGGAATTTGTTGCGAGGAGTAGTGGAGTAGACCCGTGGCCTTCACTGCAGTGCGCCACGTGGAGTCTGCTGTAGGGAGTGGAGCGGCGTCCGTTGTCGCGACTTGCCAGCGGACGGAAGGATCGCACAGTATCCGTTACAGAAGGTGGAGCAGGATCGTGGGCATCATAGCGGTCTGCCTAGGAATAATGGAGCCGCGCTGGATCCATCGCAGGAAGTGGAGCAGGATCGTGGTGGTTGCTATGTTGCGCCAGAAAGTACAGATTTGTCGGCTGAAGTTCGGCAGTGGTCGGGGCTGGTGATGGAGCCTAGCACCTGTAGGAGCCCGGGCGGAGCCCTCCTTGTGATTGAAGTCGTGGGTGGAGCCCGGCTCCCGTAGGAGTCCGGGCGGAGTCCCCTGCAATTAAAGTCAGGTGCGAAGTCCGGCTCCCGTAGGAGTCCGGACGAAGCTTAGCAGCAGTTGAGGTTGGCGATGGAGCCCGGCTCCCGTAGGAGTCCGGACGGAGTCCTCCTTGAGGTCGGAGTCATGGGCGGAGTCCGGCTCCCGTAGGAGTCCGGGCGGAGTCCCCTGCAATTAAAGTCAGGTGCGAGGTCCGGCTCCGATAGGAGTCTGGACGAAGCTTACCAGCAGTTGAGGTTGGCGACGGAGCCCGGCTCCCGTAGGAGTCCGGGCAAAGTCCTCCTTGAGGTCGAAGTCGTGGGCGGAGCCCGACTCCCGTAGGAGTCCGGGCGGAGTCCCCTGCAATTAGAGTCAGGTGCGAGGTCCGGCTCCTGTAGGAGTCCGGATGAAGCTTACCAGCAGTTGAGGTTGGCTACGGAGCCCGGCTCCCGTAGGAGTCCGGGCAGAGTCCTCCTTGAGGTCGGAGTCGTGGGCGGAGCCCGGCTCCCATAGGAGTCCGGGCGGAGTCCCCTGCAATTAAAGTCAGGTGCGAGGTCCGACTCCCGTAGGAGTCCGGATGAAGCTTACCAGCAGTTGAGGTTGGCGACGGAGCCCGGCTCCCGTAGGAGTCCGGGCGGAGTCCTCCTTGAGGTCGGAGTTGTGGATGGAGCCCGGCTCCCGTAGGAGTCCGGGCGGAGTCCCCTGCAATTAAAGTCAGGTGCGAGGTCTGGCTCCCGTAGGAGTTTGGACGAGGTCTTCTTGCCATTGGGGGTCGTAGGCAGAGTTCGGCTCCTGTAGGAGTCTGGGCGAAGACTTCCTGCAATTGAAATCAAAAATGAAGTCCGGCTCCCGTAGGAGTCTGGACAAGGCTTTACCAGTGGCAGAAGTCGTGGATGGAGCCCGGCTCCTGTAGGAGTCCGAGTGAAGTCTTCCTTGCTGTAGAACTCTCGGACGGAGCCCGGCTCCTGTAGGAGTCCGGGCGAAGTTTTCCTTGTTGTAGAACTTTCGGACGAAGTCCGGCTCCCGTAGGAGTCTGAGCGAAGTTTTTCTTGTTGTAGAACTTCGCGGACGGAGCCCAGCTCCCGTAGGAGTCCGGGCGAGGTCTTCCTGCAATTTGAAATCAAAGGCGAAGTCTGGCTCCCATAGGAGTCCAGACCAGGCTTACCAGCGGCAGAAGTCATGGACGGAGCCCGGCTCCCGTAGGAATCCGGATGAAGTCTTCCTCGCTGTAGAATTCTCGGACGGGACCCAGCTCCCGTAGGAGTTCGGGCGAAGTTTTCCTTGTTGTAGAACTTCGCAGACGGAGCCCGGCTCCCGTAGGAGTCCGGGCGAAGTTTTCCTTGTTGTAGAACTTCGCGGACGGAGCCCGGCTCCCGTAGGAGTCCGGGCGAGGTCTTCCTGCAATTTGAAATCAAAGGCGAAGTCTGGCTCCCATAGGAGTCCAGACCAGACTTACCAGTGGCAGAAGTCGTGGACGGAGCCCGGCTCCCGTAGGAGTCCGGGCGAAGTCTTCCTCACTGTAGAATTCTCGGACGGAGCCCGGCTCCCGTAGGAGTCCGGGCGAAGTTTATTTTGTTGTAGAACTTCGCGAACGGAGCCCGGCTCCCGTAGGAGTTCGGGCGAAGTTTTCCTTGTTGTAGAACTTCGCGGACGGAGCCCGGCTCCCGTAGGAGTCTGGGCGAGGTCTTCCTGCAATTTGAAATCAAAGGCAAAGTCCGGCTCCCATAGGAGTCCAGACCAGGCTTACCAGCGACAGAAGTCATGGACGGAGCCCGGCTCCCGTAGGAGTCCGGGCGAATTCTTCCTCGCTGTAGAATTCTCGGACGGAGCCCGGCTCCCGTAGGAGTCCGGGCGAAGCGACGGGAGTTCACCAACGACAGTCGAAAGTCGGAAGAGACTTGCGAGGGTCGATCCCACCAAGAACTACAGCCAAGGGTATTTTATACCCAACACCAGTCCCCCCACTTTCGAGTTTGAATTTCAAATGAAGGAAGTACGGAGAAGTTGTCGCCGCCGAAGTTCTCCCCCTGACATCCGAGCGCAACCGTCCTGGGATATGTCGGCATTTAATGCACACATGCCAGAGCCCTTTTTCCAATTATAGCAACACGAAGAGTCTTTTCAGAACTCCCACCGAGATGTGATCCCAAGCGTCGTGCCATGGAAATCTGCGAACAGTCAATCCTCGATAGCGGTGAGTGGGACATGTGGGACACGTGGCAAGCACCGGTTGGACTAAAGATGCCCGCCATCATAATTGCGCTAAGATTCGCTACCTATTTAAACCCCCTGCCCTTCCCTCGAGGCTTTACTCCGCCAAAAGGATGGCACCTTTCTTCCATCTGAGAGCCTAGCTACTCAGCCACTCCCTCGGTGTCCCTGCCAACTTCGAGCATCCTCTGCGCCGGTCTTTGCCATCTTCAGCCCCCCGATTCCTCTCTAAGGGATTTCTCCGCCATATCCTCCACCCCGGAGGCCATCCTCAAGGGGATGTCGAGGGCTTGGAGGAAGGCAAGGAGGAGAGCAGCGGTCCGTGAGTTCTCCGATCATCGAGCGGCCGCTGAAGCTCCCCGTCGTTTCAAGGGGGGTTCGAGGAAGAATTCCTTCAACAACAAGGGTTTAATAACGGAGACCGCCGGTAAAGGTGTTCTGCCCGAGAATTTTAGAGTAGCAAGGCGGGGCGAAATCGGTCAGGAGGGCAGAGCTGTCGTCACAAGTTGCGGCGGGATCCTTGATGCCGTTGGGGCCGAGGGACCAGAAGCGGTCGGCGCCGACGGTGGGGCAGTAGAACTTGTTGCGGGGACGGTGGAAGTAGCGCATGCCGACCTTGCCGGAATGCTTTGGACGGTGGTTGTCACGGAGCATTCGGTGATATTGCATATCTCTGGCGACACCGCTGCCTCCGGGGTGACTCCGGTTCTTCTTGAAACAGGTCTTCGTTGTCGCTGCCGTCGCCCTGATTGCCCCCCGGAATCTATCCCATCCTTTTCCCCCCAGGGTTGGGATCTTGGAGGTGGAGCGAAATAAGATGGGGCAAGAGCCGATAGGTCTGCGACACACACTAGAAAACACAGTCGGGAAGGACAAGAATGGGAGGAGAAGTTTGCAGCTTGAAACGGTCTCCGGGGTATCCTTTCGAAGCCGTATTTCGAGCCTTGTAATAATGTATTCTTTTCTGGCCCTCCGGGTCTTGTAACGTACATCTTGTTAGTTGAAAAATGAGAAGGAGATTTTGTTACCTCATCCGCACCTTACATCGACTTGTTGCCTGTCGAACTTCCTTCTTCTTCTTTTTCTTTTTTTTTTTTTTTTTTTTGGCATCGTCCTAAGGTCACCGGTGGCCCTTTTATCCGTGTTGAATTATCGTTGGCCGAGCTCCTTTTCGACTTTTGCATCGCTCGAAGATACCCGGCTGCCATTGTATCAACCCATCTCTTCCGTCGGTGGCCGCAGGCTCGCCTGGGGCCATTCGGGTTTGGTGTCCCCCTCAGGGCTTGAGCCTGGAGATCCGAGCTTCTGTCACCCTAAGGAAGTTGTCCTATTTTGCGTCAAAAGCTTCCTTGAAGGCTGGGACTCCTGATGGGAGCCCCAACCCTTGCTGTGATAGGGTTCTCTGCACCTTGGACGCTGTTCATTTTCCAATCGTTGCTAATGTGGTCCATCGCCTTCCTTTTTCTTTTCGCTTGGAGTTTTTCTCCGCTCTCAGCGAGACTACGGAAGTTTGGCTCTCGTAGGCGAAGTCAGGGCGAAGTTCGGCTCCCGTAGGAGTCCGGGCGAAGTTCGACTCCCGCAGGAGTCCGGGCGAAGTCTTCTTGTAATTAAAGTAAGGTGCGAAGTCCGGCTCCCGTAGGAGTCCGGACGGAGCTTACCGGCAGTTGAAGTTGGCGACAGAGCCCGGCTCCCGTAGGAGTCCGGGCGGAGTCCTCTCGGAGTTGAAGTCATGGACGGAGCCCGGCTCCCATAGGAGTCCCCTGCAATTAAAGTCAGGTGCGAAGTCCGGCTCCCGTAGGAGTCCGAGCCTTCGGCTTCGCTCAATCTAGGGCGAGGTTCCCCTCCTGTCTCTAACAGGGTTGTGGAGACGCATATGGGCGTTGTGGGGCCTCTCCCCCCATCCGGTCTAAATGGAACCGGGCCTTCGACTTTGCTCAAGTTAGGGCGAGGTTCTCCTCCTGTCCCTAACAGGGCTGTGGGGGCGCATATGGGCGTTGCAGGGCCTCTCCCCCCATCCGGTCTAAATGGAACCGGGCCTTCGACTTTGCTCAAGTTAGGGTGAGGTTCTCCTCCTGTCCCTAACAGGGCTGTGGGGGCGCATATGGGCGTTGCAGGGCCTCTCCCCCCATCCGGTCTAAATGGAATCGGGCCTTCGACTTTGTCGGGATGAGGTTTCCCTTTCATTTTTGATACAGTTTGTTTGAATTGTCCAAAGACATATAGGTATGCAATTCTCAATCAAAACGTAATTACTGGTAGTACATCCGTAAGTTTTTCGAGCTCCACGGTCGCGGAAGGTCGGCTCCTCCGAGCTCCTTAAGATAATTGGTTCCGGACCGAACTACTTCTTTGACTTCATACGGTCCTTCCCAGTTTGGGACGAGCTTCCCTCGATCTGAGGTTGCGAGACAGCAGCTCGTCGAAGCACTAGATCTCCTGCTCTAAAGACTTTGTTCTTGACCCGGGCATTGTAGTATCGAGTGACTTTTTGTCTGTAGGCTGCCATTCGAACCTGAGCTATCTCCCATTTTTCTTCAAGCAGGTCGAGGTTGGCTTTGAGACTTCATGAATTTTGTTGTTCATCGAATGCCACGACTCGCGTCGATGGGAGTTTAAGCTCAATCGGGATGACGGCCTCCGTACCGAAGGCCAAAGCGAAGGGGGTTTCCCCTGTGGGCAGCCTCTGGGTAGTTCGGTACGCCCACAGTACATGGTAAAGCTCGTCCGCCCAAGTTTCCTTCGCTTTTTCGAGCCTTGTCTTAATCCTCTGCAAAAGGGTCCTGTTCGTCACCTCAGCTTCGTCGTTCGCCTGGGGATGGGCTACTGATGTGAAGTTGTGGGAGATGTTTAGATCTTCACAGAATTCGATGAATTTTGCTCCTACAAATTATCGTCCATTATCAGTGATTAGGGTTCTAGACAGACCGAACCTACACACGATCGACTTCCAGACAAAATCTTGCACTTTTGCTTCTGTGATTTTCGCTAGTGGTTCGGCTTCAACCCATTTGGTGAAGTAGTCGATCGCTACAAGGAGGAACTTCTTTTGCCCAGACGCCATGGGAAAGGGGCCAAGTATGTCCATCCCCTATTGCGCAAAAGGCCATGGGGCACTCAAGGGTGTGAGCTCGGTGGCGGGCTGTCTCTGGACGTTGGCGTATCTCTGGCATCGATCACACTTTTTGACATATTCAATCGAATCATGATGCATCGTTGGCCAGTAATATCCTTGGCTGAGCAACTTGTGGGATAAAGAACTAGCCCCCAAATGGTTTCTGCAAATTCCTTCATGTACTTCCCACAAGGCGTAGTCAGCTTCCGAGGGCCAGAGACATTTCAAGAGGGGCAAGGAGTATGATCTCTTGTACAATTTGCCCTCATAAAGGATGTACTGGGAGGCTTGATTTCGGAGCTTTCGAGCTTCCTTCGCATCTTGGGGGAGAACTCCATCTCTGAGATAGGTTATCAGTGGGTCGATCCAGCTGGGCTCGTGGTCAATCTCCATCACGGGCTGCGATTCTTCTGTACTTGGGTGTTTTAGAACTTCAAAGAGGATGCCTTTGGGCAATTCGGCCGGAGCCGATGTCGCCAGCTTGGAGAGAAGATCAGCCCTGATATTTTCCAACCTTGGGGTCTGTCTAATGTTGGAGCTGCTAAAGGAGGGGGTGAGCTCCTTTACCTTCTCAAGGTATTTGGCCATACTGTCCTCCCGCGCTTCGTAACTCCCGCTGACCTGCCCTACCACCAGCTGGGAGTCATTGTGCACTCGAAGCCGACTTAGTCCTGCGATCAGAGCTTCGTATTCCGCTCCATTGTTTATCGCGAGAAACTCGAAACGCAGAGCGTATTCCGCGATGACTCCCTCCAGACTGACCAAGATCAGGCCTGCACCTGCACCCGACATATTGGAAGATCCGTCCACATAGAGGGCCCAAAAGCGATCAGCGAGATCGGCCTCTTCTTCAGGGGAGTTTGGTTGGGACTTCAGGTCGCCAACTTCGCTTTGTTCAGGTTCAGCCTCCTCTGGGATGGTACACTCTACTATGAAATCTGTCAGTATTTGGGCCTTTACTGCTGGCCTGGGTCGATAGTGGATGTCGAATTTCGTGAGCTCGATCGCCCATTTCGCCATCCTTCCGGAGGTGTCCGCTCGGTGCAAAACTGCCTTGATTAGTTGGTTGGTGAGTAGCGTCACGGTGTGCCCTTGAAAGTAGGATCGAAGTCTCCGGGCTGCAATCAACAAAGCGTAAGTCAATTTTTCTAGTTTGGTATACCTGGTCTCGGCATCCCTCAACACGCGGCTAACATAGTAGATCGACCGCTGGACTTTCGTCTCTTCTTTGACAAGAACGGCTGCGAGGGCCATGGGAGAGACCACCAGGTACAAAAATAGCTCCTCCCCAAGTTCAGGCTTTGCCAACAGCGGAGGTGATCCAAGGTAGCCCCTTAATTCTTCGAACGCCTATTGGCATTCAGAGGTCCAACAGAAGTTCTTCGGTTGCTTGAGGGTTTGAAAGAAGGGCAAGCACCATTCGGCCGACCTTGCGACAAAGCGATTAAGTGCCGCTATCCTCCTCGTGAGGCGCTGAATCTCTTTTATCGACTTTGAGACGGCCATCTCCTGGATGGCGTGAATTTTTTCTGGATTGGCCTCGATCCCCGCCCCGACACCATGAAGCCCAGGAACTTTCTTGAGGTTACGCCAAAAGCGCATTTAGTTAGGTTCAGCTTCATTTTATATTTTCGGAGAGCGTCGAAGGTCTCCTTGAGGTCGGCGACATGATCTCTGGAAGATTTGCTTTTTACTAGCATGTCGTCCACGTAGACTTCCATGTTACGGCCGATCTGCTCTTTGAAGATTTTGTTCACCAACCGCTGGTAGGTTGCGCCCGTATTCTTGAGGCCGAAAGGCATGACCCTGTAACAATAAAGGCCACGATTAGTGATAAAAGCTGTCTTTTCTTCATCTTCCGGTGCCATTCTAATTTGATTATAGCCGGAGAACGTGTCCATGAAGGTGAGGAGCTCATGGCCCGAGGTCGCATCCACCAGTTGATCGATTCTGGGAAGGGGGTAGCTGTCCTTCAGACAGGCCTTATTCAGCTTTTTGAAGTCTATGCACATCTTCCACTTGCCGTTTGCCTTTTTGACCAGGACCACGTTGGAAATCCAATCAGGATAATTGACTTCCTTAATGAATCGGCCTTAAGGAGCTTATCCACTTCCTCAGCTATCGCCTTCTGCCTGTCTGGAGCATGACTTCGGATTCTCTCTTTCATCGGTCGTTGCTTTGGATCGACGGCCAGATGATGCTCCATGACCTCCGTGTCGATCCCCGGCATGTCCGCTGGAACCCAAGCGAAAATGTCCGCATTCTTTTGTAGAAAATCAATGAGACGCATCCGCACCTCCTCCCCTAGGTTAGAGACGATCATTACTACATGCTCCGTGTTCCCGTCGTTCAAAGGGATTGGAACCAGACCTTCGATTGGGGCACCCCTCTCTTCGGTGAGGTCATCGCGAGCGTCCACTCCATCGACGGGGCAGGAATCAGATTGATCGCCTCTTTACAAGGTTATATTGTAGCAGTGTCTGGCCAGGGCTTGGTCTCCCCAGACCTCTCCGGTCCCCTGGCTGGTGGGGAACTTCAACTTCAAATGGTAGGTCGATACGACGGCTCGGAGAGCATTGAGGCCAGGTCAGCCGAGGATTGCATTATAGGCGGATGGCGCCTTCACCACCAAAAAATTCACCAGAGCCCTGGATTGCCTTGGATATTGACCTGCGGCCACAGTCAAAGTTATTATTCCTTCCGTCGGAACGGTGTCGTCGGTAAACCCTACCAAGGGGGAGCTAATCGACCTCAGATGACCGTCAAGAGTGGGCATTCTTGAAAAGACGTCGTAGAACAAGATGTCGGCTAAACTTCCATTGTCGACAAGAATGCGACGGATGTCATAATTTGCTATATTCAAGGAAACTACGACCGCATTGTTATGAGGGAATTGAACTCCCTGAGTGTCTTCTTCGGTAAAGGTTATGGGCTCTTCAGTCTTTTGTCGCTTGGGAGATACAGCCGGTATGTTGGTCGTTTCCTGCCGGGATCCTCCGGAGATGGTATTGGTGGAATCCATCGGAGGCCAATCATCCGGCCCCTCCATGCCGGCGACCATAGCCAGAGAATGCGGGGCCTGGGATATGGCTGCGGAGACCGTGGGTAGCTGTGCAGATGCTTCGCGAGAAGGCTTCAGACGAGGATCTCGTGGGGGAAAGAAGGAGTGGGTGCCGGAGGAGACGATCGGAGGCGGCTCCGTTGAGCGTTCCTTTAAGAATAAGGGTACTACGAAGACACAGCCTTTCCTCTAACGCCAATCCTGTGGGTGCAAAAATCAGCTTGTGCCGGAGAAGCTGAAGCCGAGGGAGTCGCGGTCGCCGCCGGAACCTGCAAAAGAAGTCTAAACCGGAGGTGGGGTTGCTCCGGCAAGACCCTCCGATGCTCAAGTCAGTTCTTTGCCTCAACAAGAATGGAGTACTCGAACGGAGAATTTAGCAGAGTTTTGAGGTAAAAATGAGAACTTATAGAATAACGTATCTGGGGTCTCCCTTTTTATAGGCGGAGGACTCAACAGACTGATAGCGACGTTCATAACCGTCTCATAGTGGGTCGCCCACCGTCAAGAGAAATTTGTTGCGAGGAGTAGTGGAGTAGACCCGTGGCCTTCACTGCAGCACGCCACGTGGAGTCTGCTGCAGGGAGTGGAGCGGCGTCCGTTGTCGCGACTTGCCAGCGGACGGAAGGATCACACATTATCCGTTACAGAAGGTGGAGCAGGATTGTGGGCATCATAGCGGTCTGCCTGGGAATAATGGAGCCGCACGGGATCCGTCGCAGGAAGTGGAGCAGGATCGTGGTGGTTGCTGTGTTGCACCAGAAAGTACAGATTTGTCGGCTGAAGTTCGGCAGTGGTCGGGGCTGGTGACGGAGCCTGGCACCTGTAGGAGCCCGGGCGGAGCCCTCCTTGTTATTGAAGTCGTGGGCGAAGCCCGGCTCCCGTAGGAGTCTGAGCGGAGTCCGCTGCAATTAAAGTCAGGTGCGAAGTCCGGCTCCCGTAGGAGTCCGGATGAAGCTTAGCAGTAGTTGAGGTTGGCGACGGAGCCCGGCTCCCGTAGGAGTCCGGGCGGAGTCCTTTTTGAGGTCAGAGTCATGGGCGGAGCCCGGCTCCCGTAGGAGTCCGGGCGGAGTCCCCTGCAATTAAAGTCAGGTGCGAGGTCCGGCTCCCGTAGGAGTCCGGATGAAGCTTACCAGCAGTTGAGGTTGGCGACGGAGCTCGGCTCCCGTAGGAGTCCGGGCGAAGTCCTCCTTGAGGTCGGAGTCGTGGGCGGAGCCCAGCTCCCGTAGGAGTTCGGGCGGAGTCCCCTGCAATTAGAGTCAGGTGCGAGGTCCGGCTCCTGTAGGAGTCCGGACGAAGCTTACCAGCAGTTGAGGTTGGTGACGGAGCCCGGCTCCCGTAGGAGTCCAGGCGGAGTCCCCTGCAATTAAAGTCAGGTGCGAGGTCCGGCTCCCGTAGGAGTCCGGACGAAGCTTACCAGCAGTTGAGGTTGGCGACGGAGCCCGGCTCCCGTAGGAGTCCGGGCGGAGTCCTCCTTGAGGTCGGAGTCATGGGCGGAGCCCGGCTCCCGTAGGAGTCCAGGCGGAGTCCCCTGCAATTAAAGTCAGGTGCGAGGTCCGGCTCCCGTAGGAGTTTGGATGAGGTCTTCTTGCCGTTGGGGGTCGTAGGCGGAGTTCGGCTCCTGTAGGAGTCTGGGCGAAGACTTCCTGCAATTGAAATCAAAAATGAAGTCCGGCTCCCGTAGGAGTCTGGACAAGGCTTTACTAGCAGCAGAAGTCATGGACGGAGCTCGGCTCCCGTAGGAGTCCGGGCGAAGTCTTCCTTGCTGTAGAACTCTCGGACGGAGCCCGGTTCCCGTAGGAGTCCGGGCGAAGTTTTCCTTGTTGTAGAACTTCCGGACGGAGCCCGGCTCCCGTAGGAGTCCGGGAGAAGTTTTCCTTGTTGTAGAACTTCGCGGATGGAGCCCGGCTCCCGTAGGAGTCCGGGCGAGGTCTTCCTGCAATTTGAAATCAAAGGCGAAGTCCAGCTCCCATAGGAGTCCAGACCAGGCTTACCAGCGGCAGAAGTCGTGGACGGAGCCCGGCTCCCGTAGGAGTCCGGACGAAGTCTTCCTCGTTGTAGAATTCTCAGATGGGGCCCGGCTCCCATAGGAGTCCGGGCGAAGTTTTCCTTGTTGTAGAACTTCGCGGACGGAGTCCGGCTCCCGTAGGAGTCTGGACGAAGTTTTCCTTGTTGTAGAACTTCGCGGACGGAGCCTGGCTCCCGTAGGAGTCCGGGCGAGGTCTTCCTGCAATTTGAAATCAAAGGCGAAGTCCGTCTCCCATAGGAGTCCAGACCAGGCTTACCAGTGGCAGAAGTCGTGGACGGAGCCCGGCTCTCGTAGGAGTCCGGGCGAAGTCTTTCTCACTATAGAATTCTCGGACAGAGCCCAGCTCTCGTAGGAGTCCGGGCGAAGTTTTTCTTGTTGTAGAACTTTACGTACGGAGCCCGGCTCCCGTAGGAGTCCGGACGAAGTTTTCCTTGTTGTAGAACTTCACGGACGGAGCCCGGCTCCCGTAGGAGTCCGGGCGAGGTCTTCCTGCAATTTGAAATCAAAGGCAAAGTCCGGCTCCCATAGGAGTCCAGACCAGGCTTACCAGCGGCAGAAGTCGTGGACGAAGCCCGGCTCTCGTAGGAGTTTGGGCGAAGTCTTCCTCGCTATAGAATTCTCGGACGGAGCCCGGCTCCTGTAGGAGTCCGGGCGAAGCGACGGGAGTTCACCAACGGCAGTCGAAAGTCGGAAGAGACTTGCGAGGGTCGATCCCGCCAAGAACTTCGGCCGAGGGTATTTTATACCCAACAAAAAGTATTTTAATTTTTTATTCCACTATGATCTTTAGAAAATAAAATTTTGAAACACACATGCATGCCCCTAACCTCAAATTCCTACAGTGGTATCAGAGCTATGGGTTTCATATTGCTGAAATTATCATACATGTTTTGAAAAGAGTTTTAAAATCTAATTTTTTCTTGATATATGAGATGTATAGATGAATCTTTAAATCAAAAATTTATTTTTGGATTTGATTTTAGAATATATAGCTGATATGTAAAAGCACGCATAGATCTAAATTTTGATATAGAATTGTTTCTAGTTCATGTTCACATGATATGTAGATGCATGCATGAACCTGAAATTTTATATGATCTGATTTATAATTCATACATGAGATATGTGATTGCATTCTTAGGTCATAAGATTACTTTTGATATGATCCATGATTAGTATATGAGATATATGATATCATGTAATAGATCTGAATTTTATTTAGATCTGAATTTTTCATGTATATATATGATATATGTTTGTATGTAAAATCTAAAAATTATTTTCATGATTTAAAATTTACTTTTATGTAAAGAATTTAGATCTAAAATTTAATTTAGAATCTAAAATTTGTGTTTGTGCATGAGGATTTTAGTTATGAAAAAATCATAAATTAAATCATGTAATAGGATTGCATCTAAGATTTTTGATTTAAGTCATATGGGTCTAATTTGATTAAGTAATTGATCAAATCGAGTCAAGTATTGATTAGGCTCAAATCAATTAAGTTAAATAATCATGCAATTATTGTTGATCAAATTGATTGAGTCTCATATGTAGAATCGATTAACCTAAGGACCTAATTTGGCTCATTGGTTTAAGCCCTATTCATTTGAGTTAACCTGTTTAGACCAATTGACCTATTGGTATATAAGGTAAGTAACTGAGATGTAGTTATTTAATTGATTCCATTCACTTACTTGATCAATTTATTGATGTCTAAGAAAAGCAACGGAGAGACCTCCACTGATCTCGACTTACCTGATCAATTTGAAAGATTGTATCTTAAATTGGGTTGCTTAGCGGTTTGACTTAGCCCATGCTAATTAGATCGATCATATGATAGCTGATTAGATGAGATCTAAATCTAAATCTTCCCACAAATATTAAGTCCATAGGTCTTCCACCGTTGTAGATGTGTGGGCGTGCTACCGATGTTGATTGTTCTCGTCTGGTCACAGTGGTTCAGTTGCATCGAAAACACACAACCACTCTATTAGCAAAGAGTTGCTCTAGGGTAAGGATGGGGTTGGACCCAATAACCGTTAGGTGAGGGACCCAATGACGGTCTTGCACCTAGTTGTGAATGGTGGGTTAGGCTTAACTAAGAAGTGTGGGCAATAATTGTTAGGTGAGCCCACATGACTTAGAGATCAAGTCGCTATAATATGCTTAGAGAAGCATCTGAATAAAAAGTTGCCTATGCATCGGTGTATATGTTACCAATAACTGTTAAGTGAGGTGTATGGCATCGGTGGGACCGCAGCGCCCACTAGGAATCTTTTATCGCGTTAGGATTTTTATTTTCTTCTCAGAGAGTGGAGGGATCCGATAAATTAGTGGGAGTCATTATTTACATCTTAAAGTTCCTAGAAGCAAATATAACATTAAGTACAAAAGTCTAGCTTGAATCTCTACTCTCGCAATTAAACTATGTCAGCCTCAAATCCTCTAGCCCTCATCTTTGAAACCAATTGTTTGACTAGTATAAATTATAAAAACTGGCTCAAAAATTTCAAGATTGTCCTGACCTCCAAAAAATTAGATCATGTACTCGATCAAGAACTCATAGTGTTACCAAACCGTCCTACTATTGAGTAAAGGATTGCTTTTGAGAAGCAGATGGATGAAGACAGTTGGGTTAAGTGTTATGTGCTGGCGTCTATGTCAAACAAGTTACAAAACCAACAAAAGCATATACCTACTGTCCGAGTTATGATCACTTACCTGCAAGAGTTATATGATGAGCAGAGCCATACAGCGCACTTCGAGATATCCAAAAGATTCTTCAATTTGAAGATGCGTGAAGGACAGTCAGTCCATGAGTACTGTATGACAGTGATCAAAGACATTGAGGAGCTTGAGAAGCTTGAGCTAGAAATATAAAAAGAATTACCAATGGATCTGATCCTTCAATTCCTTATGAGTTCATAATGATCACTCACCTACAAGAGTTGTATGGTGAACAGAGCCATACAACGTACTTTGAGGTATCTAAAAGATTCTTCAATCTGAAGATGCGTGAAGGACAGTCAGTCTATGAGCACTATATGACAGTGATCAAGGACATTGAGGAGCTTGGGAAGCTTGAGCTAAAAATATAAAAAGAATTGCCATGGATCTGATCCTTCAATCCCTTATGAGTTCATATAGTCAACTTATTATAAATTTTCATATGAATAAGCTCGATTGCACAATATCCAAACTGGTCAACACGTTGGTCACTACGGAGGGAATCTTGAAGAGTTTAAGGGGCACTGTTCTCACTGTGGAGAGGACTTCTTTCAAGAGAAAGTCTACTGGGAAGAAGAAGGTGAAAATTTACTAAGAAGCAAAAAAAGGAGAGCAGGCCAAAGAAAAAAGTTTCTAGTAAGATCGAAGCAAAGAAAAAATATTTTCACTGTCATGCTGAAGGCCACTGGAGAAGGAACTGTCTAAAATATCTGAAGAGCCTAAAGATCAAAAAGGGTGATAAACCTTTCAAAGGTATGCTCGTAATTGAATCTAACCTTACGGTTTCTTCTACTTCTAGTTGGGTACTAGACTCTGGCTCGAGTGCTCATATATGTACCTCAATGCAGGGTCTGATAAAAAGTAGGAGGTTGAGGAAAGGTGGCATGATCCTTCAGGTCAGCAATAGAGCAAAAATTACTGCAGAGGCTGTTGGCACTTATCCTCTATGATTATCATTTGATTTTAGATTAGATTTAAAGGACTGTTATTATGTTCCTGTAGCTTGTCAGATTTGATTTCTGTATAGCACAGAAAGATTTTAAAATTAGTTTCAATAAAAACTTTTATTTTATTTATTTATGAAATAAATTAGTTACATAAGATCTTTTAATTGATAGTCTTTATCACTTGCATATTGATACGAATGTGAACTTAAACGAGCAAATAGTGAGTGCCATAAGAGATCCAGAGATGAAATTAACCAGAAGTACTTGTAGCACCATAGACTAGGCCATATTGGAGAGGATAGGATAAACAGACAGGAAAAAGATGAGATCCTTGGCATTCTTAATCCAGAGTCGTATCTAGCTTGCAAATCTTGCCTTCGAAAAAAATGGCCAAGTTACCCTTTGTAGGACATGGGGAAAGGGCCACTGAGTTACTTGCTCTGGTACACACCGATGTATGTGGGCTATTTGATGTGCAAACCAAGGATGGTTATGCCTACTTCATTATCTTTACCGATGATCTGTCTAGGCATGAGTATGTATATCTGATGAAACACAAGTCTAAGGTCTTTGAAAGGTTCAAAAAATTCAGACATGAAGTAGAAAAATAAACAAATAAATTCATTAAGATTCTTCGATCGGATCGAGGTGGTGAATATCTTAGTCAAAAATTTTTGAGATATCTTAAGGACAATGGTATAGTTTCTCAATGGATGCCTCCTGGAATACCTCAGCTCAATTGGATATCCGAAAGGAGGAACAGGACCCTATTGGATATGGTCAGGTCCATGATGAGTTTCACTGATCTATCCTTATATCTTTGGAGACATACCTTATTAACCGTAATTCATTTATTGAATAGGGTTCCATCAAAATCTGTTTCTTCCACACCGTATGAGATATGGTTTGGTAAGAAGCTAAGTCTAGGTTATCTAAAAACTTGAGGATGTCCGGCCTATATCAAGAGACAGATGGTGGATAAATTAGAGGATAGATCTACTATAGCTTGCTTTATAGGATATCCTAAAGAATCCATAGGATACTACTACTTTTCACAAGATCACATTGTGATTGTGAGTCGAAACGCCATATTTCTAGAAAAATAGTTTATCCAGGATGATGGCAGTAGAAGGTTAGTCGAGCTCGAAGAGAAGGTCTCTAAAGAGCCAAAAGCTATAGATCCTCAAGAACCCATTGTCCATGAGCCAGTAGTAGATATTCCTCAACTATCTCGTAGATCTAGCAGGGTCTCCTGACCTCCTGAAAGGTACATGGGTATGCTTATGGAGGAAGTAAAGAAAATATTCCTTCTGGAAGATAAGGATCATGGTGATAATCTTAATACCTTTAACAAGACGATGTCTGACATCGATTCTAAAAAATGATTAGATACTATGAAGTCAAAAATTGACTCGATGCACTCGAATCAAGTTTGGACCTTAGTGGATCTACCTGAGCGTATTGTACCCATTAGGTATAAATGGATCTACAAAAAGAAGATAGATGCCGATGGTAAGGTAGAGACCTATAAAGCTAGGCTTGTGGTTAAAGGTTATAGTCAGCATGAGGGTATTGACTATCAGAAATTTTTTTCATCCGTAGTCATGCTAAAATCCATCCGCACTCTGCTTGCTATTGCAACTTACTATGATTATAAAATTTGATAGATGGATGTAAAAACTATCTTCCTAAATGGATATCTTGAGGAAAATATCTATATGGAGCTGCCTATAAGTTTCACATCTGGTGATGGTGATCACAGAGTCTACAAGTTGTAAAGATCTATATACGGATTAAAGTAAGATTCTCGGAGTTGGAACCATCATTTTGATGAAGTGATCAAATTGTTTGATTTCATCAAAAATGAAAAGGAACCATATGTATATAAAAGAGTCAGTGAAAGCGTAATAACATTCCTCATATTGTACGTGGATGATAGTCTCCTCATTGGGAATGATATTCCCATGCTGATCACAATCAAAAGATGGTTGTTTAAGAAATTCTTCATGAAAGATCTAAGAGAAGTATCTTATATTCTTAGAATAAAGGTCTATAAGGATAGACCTAAACGAATGCTAGGCCTATCACAAAAGCTGTACATAGAGAAAGTGCTGAAGAGGTTCAGCATGAAAAACTTCAAAAGAAAACTCTTATCTCTTAGGCATGGTATTAATCTTTCCAAGATGATGTGTCCTACCATATCTGAGAAAATACAGTGCATGAGCAAGATTTCTTATGCCTTGACAATAGGGAGCCTCATGTACACCATGCTGTGTACTCGACTTGATATTGCCCTTACTGTAAGTGTCACGAGCAGGTATCAGTCGAATCTAGATGAAAAGTACTAGATAGCTGTGAAAAACATCCTTAAGTACTTAAGAAAGACTAAGGATTTGTTCTTGATCTTTGAAGGAGATTCTGAGTTGCGAGTTGAGGGGTATACTGACTCAGACTTTATGTCTGATTTTAATGATAGAAAGTCTACATAGGATATGTGTTCATTTGCAATGGTGGCGCAGTCAGCTAGAAGAGTTTCAAGCAACCCATCACAGTGGATTCGACCACGGAGGCTGAGTATGTCGCTACTTCATATGCTACAAAAGAAGACTTCTGGTTCAAGAAGTTCATCGCAGAACTTAAAGTTATGACATCAGATGCCATACCACTCTACTGCGACAACAATGGAGCCATAGCGCTTGCTAAGGAGCTGAGGTTTCATCAAAAATTGAAGTACATCGAGCGATGGTATCACATCATACATGACTATCTCGAAAAAAAATATGTCTAGGTGCGAAGAGTAGACTCCATAGACAATGTGGCAGACCTACTAACTAAGCAGTTGAGCCAACCAAAAATGGAAGTTCACCTTAAGAAGATGGGACTTACATTTGTAGCCAATTGGCTTTAGTCCTAGTTAGAGATTGTTAGATGTATGTCCTAGAAGTCACTAATGCTGATATATTATAATAAATCTAGGACATAATTTTATACTTAATATATTGATATGATCAAGAAAAGGGCATGTTTATTTTTCATTCAAGTTTGATGTGTCCTTGAATCATCCATGAAATCAGCTTTCGATACATATTTTCAAAGAGTTGAAAATTGAAGACATATATTTAATTCCTAAATATTTTCGATCATTGAATCATCATGAGGACGGTGATCGATCCGGATAGATCGATGCATAAATCACTTTTTTTGGAGTAGATGAGTCTCTAGTCTATAGTGTAGAGACACTAGATGATGAGTGTGGATAGTTGTTAGAGAACAACTAGTACTGAGCGTGACCATATGAGAGATCACTTGGATTTCTATTCAATCATCAGTGATTGTCTCGATGCTGTAGTTGTGTGAATGGTCTTTTGACTTGAGATTGTACTACTGCTCGTAGTGAGGCTACTGGAGTTTGACTGACACATAAATATGGATCTCAATGAGCCCTTGTAGTGGATGTTGGCATCAGTTGATCCACTGTAGGAGTAGGGTGCACATCAAAATAGGATCTATTAATCTTGATAGAGAGAAGTAGTCCTATGAGATTTGAAAGATTAAGTCCAAGAATCTATGGCCATAGTAGTGTGATTGATGAAAAAAAAATTTCATAGGAATCACATTTAGACTTGAGCTAATCAAATCTATCATATGACTGATGATGAGGTTTGACGATTTATCCATGACTTGCCATCAAGTCGGGACTCACGATAAAGAGACTGAATTATACGTTAACTACACCTAGAGATTTATTTCAATTCTACTAGGTTATCACTATATATTGCTAGGTATCACTAGTAGATTGTGAGAGCTCACTAGGGTTGCTCTGGATCGACAATCTTTGATGAGTTAGAGTAGAATTATTTCGATCCATTAAAAAGAGTTTCAATGATACTTTGATAGAGATCATTGTATATCTCACTATCAGATAGAATTGAACCTATGGGGTCACACAACAAAGCGATTAGGCCTAGAATTAGCTATTGAACTTATGAAATGTCAATTGGATTTAGAGAAATCTGATTGAATTCAAGGTAATTTTGCTAGCACATGGTTGGATCCAATTTTTTTTTCTATTTGGATTTCTTATTTGATAAGATAATTTAAACTTAATTACCTACTAATAATCTATATGAATAAGATTCATTTGACTCTAATTGTTGGATTTCTAAGGTGTTGGATCATATGAATTACGGATGCAAGTTTCTTATTAATTTTTTTGATAGTTATTATGGGGCGCCACCTTGATTGGATCAAGTTGGGCGTGTCCTATGATTAGAGGGCCTTTTAATCCGATATGGTGTATCCCTTAGGTGCAAAAGAGAGTATGTTTAATTGGGTACAAGGGCTCCAAGAGTTGGCACCTAATAGGATTCCTAATGTAAGTTAAATAACTTAAGTTATTAAAAAATCTAATGCAAGTAGAACTTGTATTATGAGATTGAATATGATTCAATCCTCATGCCTATTTAAAGGGACCTCTCCTAAGGTTTCTAGAGCTTCAAAATCAGTAGCCTCATGCCACCTTTGGAGACCCCCACGCCCTCTCTTCCTCTCCCTTTCTCTTCTCCCTTAGCATCCCACACGTCCCACTTAGTTGGGATGTCTCACTTCTTCCTCATGCCCAAGCTGTTGGGCAACCCTCCATTGCTAGTTTCTAGAGTTTGGTAGCAGCACAAAGCAAGGGAGAAAGGCAAGAGAAGAAGAAAAGAAGAAGATTAAAGAAAGAGATTAAGTATTGATCGCGATTCAGGCTTCGTTCAGATTCAGCAGACTGAATTTTTTTAGAGAAGAAAATTCAATTTGAAGAGAACTTTTCTAGGCTGATTCTGAGTAGATACCCATAGAGGTTGGATACTTGTGTAGCTAGAAAAAAATCTCTTCTCTTCTAAATTCATGTTTGAAGAAAAAGATTGCGAAACAGGTATACAATTTGATCACAATCTGAATTTCAGCATATGTCAATTTCAGCACATGAACTAGATCCTTATGGCTTTATATTTTTATGCATGCATGATTCAGATTAAAAATATTTTAATTTTATATTCCACTGCAGTATTTAAAAAATAAATTTTGAAATATACATGCATGTCTCTAACCTTGAATTCCAACAGTAGAGTTTAAGAGACCTAGAAATAGGATCAACCAAAAGTATCTGTGACACCTTAGGCTAGGTCATATTTGAGAAGATAGACTCAACAAACTGAAGAAAGATGATCTTTTTGGACTATTGACTTCTGAGACTTATCCAGTCTGTGAATCATATCTTCAAGAAAAAATGATCAAGCTATCCTTGTGGGACAAGAGGAAAGAGCCACTAAGATATTAGCCCTGGTATACACTGATGTGTGTGGTCCATTCGATATACAAGCTAGGGATGGCTATATCTACTTCATAAACTTTACCAATGATTATTCACAATATGGATTAGTATATCTGATGCATCAAAAGTCTGAAACCTTTGAAAAGTTCATAGAATTCAGACATGAAGTGAAAAAATAGATTGAAAAACCCATAAAGGTTCTTCGATCAGATCAAAGAGGAGAATATCTTAGTGAAAAATTTTGAATCTATCTCAAAAATAATGGTATAGTCTCACAGTGGGCACCTCCAGAGACACCTCAGCTCAATGGGGTATCCGAAAGGAGGAATCAAACTCTATTAGATATGATCTGATCTATGATGAGCTTCACAGACCTTTTTGACTTTCTTTGGGGATATGCATTGCTTTCTATAATTCATCTTTTGAATTGGGTTCCCTCTAAATCTATTTCTACTATACTATATGAGTTATAGCATGGTAAGAAGTCAACTCTTGGGTACCTCAAGATTTAGAAATGTCCGACCTATGTCAAGCGATAGTAGGCGGACAAATTAGAGGCTAGATCCTTTAGGACTCACTTTATAGGGTGTCCTAAAGAAACTATGAGATACTATTTCTATTTTCCTGAAGATCACAATGTGATTGTGAGTCATTATAACGTATTCTTGAAAAAAAAATTTATCCAAGATGGAGATAGTAGGAGGAAGATTGAGCTCGAAAAGAAAGTCTTTGAAGAGCATCGAGTCCAAGAACTTGAACCCAATAACAATCTAGTAGATGTGATACCTCTTCCATCTCGTAGATCAAGTAGGATCTTCCATCCTCCTGAAAGATACTTGGATATTCTTACAGAAGATTTAGAGGAAGCGTTCCTTGTGGGAGATAGGGACATTAGAAATGATCCCAAAATCTACGATGAGACAATGTTAGATGTAACCTCCGAGAAATGGATGGAAGCGATGAAGTTAGAAATTGACTCCATGCATTCCAACTAGATTTGATCCTTAATAGATCCACCTGAAGGTATTATACCTATTGGGTGTAAATGAATTTACAAAAGGAAGATTGGGTCGGATGGTAAGATAGAGACCTATAAGGCAAGGCTAGTCGCGAAAAATTATAGTCAACGCAAAGGCATTGACTATCATGAAATCTTTTCACCTGTAGCCATGTTGAAATCCATCCATTCTCTACTTACCATAGCAGCATTTCATGATTATAAAATTTGACAGATAGATGTGAAAACTGCCTTCCTAAATGGATATCTTGAGGAAGATATCTATATGGAGCCGTCTCTGGGTTTCACATCTAGTGATAGTAATCACAAGGTTTGTAAACTGCAAAGGTCCATTTATAGACTCAAGCAAGCATCTCAGAGTTGGAACACTCGCTTCAATGATGTGATTAAAATATTTGATTTCATCAAAAATAAGGTGGACTTGTGTGTGTACAAAAAGGTTAGTGAGAGCACCATCATATTCCTCGTATTATACATGGATGACATCCTCCTGATTGAGAATGTTATTCCCATACTGATGTCGGTCAAAGTATAGTTGTCGAAAGACTGCAAAGGTCTATTTATAGACTCAAGCAAGCATCTCAGAGTTGGAACACTCGCTTCAATGATGTGATTAAAATATTTGATTTCATCAAAAATAAGGTGGACCTATGTGTGTACAAAAAGGTTAGTGAGAGCACCGTCACATTTCTCGTATTATACGTGGATGACATCCTCCTGATTGAGAATGTTATTCTCATGCTGATGTCGGTCAAAGTATGGTTGTCGAAAGAGTTCACCATGAAAAATCTAGGAGAAGCTTCTTACATTCTTGGTATAAAGGTCTATAAAGATAGATCTAAGAGAATGATAGGACTCTCACAGCATATGAACATAGAGGAGGTGCTGAAGAAGTTCAGCATGAAAAAATTCAAGAGAGGTCTTTTGCCCCTTAGACAGGGCATTCATCTCTCCAAGAAGATGTGCCCTGACACACCTGAGAAGATCCAACGTATGAGCAAGGTCCCTTATGCTTCAGCAATAGGAAGCCTCATATATGCCATGTTATGTACACATCCTGATATAGCACTTACCGCTAGTGTCACGAGTAGATATTAGGCAAATCCAAATGAAGAACACTGGATTGCTGTTAAAAATATCATTAAGCACTTAAGAATGACTAAGGATTTAATGTGGGTCTTTGATGGAGGATCGGAGCTAAAAGTTGAGGGATACATCGATTCATATTTTATGACTGATGTCGATGATAGAAAGTCTACATCGGAGTGTATCTTCTTATGCAATGATGGTGTGGTTAGCTGGAAGAGTTCTAAGCAACTGATCATTGTAGATTCGATCATGAAAGTCGAGCACATCGCCGCCTCTGAAGTTGCTAAAGAAGGCTTTTAGTTTAAGAAGTTCATTACAGAGCTGGGTGTGATGCCATCAAATGCCATTGTACTACACTGCGACAACAAAGGCACCATAACCCTCGCTAAGGAGCCCAGGTCTCATCAGAATTCTAAGCACATAGAGCAGTGATTTCACATCATATGCGAATACCTCGAGAAGAAGTTTATCGAGGTGTAGAGAGTCGACTCCACACTGAATGTGACGGACTCACTGACCAAGCCTCTCAACCAGCAGAAGATCGAAGCTCACCTTGAGAAGATGGGTCTTAGGTATATGGCCAATTGACTTTAGGTCAAGTGGGAGTTTATTAGATTTGAAACTTAGAAGTCAATTGTTGACTGACACATTATGTAATTTCAGAGCCTAAACTTGTACTTGTAATCTTATTATTATCAATAAAAGACTTGTTCATTCCAATCATGTTTATGTGTCCATGATTTATCTTAAAAATTAATAAAGATAATTTTTATATATTCTTAAAGAGTAAAGAATTTGAGACCTACATTAATTAATGGTTAATTTCTAAATACTTTCGATCAAAGGATCGTCACAAAGGATAGTGATCAATCTATTTAAAATCAGTGCACAGTTCACCTCTCTTGTAGGTAGATGAGTCTCAGATCTACGGTGTAGAGACACTGGGGTGAAGGTGCAGGTGGTTGTTAGAGAACAACTTGCACTGAGCATGACCAATATAAGAACCACATGGATGTCTACTCACTCGTCAGTAGTCTTCTCGATGCTGTAGTGGTGTGAGTGATCCTTTGACCTGTGATGCCATTGGCTATTCGTAGCGAGGCTACTAAGTTTGACTGCACGTTCTTTTGGTCCCTAACCATATAGGTTCTTGCTATGTATGTTAGCTTCAGTAGGTTCAGGTTCGTTATTTGGACTAGGATACACCTAGATGAAATCTATCGATCTTGGTAGAAAAAGAGAAGTCCTATGCAATTTGCAAGACTGAGTTTAGAAAGTCTTTGATCAAAGCAAGTGCGAATACTGAAAAAGAATTTTTACGAGATTCATAAATAATTCGAGTCAAACCAATCTAGTATATGACTGACGATGGGGTCTGACAAATTCTCTATGACCTCCGTCAAGTCGGAACTCACGATAGAAAGACTAAATCATACGATAACTATACCTAGGAGTTTGTTCTTTCATTCTTCTGGGTTAACACTGTATACTGCTAGGTGTCACTGATAGATTGTGAGACTTATTGGACATCATCTTGATGATCGATGGTCCTTAAAGAGTAGAATTAGAAATATTCTAATCCATCAAAAAGAGTTTCGATGATATTATGATAGAGCTCATAATATATCTCACTATTAGATAGAATAAAACCTATGAGGTCACACATTAAGAAATTTAATCTCGAATTTATCAATTGGACTTATGAAGTTCCAATTGGATTAAGATTTATTGAAATCCTATTAGATTTGTGAGAACTATGCTAGCACACGGTTAAACCTAATTCTTCTCAAAACTTTGATTTAATCAAATTCATAGCCTTGAACCTAACTTAAATCTATTTGGATTTAATTGAGCTCTTAATTATGAGCTCAAGAGGATTTGATTAAGTCAATTAGTTGGCATAATTATCCTAACATTATCTCTTCTTAATCTCCTTATTATCTCTAAGTGTGCATGTGGAATAGATGGAAGATTGGATGGTGCTTTCCTTCTCTTTTGGTAAGAATTGGGTGCCAAATCCTAGAAGGCCCGTCCTCTCTTATGTGACATGGCATGGAGGAGAGAGAGATAGGGCCACGCTCCATTCTTATTTGGATAGAAACCCTATTGTGGGGCACCAAGAGTTGGTGCCTTAACTACCTGACATGTATTAGATGGGCACCTCTTGTATCTTCTTAAAGGAGCTGATCATTTACCATTTATATCTAATTTTAATTAGAATAAATCATATTAAAAAGATAGAGAATTATTATGAGATAAGGATCTATCTTTTTAAGATAATTAGGTTCCTATTTTGTGTTAGGATAGTGCCTATATAAAGGGTATGTCGTTAGGGTTTAGGTAATTGCTTTTTGGTGAAAAATCTCTCTCTCCCTTCTTCATGCCTCCTCTCCTCCCTCTCTTCTCTTCCACACCCAAGAGTTGGGCATCCCCTCTTCCACACATCAAGAGGTAGTGCTTGGTGACTTAGAGAATGAAGATCGAGGAGAAAAAGAAGAAGGCTGCTGATCAAGGAGTTGATCTCACAGTCCAGATCAAGACGTTGGTCAAAATGTTCAAGGCTAAAGTTCTTCTTGAGAAGAAAAATCTTCTATGAAGAGAAATCAATTAGAGATTGATCCTGATGGATACCCATAGAGGCCAAATACGTGTGCGGCTCGGGCATCTACGAATCTATGATCATCAGAAGCGGTGAATATCTACCCGTGCTAAGGTAATGAGATCTGATCTCATATTTATTCTTAAATTTTAGATAGTATATATGTGTTTTCTCTTGAGCTTGGATAAGATTAGATTTGATCTCTTGCATATGGGGTTAAAGAGTTTAATCCATTTTAATTTTTTGCTGCATATTTCAAAAGTTTTGAAATCTATATATGCTGCCTATCCGATTTTCTAACAATGGTGTGTCATTGGTGTGGCGCCCCTCTTAGGACCCTAATTCCTTCTTCCCTATAAAAAGGGTCCAAAGGTTGGACGCCCAAATATATAGAAGAGAAAATAGTTTTCAAAAGTCGACCCTCATCTCTCTTCCTCTTCTCTACTCCTGTTCTTCTTTCCATTCTTCTCTGTTCTCAAGAGGGTCTACATGATTTGAGAAGAAGATACTTCAGCCATCAAAGAGGAGATCTCTGCAAGAAAGTTAGCACCTCGAAAAGATCACCTGCCTCTGATCGAAATGAGTCCTCGTGTGGATACTTGTGGAGGCCAGATACATGCGCAGCTAGAGGAACCGTTCAGATCCACAATCATCGACTGTGGTGTAGTACGACCTATGCAAAGATATTGAGATTCGATCTCAATATTATTTTATTTTATTTTCAGATTATATGCATGTCATAGATCTAGACATGAGTAGTTAATAGATTTGATCCATTGCATGTGAGGTTAAAGGGTTTAACCTAGATTTGTTTTCACTGCCATTTCAAAATTATTTTGAAATCTATGCATGCAAGCTTGCCCAATTCCTAATAGTGGTATCAGAGCCATTGATTTTTTTTCGACATGCATGATCTGATTTTATTTTAGATCTAAAAATTTAAGGTATTTAAAATCAATTTTGTATTGCTATAAGGTTGTCTTGATATAGAGTTTATCCCCTATATTAAAAAAATTATCCTGGCACAAGATTGATCAATTTTAAAAATTATTTTTAAAAATTTTAAATCAATCTTTTAGACCTAAAAATAGATGTATATGATATATCTTTATTTATATTTAGATTTAAAATTAAAATGATTAAAGAATGCATCGGACTGCTATAAGATTGTCCTGATATAGGGTTTATCCCCCATATTGAAAAGATTGTCCTAGTTCGATGCGAACCAATTTTTTAAAAAATATTTTTAAAAAATTTTAATCATTATTTTAGATCTAATTTAGTATATATAAGATATGTATAATTTTAATTTTAGATCTAAAAATTTTATATGTGATATATATTTTATTGTTTAGATCTAAAACTGCATATATGAGATATATGACTTTAGGTTGAGATCTAAAAAAGTTTCATGATCATAAGCCATTAATGCATGTAATGAAATATAATCTAAAAAATATTTTAGAATCAATATTTTATGTTATTGCATGTGGGTATGGGTTGAATAAATTAGGTCTAGTGATCAAACTACAATTAGGGGTAATTGATTAGATCATATTAGAACCCTTTGTCAATTTTGAGCAATTGATTGAACCTAATCAATAGTTGGTTAGGATTAGGTCAAAAGGGCTTAAAATCGAGTTTAGTTCTAGTTGGTCGTATTGATTCATATTTTGATGCAAATTAATTGACTAAAGATCAAATTTGGCTCTGTGGTTCAGGTCTGGGTCAATAGACCAACCTGATCGATTCTAATCAACCAATTTAATATCTAAGATAAGTATTTAGATGGTGGTTCTTTAATTGATTCGATTGTCTGATCTGACCAATTCATTAGTATTTAAGAAAAACAGTGGGGGCCCCCACTCATCTTAACTTATCTGGTTATTTTGAGAGATTATATTTTGTATTAGGTTACTTGTTGACTCGAGTTCACCAATGCTGACTAGATTGATTAGATATGAGATGTGCTGATTTAAATCAGATTAATCAGACATGAGATATATTGATGTAAACTGGATTAATCATATATGAGATGTGTTGATCTAAACCAGGTTAATCAGACATGAGATATGCTGACTTGAACCTAATTAGTCGGACATGAGATGTGCTGATCTGAATCAGACCTGTCATTTACATGAGATATATGTGACTATGTAGAAGAGATCTGAACTTAAAACTTTCTCAATAATATTAAGTCGAGGGATCTTCCATCATTGTAGAGTATCGTGCCCTCTCTGATGTTGATTATACTTGACTGAATATGGTGGGTCAGTTGCATCGGGGGAGAAGCAACCACTCTATATGCGGGGTGAAAATGAGTTGGGCCTAAGATCTGTCAGGTGAGGGTCCAATTATGGCTTCACTCATGCTCAATGATGGGTCTAACTTAATTAAGAAATGAATGAGATCAAGATCTGTCAGGTGAGATTTCAGGACTTAGAGACCAAGTCTGCTGCAATTTGCTTGAGAAATATTGGACAAGAGTTATCCCCCTATTGATTGATACATTCATCAAAATCTATCAGGTGAGGTATGCCAAAAATCTATCAGGTGAGGTAGTGTGCCAATCGGTAGAACCACAATACCCACTAGAAACCTTAACTCACGAAGGGATTTTCGCTTCCTAACCCAAAGAGTGTTAGGATTCGAAAAATTAGTGGGAGCTCCATAAAAATAATGGGAGCTAATTTTATTTTTTAAAATAATTTTTTTAAAATAAATTAAAATCAAGTACAAAAGTCTAACTAGAAATTTTTTGTCTCTGTAAAAAATTATTTACCTCCAATAGTCTAGCCTGCATCTTAGAAAGCAACCAAATGTCAAGTTCTAACTATAAGGATTGACTAAGGGACTTAAAAGATATTTTGAGTTTCAAGAATCTAGGTTTTGTCTTAGATCAAGAAATACCAATAGAAACCTTGAAGAGTTCAAGGAATATACTTTTAGAAGGTATATCAAATCTGCTCATGATTAAGACTAACTTTACGGTTTCTTCTACTACCAGTTGGATAATAGACTCTAGTTCTAGTGCACATTTATGCACTTCAATACAGAGTCTTAAAGTGTTGCCCAGCTATGCAACCCAAGAGGGGGGGTGAATTGGGTTTCTAAAAATTTTAGACTTAATTAATTACTTATGATGAACAAGATAAAGATTTTAATTCAATATTAATTACCTAAAGCAGGAAAGCAAGGATATAATAAAGAAATAAAGTGAAGCGATAAAGCACACCACAAACACAAGGATTTATAGTGGTTCGATGCCAACCTTGCACCTACATCCACTCCCCAAGCTCCTACTTGGAATTTTCACTCCACTATACTTGTATTCAACCCGAATATAAAACGTCGGATACTCCGACACTAGCTATCTCAAGCTAGATCACTTGTTTCCCGGGTACAAGTAAACCCAAAATACTCCGATTTCAGGTTCGGATCAACCTTTCCTTATTTTGGAAATCCTCCAAAAACAAGAACAAAAACTCACAAAGAGTAAGAGAATTTAGAGCACAGATAAATACAATAACAGCTCCTTAAATGAGCGAATATAACAATTAAAACTTTACTCAAATGAAGAAACCCTTTTTGGATTTTCTCAAGGTGGATGAACGCTTGAATGAATGCTTGAGAAGAGGTTGATCGTTGATTGAAGATCTCTTGAAAGCTTTGAAAGATCTCTAGATCAAGGTTGAACAATAGGCTTGAAAGATCCTCTTGAATGCTCTTGCTTTTCTCTTTCACAATCTCTCTTGTATATTGTGGATCCTCTCTCTTTTTTCTTTTGGATATTTCGTTGATCTCAGGCTTTTTCGTGCAGATTTCGGATCCTCTCTTTTCTTTTCTCTTCTTTTCTCTACTTTTCTCTTCATGTTGATCTCACGTTTGATCTGCTATTTAATCTGCAATTCCTTTCACCATTTGAAGCATTTTATTGCATTAGAAGCAAGAGAAAACAATTTAGGCAAATAAAGAGCCGTTAGAGGATTTTTAGGAAGCATAAAAGGCAATTAAAATGGGCAAAAAAATAGTCGTTGCTGACATTTTTTATCGCAGGGGTCGACTCATGAGTCGACTCATGCTTCAGGGGTCGACTCATGAGTCGACCTCTGTTGCAAAAATCAGAGAATGCGTTTCTGAAAATTCTTGGCCCAAATCAGCAGGGGTCGACTCATGAGTCGACTCATGCCTTGTGGGTCGACTCATGAGTCGACTCACAGGTCATGCCAAGCCAGAAAACTAGCGTGCCATGGATAATTTTTGCATGCCAATCAGCTCATAGTGCCATGAGTTGACTCATGAGTCGACTCATGCACTTCAAATCTTCATAACTTCAAAAATATAAGTCCAAACATAATGAAATTTTCACCAATAGATTTCAAATCATTTGCTCTACCAAATGGTACTATCAAATCAGGATTTTAGTAAAATTATGATTTTGCCTTTGAAGAGCATAAGGACTTTTTCATTTTAAAATTATTTGTATCCCTTCAATCTGCTTTGTAATCATCAAAATCAATCTAGGAGCAACATAAAGATTGTAAAAGGTGGATGTTGCCCAACTATGCAACCCAAGAGGGGGGGTGAATTGAATTTTTAAAATTTTAAAGTTAATTTAGAACCACAAGGATTAAGTAATAATAGGCAAGTTTTATGTAGTAAGTGATTTGAGCAAAGTGTAAAAATGAGATGCAAGAATGCAAAAAAATAAAGAAATTTAGATAGAGAGAAAGTAAGCACACCACAAACAATCAAGGTTTATAGTGGTTCGGTGCCAACCTTGCACCTACATCCACTCCCCAAGCTCCTACTTGAAAATTTAAATTCATTAAAATGTATTCAATAAGAATACAACGTCGGTACCTTCGATTCTAGCTATCTCAAGCTAAAATACTTATTTTTTGGGTACAAGCCAACCCAATACAATCCGATTCAAGGTTCGGATCAATCTATCCAAGTTTTGAAACCCTTCCAAAACTAAAGATCAAGACAAAAATAGAGTATAAGAGTTAATGACAATAAAATATAAGTTTAGCTCCTTTAATGAGCAAATAAAATTTTAAATATATTTTACACAATAAAAAAAAAGCTTTTCTGATTTTTCTCAAGATTGTTGAAGACTTGAATGAGCTCTTGAGGAGTTGGTAAACTTGAAATAAAAACTTCTTTTGCTTGAAGAGGACTTTTTGCTTAGGACTGAAATGAATGCTTGAATCTCTTCCTTTTTTCCTCCTTTAAGTGCCTTTATATCTTCAATAGATGATGGAAAAAAATATGGATAAGTTTGGAGCCATTGGAGAGTATTAAATGAGCATTAAATATGATCAAAATGAGCTGAAAAGCTAGCCATTACGAAGATTTTCTATCGTAGGGGTCGACTCATAGGATCATCCCCTGCATAGAGGTCGACTCTAGGGGTCGACCTCTGTGGTGTAGAATAGAAAGTAACTATTCTATATCTTTGACTTGCACAGTCAACAGAGGTCAACCCCTAGGATTGTCTCTTTTGGATGTTCCAACCAAAAATAGAATGTCGTTCAGTCTCTTTTGATAGGGATCGATCCTAGGGGTCGATCCTTTTTTTTAAACTTAATTTTCTCTCAAAATATATATTCAAAAAATATGAAATTATCTCCAATAGATCATAAATCTTTTATTCTTGCTCGTGAGATTTTTGAATCAGAACTTGATAAAATTATAATTTTACCTCTGAAATACAATAAATCTTTTTTCAAGCCAAAATCACTAATAATCTCCTCAAATATTTTGTAATCATCAAAATCAATTCATAGAGCAACAATCTACCCCTTTTTGATGATGATAAAATACTTAAGCAAAAATAAAATATAACATATATAAAGCATTGATTAAGAATTTTTAAATTTATGAAGATGCATCACTTAAATATTATAGCCAATTATTTGAATAAAATGCATCATGAGTACTTTGAAGATTAGTTTGAAAATTATTTATAAGATTATTTTCTTTAAAAATTTTGCTTATTGCCTGATTTTATTTTTCTACTCTCCCTTTTTGACAGCATCAATTAAGATCTTAAGAGATTTTTAAAGAAAAATAAAAAATACTCTCCCTCACTATAGCAATCATAAAGGACATTTTAATTTGCTCATATAGAAGATATTGCCATTCATAATATTTCATAGCACATATATGAGGTATTTTTTATATCACATAATTAAAATATTTCAATTGATGTCATTCATAAAAATCAATCCAAATGACATTCATAGAAGTTAAAAGCATATATATATATATATATATATATCCAAAATATGACTGAAGAGTTATCAGATACATAAGTGTCACAATACATAAGAGTCAAGTCAAAATACATAGGCCATACAAAAGTCATAGGTAACCAAAAATACAACTATCCATGAGTCAATTAGCCAATAATTACAAAGGCCATAAGTCAGATCCTAGACATAAAAGACTAACTATACTAGATCTAATAAATATCATGGCTAGAGGCACCAGAATCAGAAGAGTCAGAGATATGATGAGAAGACTCAAGATCAAAGCCACGGGCACATCCTCGACCATGTCTGCCTCAGCCATGGGTAGAAGTACCAGCACGAGCAGAAGGGCGAGAAGGTCCTGGAGCCTGGGAAGATATGGGCTATGCAAGGAGAGCAAGTCTGATGGTGTCCAACTATTCCAAAGCTCTCGACGTGGACTGCATCAGGGTACCAATCTGAGTAGAGACAGCCTCACTGGAATCCCTGATCTCTCTCCTCAAAAAATCAAAGCCACTCTCCAAAATGCCTCGAAGCCTAACCGCCTCTGTAGACAAGTTGGAGACCTCCGTGATGTCCTCTTATGGCTGGAGATGGGCTAAGATTAATACCTACCTCTGTAAATCTAAAATTCTATCCGTCAATCTCAGAATATATCCCTCAAGCTGCTCAAGTCGTGTGAACTGAGTAGTAAGCATCTGAAAGATAGTAAAGATATGAGGGATCATAGTCTGGTCTGAAATAGCCTGAGATATCATCCTCTGAGTAAAACCTGAGATGGCAAACTGCTGGGATAAAATAGAAGCAACACACTGGGACATCAACTCAATCTGATCATCTACAAGTCTGATCTCTAAAGGATCTACTCTGCTTCCTGATGTGGTACAGAAGCATCCCTCCTCACTGACTCTAAGGGACCAGCCTCGTGATCAGATATGAACTGAATATCAAGAGATGCTCTATGATCATGAGAAGGTGAATATGGTCCCTCCTCCTCTGCTCTCTCCTCAACACTCTTCAACCAACCGCCATCGATCTTTGAAAAATCCATGCGGTGCAGTGTGTGGCGGTTGATGGTGTCAGAATATGATAATCTGGTAACTGTCTCTTTCTCAAAACAGACTCCTAACCTCCTAAAAACCAGGATGAGTGCCATAACATAAGGCAGGTGAGCTTTAGATCTATTTAGGGTCTCTCTCATAGCCTCAAACATCAGAGTAGGAAGGTTCAAGGGGGTCTCGGTGATCACATGGTACATGATGCATATATCTTTACTAGATAAGAGGTCATGCCTGCCACTCCTAGGGATAAAAAGTTTGATCACTATGTGATGCAAAAGTCTCATCTCTACTGAAAGAATCCTTGCTTCTAATTTATTTAAAGTTTTAGTAAATATTCTCTCTAAAATAATACTTAGTCCCTCTTCTTTAATTGGAAGCTCCATATGAGTATAACCTTCATAAGGCAAGTGCAAGATTTATCCCAAAAGTAATGGATCAAGAACAATGTTAACACCTTTCACTGAAAACTTTACTGTTCCATTGTAGCAACTTAAATTCAAATAAAATTCTCTGACCAAACCAACATAAGTATTTTTCTTCAATAGACAATAAAACTCCCATCCTTGACTTTTAATTTTTGAAGCAATTGAGAACCCTTCTTTTTTAAAAAAACTCAAAATCTATATTTTTTTCGGGTTCTACTTTTTGATTGGAGAGTGGTACCTTGCTTGGACTAAGTGGAGACTGTGAAGAAGCTGGAGCAGGACCTGAAATTGGGGTTGGAGCAGGAGAGGGCTCGGCTGCCATTCTTTTTCTATGCACATCCTCCTCTAACCCACGAATAGACTTTCTTCTCTGTGGTAGCTTCAATTTGGGAGCTATTTTGGACAAGAGAGACTTGCAAACAGCTTAGGAGACCTAATGAGAAGAGAGTGGAAAGGATTTTAGAGCAAAAACAAAGATTTTAGGGAGATAGACCGTCAGTTTGGAGAAGAGGATTTGAAGCTAGGGTAAGCTTGATCCGCCCAAATGAAGAAGAAAAAAAAATAGGATTTAGTTTCTAAAAGGGTGATTTGAAAGGGGAAACATGGTAGGAAGAGAGATTTTAAGAGAATTTTTGTGGTTGAGAGAGTGGAGAGGGAGGAGATTTTTGTCCGGTGGGATGAAGAAGATGAAAGGCAAAGGGTCAGCTCCTTTATAAGCAGAGATTTCTCAATAAAATAGAGCGCCCGATGGATTTTAATGAAAATTATAAGTTTACCCTAGGGTTGACCCTAGGGGTCGACTCATGGCTAGAAAAATTCAAAAGAAATGATGAAAAAATTTCAAAAAAATTTAAAACTTGAGGGAAGGATGTCTATTTAAGAGATTGATCATACGAAGGATAGTTTTAAACTTTTAAGAAGAGAGAGATGAGAATTGAGCTTAAAAATTGGTTCAATGAATTTTTGACAAAAAAGAAACTTAGAATCAGAAAGATACTTAAGCTGATGGATCAAGGGTTTCTAATTCTCTCCCAATTTTATAAAATCTATCTTCACTTAAGATCTTGGTAAAGATGTCAGTCAATTATTTTTTAGTATAAATATAATCAAGAATTATATTATTATTTTGGACATGTTCTCTTATGAAATGATATCTAATTTCAATATGTTTTGATCTAGAATGCTGAATTAGATTTTTAGTTAGATTAATAGCACTAGTGTTATCACATCTTATGAGAGTTTTATTGAGTTTGATGCCAAAGTTTTCAAGTTATTGCTTAATCCACAAAATTTGAGCACAGCAACTTCCGACTGTAATGTATTCAGCTTCGACTATAGACAGTACCATCAAATTTTACTTCTTGCTAAACTAAGAAATTAAGTTAACTCCTAAAAATTGACAAGTTTTACTAATATTTTTTTATCTAATCTACATCCAGCAAAATTAGCATCTGAATATCCTATTAAGTCAGTTCATGAGTCCTTAGAATATCATAATCCTAGAGTTTGTGTATCTTTTAAATATTTAAAAATTTTTTTAATTATATTTAAATATGATTCTTTTGGATTTGATTGAAAGCGTGCACATAGATAAACACTAAACATAATATCTGATCTACTAGCAGTTAAATACAATAAAGAACCAATCATGTCTCTATAAAGTTTTGAGTCTACATTTTTACCTTCTTCATCTTTGTCAAGCTTACATGATGGGCTCATGGGGGTACCAATTGCTTTGGAACCCTCCATTCCAAATTTTTTAAGTAGTTCTCTTGTGTACTTGCTTTGGGTGATGGAGATCCCTTCCTTTGTTTGTTTGATTGAGAATCTGAGGAAGAATGTAAGTTCTCCCATCATGCTCATCTCGAACTCTCCCTGTATGAGCTTCGCAAAATCTTGACAAAAAATTTCATTAGTAGACCTTAATATAATGTCATCAACATATATTTGTATAACTAAGATATCATCATGATTTCTTTTAATGAAAAGAATTGTATCTATATTTTCTCTTAAAAAATCATTATTAAGCAAGAATTTACTTAAACTTTCATACCAAGCCTTAGGTGCTTGTTTTAAACCATATAATGCTTTGTTTAATTTGAAAACATGATTAGAAAAAGCATGATTTTCAAAATCGAAGAGTTATTCTACATATACTTCTTCAGCAATATAACCATTTAGAAAATTACTTTTGACATCTATTTGGAATAACTTAAAATTCATAAAGCATGCATATGCAAGTAAAAGCCTAACTACTTCTAATCTAGCAACAGGTGCAAAGGTCTCATCAAAATCAATTCTCTCTTCTTGATTATAACCCTTTGCAATCAATCTTACTTTATTCCTAATTATATTTTCATGTTCATCCAATTTATTCTTATATATCCATTTTGTGTCAATTATTAAATAATTTTTAGATCTTGATACTAAAGTCCATACATTATTTCTTTCGAATTAATTAAGTTCTTCTTACATTATGTTTATCCAATTATAATCATTTTCAGCTTTATCTATGGTTTTAGATTCAAAATGAGAAATAAATGCAAAATGATTTTATGCATCTCTAAGTGAAGAACGAGTTCTTACTCCATATGTAGGATCACTAATGATTAATTCAATGGGATGATTGTGATCATACCTTCATTCTTTGAGTAGATCATTTGTACCTTGAGGTTATTCTTCACTTTTATCTTCTTGTTTGTTTTCATGTTCTTCTTCATTTTGAATTGTTGAGTCTTTTAGGATGAGCTCCTTCATCCCTTCTATAAGAGAATCTGCATCATCAATACCTTCACTCTTTCTTGAAGGAAGATCATTAGTCTCATCAAAAATAATATGTATTGACTCCTCTACTACTAAAGTTTTTTTGTTAAAAACTCTAAAAGTTTTGCTAGAAGAGGAGTAATCAAAAAAAATAGCTTCATCGAATTTTGCATCAAATTTTTCTGATCTCTCTTTACCATTGTTCAAAATAAAATATCGACAACCAAAAATATGAAAGAATACAATGTTTGGTTTTCTTCCTTTCCAAAGCTCATAGGATATTTTTTTTTAAAATTGGTCTAATTAAAGTATGGTTTAAAATGTAACATGCCGTGTTAATTGCTTCTGTCCAAAAGTATCTTGGGAGGTTACTTTCACATAGCATGGTACAGGCCATTTCTTCAAGAGTTTTATTTTTTCTTTCTACTACCCCATTTTGTTGGGATGTCCTAGGTGCTGAAAAATTATGGTCAATACCTTTTTCATCACAAAACTTTTCAAAATCTTGATTTTTAAATTCGATTCCATGATCACTTCTGTTGCTCCTTGAATTAATTTTGATGATTACAAAGTATTTGAGGGGGTTTCTAATGATTTTGGCTTGAAAAAAGACTTATTGCATTTCAGGGGCAAAATCATAATTTTATCAAGACCTAATTCGGAAGCCTCAAGAGCAAGAACAAAAAACGTGCAATCTATTGGAGAAAATTTCAACCTTTTTGGATGTGTATTTTATAAAAAAATCAGGTTTCTATTTTTGAGTCGACCCCATGAGTCGACTCATGGCTTAAAGGGCTAAATGACAGGCAAAAATTTTGGTTGGCACACTCTGTAAGTCAACCCCATGGGTCGACCCCTTGGCATGAGTCAACCCTATGAGTTGACCTCTACTGCTCTGCAGGCCAAAATTATAGAACAGTCATTTTTTGCTCTTTTTCACAGAGGTCAACCCCATGAGTCGACCCATGAGCATGAGTCGACCCTATGAGTCGATCCCTGTAACGAAAAATTTCTGCAATGACTAGTTTTTAACCCGTTTCAATTGTATTTAATGCTCATTTAATGTGCTCTAACGGTTCTATTTCAGTCCAGATTACTCTCCACCATTATTTGAAGTTATATAAAGGGACTTAAAAGAGAAAATTAAATATGAGAAAGAATTTTGAAAAAGGTTCTTCAAGCACTCTTTTCAACCCTAAGCAAGAGTCCACTTAAAAAGTTTAAGAAGCTTTTAATTCAAGTTTACCAACTCCTCAAGAGCTCATTCAAGTCTCCAACCACCTTGAGAAAATCAGAAAGAGCTTCCTTCTGACTGTGTAAAGTGTATTTAAAGCTTTATTCACTCATTAAAGAAGCTTCATCTGTATTTCTGTGTAATTAACTATAATACTCTTTTTTTAGTTATTATTTTTATTTTGAAAAGATTCCAAAATATAGAAAAGTTGATCTGAACCTTAAATCGGACTGTATTGGGTTGGCTTGTACCCGAGAAACAAGTGTTCTAGCTTGAGATAGCTAGAGTCGGAGGTTCCGACGAGTGTATTCAGGTTGAATACAGTTTAGTAAATTTGAATTCCCAAGTAAGAGCTTGGAGAGTGGATGTAGGTGCAAGGTTGGCACCGAACCACTATAAATCTTCTTGTTTGTGTTGTGCTTACTAGCTCTCCTTTTAAATTTCTATATTCTCTTGCATTTTTGCATCCAACTTCTACACCTTGCATAAATTACACTCTCCATACTTATCTTGCACATTGTTAGATAATCTTCATAGTTGTAAGTTAAGTTTAAATTTTTAAAAACTCAATTCACCCCCCCCCCTCTTGGGTTGCATAGCTGGACAACAAGTGGTATCAGAGCCTGATGCTCTAGCCCTACTTTGATTTAACCATCAAAGAGCTATAGATCTATGGCAACTCAAGTTGGCACTTCTCTAGCCGAGGGGCAGTCCACAAACTGACCTTCACTTTTCAATGGGTCAAACTATACCTATTGGAAAGCTCGGATGAAAATCTTTATTCAAGCTCTTGACTATGATATGTGGAGTATCATAGTAAACGGATCCCACACACCCACTAAAATAACTGATGGTGTGGAATCAACCAAATCTGAAAAAAAATAGGATGAGGTTGATAAGAAAATGGCTCAACTAAATGCTAAAGCCATGAATATTTTGTATTGTGCCCTAGATGCTAATGAATTCAATCATATTTCAACATGCATGTCTGCTAAGGAAATATGGGATAGATTAGAAGTAACTCATGAAGGAACTAATCAAGTGAAGGAATCCAAAATTAATATGCTAGTACATAAATATGAACTTTTTAAAATAGAGCATGATGAATCTATAACTGAAATGTTTACTCATTTTACTGATATTATAAATGGTCTAAAAATTTTTGGTAAGTCTTACTCTAACAGTGATCTCGTGAGAAAGATTCTTAGGTCCTTACCAAGAACTTGGGAAGCTAAAGTGACCACTATCCAAGAAGCCAAGGATCTGAACATCCTACCCTTGAAAGAGCTTCTAGGATCACTGATGACACATGAGCTGAGCATGAAACAACATCAAGAAGAAGAAGTCAAAAAGAAGAGGACAATCACCCTCAAATCCACGGCTCAACTTGATAAAGAAACTGATGATATGAAAAATGAAGAGCAGGATGAAGAAATGGCTCTCATTACTAGAAGGTTTAAGAAATTTTTGAGGAAAAGGAAACAAGGAATGAGGAAGAGGCCACCCACAAAAGGAGAACATAGCAAAGAAAAGGATAAAGACCAACCTCTTATTTGCTATGAATGCAAGAAATCGAGACACTTTAAGTCTGAATGCCCACAACTGAAAAAGGGTCCCAAGAAGTACAAGAAGAAGACCATGATGGCTACTTGGAGTGAAAGTGATGAGTCAAGCTTCGAAGAAGAAGACTCAAATGAACAAGCTAACTTGTGCCTTATGACACATGAAAATAAGGTAAATTTTGTAACTCCTATTGATTTTACCTTTGAAGAACTTTATGAAGCTTTTTATGATTTAATTGATGAACTAAAGAAGCTAGGAGTAAAGAACAAAGAGTTAAAATTAAAAAATCAATCTTTACTAAAACAAAATGAGAGCATTTCAAATGAAAAATCTATCATATTTCAAAAAAATCTGAACTTAAAGAATAAAATTGCCAAGCTAAAATCAATAGTTGAAAAATTCACCTTAAGTTCTAATAAACTTAATATGATTCTTGAAAATCAAAAGACCGTTTATGATAAGGCTGGTCTTGGTTACAACCCCTTAAAGAAACAAAAGTTTCTAAAAAATATCTATGTAAACTCTTCAAACAACAAGTTCTCAAATATTACTTACTTTAAATATGGTAGAATAGATCACAAGTCATATACTTGTCTCTCTAACAAATCCATAAATTCTAATACAAAGAAAATATGGGTTCCAAAAGGAACCATTGTGACTAACCAAAAAGGACCCAAGAAAGCTTGGGTACCTAAAGTAAAAACTTGACTTTTGCTTGCAGGTGTATCTAGCATCTCAAGGAGCAAATCAGAAATGGTATCTTGATAGCGGATGCTCGAGATACATGACTGGTGATGAATCTCAATTCATCACACTTGATGCTAAAAATGAAGGGATGGTCACCTTTGGAGACAATGGCAAAGGAAAGATCATCGGTATAGGTAACATTGGTATCACTCCCTTCAAGTATATTGAAAATATTTTATTAGTAGATGGTTTAAAACATAATTTATTAAGCATCAGTCAATTTTGTGATAAAGGATACAAAATTATTTTTGAATCTTCTATCTACATTGTAACTAGTCCTGTTAGTGAAGGCATTAAATTTGTTGGGCATAGACATGGTAATGTTTATATGGTAGATTTGAATGATCTATCCAAAATAAACATGCAGTGCCTAGTATCCTTGAATGCCAAAATTAATGAGACTAGTTGGCTTTGGCATCGTAGGCTTGCACATATTAGCATGCATTCACTTTCAAAACTCATTAAGAAGGAATTGATTATTGGTTTACCCAAATTAAACTTTGAAAAGGATAGAATTTGTGATGCATGCCAACTAGGTAAACAAACAAGAGTTTCATTCAAGTCTAAAAATATTGTTTCAACTTTTAGGCCATTAGAACTATTGCACATGGAGTTATTTGGACCTACTAGAACGACTAGTCTAGGAGGAAAATGATATGGTTTTGTAATTATTGATGATTTTTCTCATTTTACATGGATTTTTTTTTTGGCACACAAGGATGAAACTTTTCAAGTTTTCTCTAAATTTTATCGAAAAATCACAAATGAGAAAGATTTTTCAATTCAAAATATTCGAAGTGATCATGGAACCGAATTTAAAAATCAAAATTTTGAAAAGTTTTATGATGAAAAAAGAATTGGCCACAACTTTTCGGCACCTAGGACACCCCAATAAAATGGGGTAGTAGAAAGAAAAAATAGAACCCTTGAAGAAATGGCCCATACCATGCTATGTGAAAACAACCTTCCAAGATACTTTTGGGCGAAAGCAATTAACACGGCATGTTACATATTAAATCGTGCTTTAATTAGACAAATTTTAAAGAAAACTCCCTATGAGCTTTAGAAAGGAAGAAAACCAAATATTGCATATTTTCATATTTTTGGTTGCCGATGTTTTGTGTTAAATAATGGTAAAGAAAGACTAAGAAAATTTGATGCAAAATCCGATGAAGCAATTTTTCTTGGTTACTCCTCTAGTAAAGGCTTTAGAATTTTCAACAAAAGAACCTTAGTAGTAGAGGAGTCAATACATATTATCTTTGATAAAACTAACGATCTTCCTTCAAGGAAGAATGAAGGTTTTGATGATGCAGATCTTCTTATAGAAGGGATAAAGGAGATCACTCTAAAAGATTCAATAATTCAAGATGATGAAGAATATGAAGACAAACAGGATAAGGAAGGTGAAGAACAACAAGAACAACCTCAAGGTACAAATAATCTACCCAAAGAATGGAGGTATGTTCACAATCACCCCAAGAAACTAATCATTGGTGATCCTACACATGGTGTAAGAACTTGTTCTTCTCTTAAAGATACATTCAATCATTTTGCTTTTATCTCTCATCTTGAACCTAAAACTATAGACGAAGCTGAAAAAGATTATAATTGGATTAATACAATGCAAGAAGAACTTAATCAATTTGAAAGAAATAATGTATGGACCTTAGTATCAAGACCTAAAAACTATTCAATAATTGGCACAAAATGGATATATAGGAACAAATTGGATGAACATGAAAATGTAATAAGAAATAAAGAAAGATTGGTTGCAAAAGATTATAATCAAGAAGAAGAAATTAATTTTGATGAGACTTTTGCACCTGTTGTTAGATTAGAGGCAATTAGACTTCTACTTGCATATGCTTGCTTTATGAAATTTAAATTATTCCAAATGGATGTTAAAAATATCTTTTTAAATGGATATATTGCTGAAGAAGTTTATGTAGAACAACCTTCAGATTTTGAAAATCATACTTTTCCTAATCATGTTTTTAAATTAAATAAAGCTCTATATGGTTTGAAATAAGCACCTAGAGCTTGGTATGAAAGGCTAAGTAAATTTTTACTCAATAATGATTTTTCAAGAGGAAATATAGACAATCTTTTTCATTAAAAGAAATCAAGATGATATATTAGTTATGCAAATATATGTCGATGACATTATTTTTGGGTCTACTAATGAAATTCTTTGTCAAGATTTTATGAAGCTCATGCAGGGAGAGTTCGAGATGAGCATGATGGGAGAACTTACATTCTTCTTCGGACTCCAAATCAAACAAACAAAGGAAGGAATCTCCATCACCCAAAGCAAGTACATAAGAGAATTACTCAAAAGATTTGGAATGGAGAACTCCAAAGTAATTGGCACACCCATGAGCCCATCATGTAAGCTTGACAAGGACGAAGAAGGTAAAAGTGTCGACTTAAAATTTTATAGAGGCATGATTGGTTCTCTATTATACTTAACTACTAGTAGACCTAATATTATGTTTAGTGTTTGCCTGTGTGCTCGCTTTCAATCAAATCCAAAAGAATCACACTTGAATGCAGTTAAAAGAATCCTTAGATATTTAAATGGTACACAAACTCTAGGATTATGGTATTCTAAGGACTCATTAATTGACTTAATAGGATATTCAGATGTCAATTTTGCTGGATGTAGATGAGATAGAAAAAGTACTAGTAGAACTTGCCAATTTTTTGGAGTTAACCTAATCTCTTAGTTTAGCAAGAAACAAAATTCGATAGCACTGTCTATGACCGAGGCCGAATACATTACAGTCGGAAGTTGTTGTGCTCAAATCTTGTGGATTAAGTAATAACTCAAAGACTTTGATATCAAACTTAATGAAACTCCCATAAGATGTGATAATACTAGTGCTATAAATCTCACTAAAAATCCAATTCAACATTCTAAGTCAAAACATATTAAAATCAGGCATCATTTCATAAGAGAACATGTCCAAAATAAAGACATAATTTTTGACTATGTTTGTACTGAAAAATAATTAGCTGACATCTTTATCAAGGCTTTAAGTGAAGATAGATTTTGTAAAATTAGGAGAAAACTAAGAATCTTTGATCCATCTGCTTAAGTGTCTCTCTGATTCCAAGGTATCACCACCAAAAATCCTTTTAGCTTAATTTTCATCTTTCCTTTTGAGCTCAAAAGCCCAAAATTATCATTCTCATAATCAATTTTTGGGTAAACATCCTTCTCCTAATGTTTCATATCTTTTTGAAATTGTTTCATCATTTTTTTGAATTTCTCTGTCCCATGAGTCGACCCCCAGGGGCGACCCTAGGGTAAACTTGTAATATTGACTAAATCCTTCGGGCGCTTTCTTTTTGTTAGAAATCTCTCCTTGAGCTGACCCAACTCTCTGCCTTCTTCCTTCCACCAAACCAAAAGTCTCCCTCTCTTCTTCCTCAAATCCAAGTTTTCTCTCAAGATCCCTCTCCCACCGTCTCTCACCCTCTAAATCGCCCTCTTGGAACCAAGTTCCTCCCCTTCTCCTTCTTCATTTGGAACGATTTGAACTTACCCTAGACTCTACCCGTCTTCTCCAAATCGGCACTCCACTTCTCCAAAATCCTTATCTTTCCACTAAAAACCCTTCATTTCTCCCTCACATTTGCTCTCCTAAGTTCCGTGCTAGTCCTACCTATGCAAATGGCTCCGAAGATGAAGCTTCCACAGAGGAGGAAATTAGTTCGCGAGTTGGAGGAAAGTGAGCACCGGAAGAGACAAGCAACCGAGACCACTTCTGCTTCAAACCCTGCTCCTGCTTCAGCTCCAGCTACAACTCGGTCACCAATCAGCCCTAGTAAGGTTCTCCTCTCTGATAGGAAGGTAGAGCCCGACAAAAATATTGATTTCAGATTTTTTGAAAAGGAAGGGTTCACTATCGGATCAAAAATTAAGGATCAAGGTTGGAAATTCTACTGCTCCTTAAAAGAAAATACTTATGTGGATCTTATTAGGAAATTTTACCTAAACTTGGGGTACAGCAATAAAACAATAAAATCCATAGTGAAGGGTGTAGACATTAGCCTAGATCCTGTGCTTTTAGGGGAGATACTTCATTTACCTTGTGAGGGGTACACCAACATGGAACTCCCAGTTAAAAAGGAAGAAATAAATGTTATCCTAAGGAGAACCTTCATTGGAAGTCTGAACAAATTAGAGGCAAAGATTCTTTCCATTGAGATGAGACTGCTACACCACATGGTAACTAAGTTATTTTTCTCTAGAAGTGGTAGATATGATCTTCTCTCTAGTCGGGACATCTGCATTATGTATCATGTAATTACTCAAACCCCCCTGAACCTCCCAGCATTGATGTTTGAGGCTATGAGAGAGACCTTGAATAGGTCCAAGGCACACTTGCCTTTTGGTATGGCTCTCAGTTTAGTATTTAGGAGGTTTGGAGTTAGCTTTGAGGGGGAGGCAGTAGCTAGGCTATCTCACTCCGACACTATCAATCACCATACTTTGCACCGCATTGAATTTTCCAAAACTAATGGTGGTTGGACAAAAGGTGTGGAAGAGAGAGCTGAGGATAGAGCAGAGGAGGAAGGACCATCCTCATCCCTCTGTGATTACAGGGCTGTATCTCTAGATATTCAGTTTATTTCTGACCACGAGGCTGGTCCGTCAGAGTCTGCAAGGAGGCATACTTCAATTCAGCAGTCGGACAGCAAAGCACATCCTTCAGAGATCAGATTGGCTGATGATCAGATTGAGATGATATCTCAGCGAGTAGCCTCCATTCTATCTCGACAGATTGGTACTTCAATTTTTGCACAGGGATCGATATCTCATGATGTATCTGATCAGACACTGGTCCCTCACATTTCCACTATCTTTCAGATGATTTTTGATCAGTCAGTACGCATCGAGCAGCTTGAGGGTTGTATATTGAGACTGACTGGCAGAGTACTTGACTTATAGGGGCAAGTGTTAGCTCTAGCCCATCCACAGCCGCATGAGGATATCACAGAGGTCTCAGACCTATCTGCAGAGGCGGCCAGACTGCGAGGAGTCTTAGAGAGTGGTTTTGACTTTCTGAGGAGAGAGATCAGGGGCTCTAGTGAACATGCTTCCATTCAGTTCAGTGCACTGCTACAATCTATTTCGAGAACTCTGAACCTTCTGAACACCATCAGACTCTCACTCGTAGCTCAGTCCTTTGCTTCTCAGCTTTCAGGATCTTCTCACCCCTCCACTCGTGCTGGCATCTCTACCTGTGGTAGAGGCAGACGCGGTCGAGGTCGTGCTCGTGGACATGATCCTTCATTTTCTCACCCCATCTCTGATTCATCAGACTCTAATCCGTCCAGCCATGATATCTATTAGATCCAGTGTAGTCTGTCCTTTCTTTAGTTTTTGTCTAGGATCTATCTTGTGGGCCATGTAATGTAATATTGACTGATTGACTCTTGGATAGTTTCTATCCATATTTTTGTACTCTTAGTTAACACTTATGTATTGAAACATCTATATATTCAGTCACCTTTTGGATATATATATATATATATATATATACTTTGACTTTCAATGAATATTTCTAAATGTGATCAAATTGAATTACTTTTAATTATGAGATTTGTGCTGTAAAATACTTGAATGGCAATATCTTTTAATTGAGCAAATTTGTATATCTTTTACGTTTGCTATATTGAGGGGGAGTAAAACAATAAGCAATAAAGAAACAAACAATCAAAGAAGAAAGCTAAAGAAGTAAAATTGATCCTATAAAAAAAAAAGAATATATAAAATATGTCCTTAAAAAGGGAAGTAAAGAATCTCAATTGATGCTGTCAAAAAGGAAGAGTAGAGAATCAAAATCAAGATTGAGCAATAAGAGCAATAAAGATTGAACAATAAGCAACAAATTAAGAATGAGCAATAAGTAAATTGCTAAGCAAATGGGCACATGTGTCATATGCCAAAGAATCAAAATCAGCTTTTTCTTTCCAGGCAAATACACTTATAAGTAAATTTTAGATTTATAGCAAATTTTAAATTTATTTTTAAACTGATTATGATGTATTTCATTCCAATACTTTGCTATAATATTTAAGTGATGCATCTTCACAAATTTAAAATTCATGTTTAATACTTTATATATGCTTTTGCTCAAGTATTTTGTTATCATCAAAAAGGAAAGATTATTGCTCCTTGAATTAATTTTGATGATTACAAAGCATTTGAGGGGGTTTCTAATGATTTGGCTTAGAAAAAGACTTATTGCATTTCAGAGACAAAATCATAATTTTATCAAAACCTGATTCGGAAGTCTCAAGAGCAAGAACAAAAAATGTGCAATCTATTGGAGGAAATTTCAACCTTTTTGGAAGTGTATTTTGTAAGAAAATCAGATTTTTATTTTTGAGTTGACCCCATGAGTCGACTCATGGCTTAAAGGGCTGAACGGCATGCGAAAATTTTGGCTGGCATACTATGTGAGTCGATCCCTTGGCATGAGTTGACCCTATGAGTCAACCTCTGCTGCTCTGCAAGCCAAAATTATAAAACAGTCATTTTCTGCTCTTTTCCATAGAGGTCGACCCCATGAGTCGACCCATAAGCATGAGTCGACCCTATGAGTCGACCCCAGTGATGGGAAATTTTTGCAATGGCTAGTTTTTAACCCATTTCAATTATATTTAATGCTCATTTAATGTGCTCTAACAGCTCTATTTCAGTCCAGATTACTCTCCATCATTATTTAAAGTTATATAAAGGGACTTAAAGGAGGGAATCAAATATGAGAAAGAATTTTAAAAAAGGTTCTTCAAGCACTCTTTTCAACCCTAAGCAAGAGCCCACTTAAAGAGTTCAAGAAGCTTTTAATTCAAGTTCACCAACTCCTCAAGAGCTCATTCAAATCTCCAACCACCTTGAGGAAATCAGAAAGAGCTTCCTTCTGACTGTGTAAAATATATTTAAAGCTTTATTCACTCATTAAAGGAGCTTCATCTATATTTCTGTGCAATTAACTGTAATACTCTTTTTTGAGTTATTATTTTTGTTTTAAAAAGGTTCCAAAATATAGGAAGGTTGATCCGAACCTTGAATCAAACTGTATTGGGTTGGTTTGTACCCAAAAAATAAGTGTTCTAGCTTGGGATAGCTAGAGTCGGAGGTTTCGATGAGTGTATTCAGGTTGAATACAGTTTAGTGAATTTGAATTCCCAAATAGGAGCTTGGGGAGTGGATGTAGGTGCAAGGTTGGCACCGAACCACTATAAATCTTCTTATTTGTGTTGTGCTTACTAGCTCTCCTTTTAAATTTTTGTATCCTCTTGCATTTTTGCATCCAACTTCTACACCTTGCATAAATTATACTCTCCATACTTATCTTGCATATTGTTAGATAAGCTTCATAGTTGTAAGTTAAGTTTAAATTTTTAAAAACCCAATTCACCCCCCCCCCCTCTTGGGTTGCATAGCTGGGCAACAACTTCAAATATTTTAAATTAAAAAATCTTTTTCATTAATAACTTTTTGATAAAATTTTGAGAACACATGAAAAGTTTCATCCTTATGTGCCAAAAAAAAACCTATGTAAAATGAGAAAAATCATCAATAATTATAAAGTCATATCATTTTTTACCTAAACTAGTAGTTCTAATGGGTCCAAATAAATCTATGTGCAATAATTCTAATAGTCTAGAAGTTGAAATAATATTTTTAGATTTGAATAAGATTTTTGTTTGTTTACCTAGTTGCATGCATACAAATTCTATCCTTTTCAAATTCAATTT